>NC_086449.1:131314162-131620044 GCF_028390025.1 Pseudophryne corroboree | reverse complement strand
AGATTTAAAGCAGCAATCATTTAAAAAGCAAAATGAGGTTGGTTTTAACTTTTTGATTATTGCTGCTTTATATCTAGTGGCTAAATCTCTGAAATCACGGTGGTGCCTTCAACTCCCAGACTTTTGCATTTGGACCCTAGATTGTAAGGTGTAGTGGGTAAGGAACACCTTTTCACCATCTCAGTGTGGCAACAGAAACAGTGAACAGTTTTACGTAAAAGCAGTTTGATCCATTTTACAGTAAAAAACAAGTACATTTAATATAAATTATATATTTTAATGGCTAACTAATCCCACTGATCTTGCAACCTTTGCAAACACAAGGGCTGTTATTTCCAGTAGGCCATTTTGCTAAATGGTTAATGATCTCAGATACTAACATTATGCATGGTAATAACTTAAGCTAAAGGCTCTAAATATATATAATCAAGTCTTTAAATTGAATCTCTTTTACAGTATGTGTTAAGGTTCCCCGTTGAGAGAGTAAGCTCTCTGGGTTAGAAAGCATTGTCAATGTATTTACTTTTAACCTTAGCACTTAGTGTGTATCCCCTGTATTTAAAATTGCATGTTTTAATTTGCACAGCGCTGTACATTTGGTGGGGAAGTAAACCCGAGGGGCCATCTTGCCATAAGTTCTCAAACTTTCTTGCATGCATTGCTGTTATGGTCAGTCATAACATGAGCAGGTGGGATTATACTGGTCATTATAGTTACCATAGAATCCTGCAGGGCCCACATAGCACAAGTGATACCAGGATAATATGGAAAAATGACTGTATTCTCCTCATATACAGTATCATTCATGAAAGGGATATATATATAAATATATATATACTGTATGTATATATATATATATATATCCATTGTAGAAGAGCCGCACTCACATGTCGTTAATAATCACAGTTGCTGGGGTGCAAAATCCAGGAACAGGTACTATCAGAACAAAGTTCCACGATACATGTGCACAAATAAGGATGCACTCACCAGACTTCTCCAGGGTGAAATTGATAGATTTTAATCCAGACAGCACATACTCACAAACAGAAGGTCAACGTTTCGGCTCACAGCAGAGCCTTTGTCAAGACCAGATTACCAGGTGGCATCCCTGGAGAAGTCTGGTGAGTGCATCCTTATTTGTGCACAATATATATACATACACTGGTACTATATATACTGGTACTGGTCTCTGGAGTTAAATGTAGTTTTATATATATATATATATATAGACAGAAAAAAGATGGTGGCACTCTAAGGCTTTCAAAATGGTGCAAAATGGTGACCTTTATTGCCGTTTCTTTATGTCCTGAAGGAGAATATGTCCCCGAAACTTTGACAATAAAGGTCACGATTTTGCACCATTTTAAAAGCCTTGGAGTGCCGCAATTTACTTTTTGTCTACAATAGGGGTGTGCTGACCCCAGGGGGGCACCCAGGTAAGGTAAAAGGTGCGAGTTATACATACAACTAATGTGCTTTTTCATTGTATAATGGGCCCTTTATAGCTAAGTGTGCTAGTCGGTCCTGCATATCCAAGTCACTAGCACTGAGATCCCACTTGTACACCGCTACAGAATATGTTGGAGCCTTATATATAACACTACCATAGATTCTGATATAAATGATAGCCCTGCTACTGTTTGCTATCAGTTTGCAGCACCATTCTCTCGCGTCTTAGCCTCTGGCAGTGAAGGGGTTGAGCGAAGGAATACAGGATTGGAAAGGAAGGGAGCAGAGCAGGAACAATATCTCCATTTCTCTCTGGATGTTTGTGTGCGAAGCGGAGTTGCAGTCCAGCCCATCTGTGCATTGGGACGTTACAGCAACAGATGTGCACTTCTATATATAAAGCTTCTTCATTAGGGAGGTAACAATACCAACAGCAGTAATAATTCCCTTCAAAATGAAGAGTCTTTAAAATACTGGCTTTAAATTACACTCTGCAATTAGTTTAATTGTTTGTAATCTAATGATTGCAGTTATTATCAGGGTTTAGAATTTACTTGGCATTGGTGCCACCTAGTGGCATCTGTGCACTAGTAACACAATCAGGAGGGCTGAACAATGCACATTATTCCCTGGTAGAACAGAGTAGGAAGGGTAACATATGACTTAACCTGCTGTGTTAGATGCATTTTATAATGTGTTACCAATACCGAATGCATGAGGCTAATATACTGTATACAGTACAAGACATGCCAAACAATCTTACACAAGATAAGAAGAAAAACATAGGAAAATATTTTTGCTTATGCTAATTTTGTCTATTCCCTACTCTCCATCCCCTTTGGACTTGTTTGGAATTTTAGCAATCTGTGATATAAAATCACATGATCAGGTAGCATTAATTCATTCACATATTGTTTTCAGAAGATAGGTAATTATACAGATATTTCTGTACATACATTGGGACTGGGGGTTGTGTGTTTAATATGCTACTCACATCTTTGTAACAGGCAGGGTCGTAGCCAGAACTTAATGGGCCCCATAGCATCATTTTGAAAGGCTCCTGTCCTGTTCATTTTATGCCCCATAATAGTGCCCTAGTTCATTTTTTGAACCACAGTAGTGCTCTAATTCACATTATGTCACATTGAAGGGCTGGCTGTACACATTATGCAACACAGTATCCCCAATTCACATTATGATACAGTTCATATTATGCCACACTATAGTGCCTTCACTTTATATTGTGCCACATTACAGTGTTTTAGTTTATGTTATGTAACAGTATAATGCTCTCCAGTCAGTGGCGTAAGTTCGTCATAGTTGCCTGGAGGCAAGATAAATGTGTGTGTGTGTGTGTGTGTGTGTGTGTGTGTGTGTGTGTGTGTGTGTGTGTGTGTGTATATGGAGTGTTCCGAAAAAAAATGTATATACTGTATTTATACATTTAATTGTCTTTTATTTTAAATCACACATTTCTTAGCAGTCATACCCAGGATTAGAACCCATTACCTGTTACACTGACAGCAGACACTTTACTGATGGAGCTATTTGCTCCTGTACGGGAAGCATGAGAATTCTAACTATATGAAGTTACGTGTAATTGTCAGAGAAGTATCTTCATATAGTTAAAATTCTCATATTTCCTATGCAGGAGCAAACAGCTTCATCAGTAAGGTGCCTGCTTCCAGTGTAATAGGTTGTGGTTTCTAATCCTGGGAGTGATACTTGTAAAATGTGTATATTCAGCATAATAAAGTGGGTGTGAGGTGTAAGGTGCAGGGACCAGTGAGGAAGTCGGCCACTGAAGAGACAGTGACAGCTATCAATTAACTTGATTCAATGGTGCCCCAGAATGGGAAGAGAGGTGCCCCCCTTCAGAGCAGGAGCCCGGCGGCAGATGACTCCATTGCCTCCCAGAGTTCTGCCTCTGTCTCCAGTTAATTTTATACCACATTACAATGAGCAGGTCTAGGTGACCAATATAAATAGATATATTGTAGCCCCCAAGGTAAAAGTTTGTAAGTGCCCCTATGTATCTAGTAATGGTGAAAAATGTATACTGTACAACACACTTAATTTTGACAGGGAAGGTGGGCCCCTCTCAGATCTGGGCCCCATAGCAGCTGCACTCCCTGCACCTATGGTAGCTATGCCCTTGTATAAAACACATGTTACTGTGACAGGGAAGGTGGGCCCCTCTCAGATCTGGGCCCCATAGCAGCTGCACTCCCTGCACCTATGGTAGCTACGCCCTTAGTAACAGTCACCTAATACACCTGTACTCATCCGAAAACTAAGAAACACAGGGCAGGAGGCAGCATAGTACAGCAGGATGAAGTGGCACAGGTCAGCTGACAGCAGCAGGTAGTAACATAAACATACAGAATGTCACCAGCCCTCTTAAAGTACTCCTGTCACTTACACACAATATAGGCTGAGCCAATATTCAGAAACTCCAGCCAATCAATTCACTAAGAACTAGTGACATCACTAAGGCACCAAGGCAGGAGGATGCTGTGTTTTGGGTACAAATAACCACAGCACACCAAACTCTGTAGAGTTGTATAGTGCCGCATGAGATGGTACAAAGTAATCTGTAGTAATATAAAATATGGAGCAGGTAGTCAGGCAATCAGACCCCTGTACCCATTGCAACAATGTTCCTGAGGCAGATCGTAGGAAAGGAAGAAAGGAACCAAGGGTAGAATGAATAAAATATGGTAGAAGTGACTGTGGTGAAGCAGAATAAAGAAGAAAATGAATGACTATTTGCAAGAAGTAGGATGAATACAAATTGGGAGGAAGTTATTGGGTACAATAGAGGTAAGTGTAGTGAGTGAAAAGAGGTAAGTGTAGTGAGTGAAAAGAGGTAAGTGTAGTGAGTGAAAAGAGGTAAGTGTAGTGAGTGAATGAGGTGAGGAAGAACTATAAAAGGTAAACAGTAACTGAGATGAGTGACAATTGAGTAAATATAAAAATAAATAAATTACAAGATGGTGGCTGAAGATGAGATAATAGAAAGCTACACTATATGGACAAAAGGATTCGGACGCCTGACCATTACTTCAACAGGGACTGTAATGACAATGTATTCAAATACATATACTTTAATATGGAGTTGGTCCCACTTTTGCAGCTATATCAGCTTCCACTCTTCTTGGAAGGCTTCCCACAAGGTTTTGGAGTGTTTCTCTGGGAATTTGTGCCCATTCATTCAGTACAGCATTTATGAGGTCAGGCACTGATTTTGGACAAGTAGGCTTGGCTCGCAATCTCCGTTCCAGTCCATCCTAAAGGTGCTCGATGGGGTCGAGGTCAGGGCTACGGGTCCGATTCAGGTTGGATCACGATTAGCAAAAATTACTAAAATGATGTGGGCACATGCGCACCGCTCATCCTGCGCATGCGCCCGCAGAAAATGTGAACGCCTCTACCTATCCATCAGGCAGAGGGGTAAGAGGAGCGGCAATGCTCCATTTCCTAGGTGGAGACGGAGCATTGCAGGGGCGTGGCTACAAAACGGAGTGTGCTGGAGGGAACAGGGGATGTGACATGGGCGTGATCAGGGCGACTGAGTGACATCACACGCAGCTGCCATGATCAAAAAGATGGAGGCAAGCTTAATTTTATCGATCAAGCGGTGCGATCACAATTTCTGCTTGATCGAGGGGGAGGGGGGGCAGCTATCAGCATGCTGGACGGCCTTGTCCTGCGATGGGCGCCCCCCAGCATGCGATCACATGGATTGCAAATTCTGCTACTTAGCAGAATTTGCAATCCCACCTGAATCAGGCCCTATGTGCAGGCCAGTCAAGTTCTTCCACACCGAACTCATCAAACCATGTCTTTATAGTCCTTGCTTGGTGCATTGGGGCCCAGTCATGTTGGAATAGAAAAGGGCCTTCCCCAAACTATTGCCACAAAGTTGGAAGCATAGCATTGTCCAAATTGTCTTGGTATGCTTAAGCATCCAAATTGCCCATCACTGGAGATAAAGTGCCTAACCCTGAAAAACAGTCCCAAACCATTAAGCCTCCTCTGCCAAACTTCCCAGTTGGCATAATGCAGTCAGGCAGGTAACATTCTCCCTTCATCCACCAAACCCACACTTGCCTATCTGACTGCCAAACAGAGAAGCATGATTCTTCACTCCACAGTTCCATTCCATTAAACTTCCGACGCACAGTTTGTGTGCTTAAATTAATGCCAGTGGAAGTTTGGAACTCTTCAGCTATGGAATTAGCAGAGCGTTGGTGACTTATACGCACCATGTGCCTTAGCAGTCGATGACCCTGCTCTGTGATTTTACATGGTCTTCCGCTTTTGTGGCTGAGTTGCTGTTGTTCCTAAATGCTTCAACTTTCTAATAATGGGCCTAATTCAGACATGACCGCAGCAGCAAATTTGTTAGCTAATGGGCAGAACCATGGGCCTCATTCCGAGTTGATCGCACGCTGCAATTTTTTGCAGCCCGAACGATCAGATAGTTGCCGCCTATGGGGGAGTGTATTATAGCTTAGCAAGTGTGCGAAGGCATGTGCAGGGGAGCTGTGCCAAAAAGTTTTGTACAGTTTCTGAGTAGCTCTGAACGTACTCAGCCGCTGCGATTGCTTCAGCCTGTCAGGTCCCAGAATTGACGTCAGACAACCGCCCTGCAAACGCCTGGACACTCCTGTGTTTTCCTCGACACTTCCAGAAACGGTCAATTGCCACCCAGGAATGCCTTCCTGCTGCGTTTGGCGCTGTGATCCCAATCTTCGTTAGTTTCATCGCTGCCCGGCGTCCCCCGTCACCGGGCAGCGACGCGCCTGCGCATTGCGGCTGCAACGCATGCGCAGTTCGGATCGACTGAGTCGTAATGACCCCCCATGTGCACTGCAGAGGGGGGCAAATATAACATTTGCAAAGAGTTAGATTTGGGTGGGTTATATTGTTTCTGTGCAGGGTAAATACTGGCTGCTTTATTTTTACACTGCAATTTAGATTTCAGTTTGAACACGCACCGCCCAAGTCTAACTCTCTCTGCACATGTTATATCTGCCCCCCTGCAGTGCACATGGTTTTGCCCATTAGCTAACAAATTTGTTTCTGCGATCAGATCTGAATTAGGCTCAATATCACTTATAGTTGACCTTGGAAAATCCAGCAGGGATGACATTTCCCGAACTGTCTTATTGCAAAGGTGGCATCCTATCACAGTACCATGCTTGAAGTCACTGAGCTCTTCAGAATGACCCATTTTGTATCACAATTGTTTGTAAATGGAAACTGCATGGCTAGGTACTTGATTTTATAACATGTGGCAATGGGTCTGATTGAAACACTTTAATTAAATAATTAACAGGTATGGCCAAATACTTTTGTCCATATAGTGTAGTAAAATGAAGCATTATGGAGTAAAGATGTATACATGAGCGAATAAGGAAAGAGGAGGATGAAGAACAAATAAGTTATTGAGGTGGGTAGAGTGGAGTAAAACCGAAGGTGAATGAATGAGAAGACAATGGATGAAGAAAGAAGGCAGAAATACATTTTGAGTAAGTGAGCAAATGTGAGAGTAAATGAAGGACAAAGAACAACTGGAATGAAGGGACTTAGGTAATGCAGGTGAAAAGATGAAAGTGAATGAGCAGGAGGATGACAACGAAGAAGCAGCAGAACAGAGTATACAGTATACCTTAGTAAGTTACATTCAGGAGATGGAGAACAAAGAAAATAAGATAGGACAGAGTGACTGAGGCAAGGAGAATGGAGTAAAATTAATGTGAATGAATGAAGAATATGATGAAAATGTGAATTACTAAAGTGATGCAGGACAGAATAAAGATAAAACTGAAGTGGATTAATGAGGAAGGTCAGATGATGAATAAAAGAAGGGAAACATTAATTGAAGCAAATAAGGTTACAGATGAATAGAAGTATTATAAAGAAGAAATATTACCGAGGTGAGGAAGGATGTAAGTCAGTAAATGAGGAGGCGTGAGATCTAGCACAGAGCCAGTTAGTAAATGCAATAGAGATGTATAAAGTGGGACAAGGAATTCAGTAAATGAGGGAGATGCGAATGGAGGGAGGGATATGAAAGACAGGTGAAAATGTAGTGAGATGACAGAAAGGAGAACTATCACAGGCAGCTGGACACCAGGAGCTCAGAAGTACAATGAGCGGTAATAACACCCTATGGCAGCTACACAGAGATTTATGGTAAGCTTGTATTAGAGTAGACATGCTAGACTATCTTCCTGGCTGAGAAAATCAATATAAATTATATATCTGGCATCTTGAGAAGATGTTTTATACACCTAAAAGAAGAACAGGACAGTTACATGGTCTGTTTATAGGAGAACATGGCCTAATAATTATTGCGGACAGATGGACCTTAACTGGCAAATTACGCCTAAAAACGACCTAGAATTAGATCACAAAACAGGCCATATGGATAGTATTAACTGCACCACCTGAGAAATAAAAAAAAAAGACTCCCTAATTACACCTTGGAAGGGTGGTAGCATATGTTGTATGTAGATATTTATTTATTTCTAGAACACATTATATGTCTGGAAATAGAGAAAGAAACATGCTCTGACTTAGCTTATTTATCTCACAAATACGTACAGTATCTGTGTGTGAGTGTGTGTATATAAATATATATATATATATATATACATACAGTGTATATCTACCTGTATATACACACACACACACACACACACACACACACACACACACACACACACACACACACACACACACACATCTATCTATCTATCTAAGTTGATTTCATATCCACACTAAGTTATTGTCAGAGTACATATTAACTTAAAATATGTATGTTTAATTGAAACAGCAACAAGAACACATAGATACAATACTGAGGGCAGGGAGCCGATTCATGCATCTATGATTCAGATTTATACACAACTTATGCGCATCTCCACTTGCAGCACTAGGATCTTTGCAGAGTTGAGCGGACTTGGAGATACACATATACATGGGGGACCCAATTACGCTGAGATGAAGCTAGAGCAGCACCTCAAGAAGAATCTCCTGTTAGCCGAGGTGCAAAGATAACACATAAACACACTGATCTGAGGGCGTTAATGGAAATCATCTTAATTCAAACCATCCAAATCCTAATAACTAGCATAGCACGTACATTTAAAAGAGTCTTACTTTTAGATCGGTAAAATTTATTCACAATGACAATGTTTTAAAAGACATTAATACATAATTCGCATCAGTTTCACATGAGAGTATTTTGGATTAATTCATTCAATCAGAGATGTGTCTTTACTAACGTATATTTGCACTGCCATTCAATGATAGAAAGTACAATGAAACCAACGCGTTTCGTTCCAAGGGACTTCTTCAGGGGTACGAAATCAATTGCGACAATAAAACGTGGTAAGAAAGAGTTGATAGGGTGAATACACCACTGATTACACCGGCTACGACTGAATCTAAAACCTGCTAAATAGCGCACATTAATTAGGAATTATATCAAATAAAAGAGGAGGAGGGGCAGGAAGAAATGTACATACCCGACTTGTATGCACAAATAAAGATACCATTTGCATAGATACACGCAACTCTGCATATGGGTGAATAGCCATATTTTTTCTGTGCGCACGCTGGGCCTGATGCAGAGATGGAAGCTATTTGCATCGCTGTGTCTTCGTGTTGGGTTTGTGCACAACTCTGTATGAGGCATGCAGTTTGGGTGCTGCTGTGGTTAGCAAAGGAGTCCAATCCAAATTGGTTCAAATTAAACTAAATCCTCAATTTTCAGAGTGGCATCCCGGTGTGTCTGTCCCGGTATCCAGTCTCCACGCGGACTACGATTGAGAATAGTAACCTTGCCCGATACTGCAAGGGGACACGGTGCACTAATTGGGGTTTCTGGAGCACTTTAAGAAGAAAATGACACCACAAAAATCCCCAAACTCATGTCAACCTTTTTCCATGTCGACCTGGTTCATGTTGACCTCATGACTATGTCTACATATTCCAAGTGTCGACCTAGTTACTGTCAAGCAATAGTGGTTGAGCTAATGATTGTCGACCTAGTTAGGGTCGATCCAATGATCCACACCCATGTGGCCCTGCTGTGACAAAGTAAATCTAGAAGAAAATAACACAAACAAAATGTGTCTCCTAATGTAACTACACCCAAACATGACCGATATCATCCAAAATATAGTCTGCGTGTCACCATACTATAAACGTACACAGAAAATAATAACAAATTGCAGTATATATATATATATATATATATATATATATATGAGCTTGCTATGGTGAGTGCTGAACTTTCTGTTTGTATATATATATATATATATATATATATATATATATGCCATTGTGCAGGTGCCAGGACCCGGCTGACAGGGCTTGGCTCTCCTCCTCTCCTGGCAACAACAGCCCCCCTACTAAATGTAAGTAGGAGCCACCGCTGGGTACACGTCAGGGGCCGATTGGCCATAGGGCTCACCAGGAAGATTCCTGGTAGGCCAACGTGTCTGTGGGGCCTGTTTTGTGTGTTGTCATGTGGCCTCACCCTCCCACATAACAGGCAGCCCATCGTACTCAGTACACTGCATTGTCCCCATTCATTCTGTTATTCCATCTCTGCAGTACAGCAACTCTGCCATCCAGTGATGCTACCATCACTACACGGTATGTTATACCTCTTGTGCTGCCTATTTTGGCCCACTTCTGCAAACTTTTACAGAGCCACTTTTAGTTCCCCTGGTCTCTGGCACAAGGGCAGCAAAAGACGCAAGAAAGGTCGCAATTGCGTACAATCAGGCTCTATGAGAAGGGATCCCACCCACCCTCAAAAGACCCCACCCCCTCATCAAACTGCACCCCCATTAGTGCTGCTTACATAAATTTTCCAGGCTGGTTTTCCATCCCAGTCCACTCCTGGTACACGTGTTGTGAATCCCGACAGAGCAAGAACCATCATTGGCGGCCATGTAGGGCATGTTTCGTAGGTTACATCTGGCGGGGTCTGCAATTAGCAGAAGTATAACATTCAGGTGGTGAGGCTGGAAGAAAAGAAAAAATTAAAGGCAGGGAACAGCAATATTAAACAATGGTGACAAAAACTAAACATAATGGAGTAAACTGCAACAAGCCTGGCAGCTCCCTCTCGAGTGTGCAGTCTTGTCGCATCCAGCAGTTTGTTGAGTAGGAGTGGGCTGCCCCCAAACCCAGTCTCTGAAGTACATGGTGACAACAGAATAATAACCAAGGTGTCATAAGTAGCCATGAGTGAGGACACATTTAGGAAAAAAAAAATATTACCACAGAATGATCCTGAACTGCAGTGCTTGAAAAATAGTTTTATTTGGGATTCTAGAGTAGTCCAAAGTCCAAATCTAGTTCAAACTCCAGTTAAAACTCTGCATTCTTGGAATGACATCCTTAGAATGCAGCATTCACAAATGTACCATGTGCCTCTTCCCAATGACATGAGGCCTACAGTGGAAATGGTGGAGCTGCAGTACTTTAATCAATAGCTGCTAATCTTGCAGTCAATCAAATTTTTTTTTAAATCTATCTATCTATCTATCTATCTATCTATCTATCTATCTATCTACCCTTTTCCACTGCCACAATATCCTTGGGTATAGCTGGTCCCACCAGGGTCGTGGCTCAGTGGAAAAGAGCCCCTGAAAAAGAACCCGGGTCGAGTGACCCGGGTAAGGCTGCAGTGTAAATAGGTGACTCTGGTTAACTCTGGTTCCATTAAAGCCTATGGAGAGTGGCTCACCGGCACTTTGAGATGATATCACCCCCTCATGCGCCAGCAGAGGGAAGACCCGCTATTAACCCGGTTCCATCCTGCGGTGTGAACTTGGTTTCAAGTTGCTGCGATATGACTTGAAAGTTGAAACTGTGTTCAATTCATTGGGTTGGACCCGGGTTTTTAGTGGAAAAGGGGTATTAGTGTTCACAAGACTGCAGCCAAATACAGCAAGCGTACAACTGTGGTGCTTAGCTCCAATAGTGTGCATAATTACAGCAGTCAGAAAGGCACATGCACAGTGAGCAGTTTGACTAATTGCCTTATGCTCTGGTTGGAAGCAGCCCACCTCTCTCAACTGAAAGGTCGGGCAATTAATAAAACTATAAAAGTGTTTGCTGTGTATATATATTTAGGAATAATATGCTAATAATGGTTTACCTTCAGTGATATTTACAGAGCACTTTTGCAGTGAGTTATGTCATGTGACAAAAAGGACATCACTGTTTCCGAATACAATGGATGACATCACTATTCTGCACAATAATTGTATATTTTACAGGCTAGTTACATACATTCATGTCCCTTTTCAAATGTATATTATACTAAGTCCTTATGTATTACATTTTCAGTGACAGATTGTACAGTACTGGACTCTAAGTAAAATTCTAAATGAACGTGAATATGACCAAATTTTACCACAAATTTGAAATCTGTAAATCCAAATTGGGAATATTCAGATATTCTGTTTCGGGCCACGTAAATGGGTACCCTGTCAGCCAATGACAGCACGCATAGGTCACTGAAGTTATCAGAAACAAGATTTTCTTGCCAGAACTTGTTAGCGAACACCATTTTTGTTTTCGCCGTGGGGTGCCAATGTTGACCTGTTGTCTACCACATCAGTACACACACACCTAAATACATGTGCATTTTTCCAGTTACACACACCTCCACAACTAGTGAAGTCCATCACTATCTCCTATATAATAGCCCAGATCTGTGACTCTGTGCCTGTGTGTCTAACGCTGGGCGTGGCTAGGAGCTCTTATTGAGTTAGCAGCAGGTTTATCATACCCAATCCACAGCTGATTGGGCGAGAAACGCCCTCTCACACAGGTTACATCCAATGGGAGACTCTGCGTGTGTGTTCCCAGAGCAGGATTAACAATGAGGCTGATGGAGCTGCAGCTCCAGGTCCACACTCCAAAATAGGCCCACTGCATCTGCAGCAACATACCCTCCAACAATTTACAGACAAAAATCGCTACAAATTTGAAAAAGGGGCGTGGCCACGGGTAAAATGGCGTGGCCATGCCCCTTTTCCTATACTTTCAATGGAAGTTTGGAAAGCCAGAAATCGGCACAAACCATAAAAAAAAGGTACTGTACCTGCCAAAAAGGTACAGTTGGAGGATATGCCACTGCATCTGCAGTAAGTCTCTGCGCTGTAGATAGGGATGGGGGGGGGGGGGGGGGGGAATCCTTTTACTGCAGCATCCTATGTCCTGCTGCCAGTTCGCCTGTTCCCCTGACATAACAATCCTCACTCTCTAGCCGCGGCACAGGTGGAACAAAAGCTGCTGCGGCCACTGGCATAGCTGTGTATGAAAGCGGTGCAGCGGAAAGCGCTCATAGCCCTTCCTGCGCCGCATACTCTCGGAGCCCCGGAGCCTCCTCTGCGCATGATGTCACAGAAATGTCTCCCCACCACAGCCGCATCCAGATCCCCAGAGGCCCTGACTCCGCAACACAGCACCTGGGCTGCTGGCCTGGATGCCCCGAGATGGCTAATGTAACGGATAGAGTGGATGATATCGCGGAGGGTAATGTCTGGATGCTGAATCAATGTAAAAGGTGACAGTGCAGTGCAGTGGGTGTGCAGTGTCACTGACACTGCACAGCACTCTCACCATTTACATTGATTCAGCGAGTCAGTCAGTTCTGCCAGCCAGTCACTATTGTTAGCGCCGGTGTCCCAACGCGCCGCATTACAGGGAAGTAGACGCACTAAATAAACTACAGCTCCCAGCAGCCCTTAGTGCCGAAGCATTCCGGCACTAAGGGCTGCTGGGAGCTGTAGTTTATTGAGTGCATCTTCTTCCCTGTAATGCGGCGCGTTGGGACACCGGCGCTAACAATAGTGACTGGCTGTTTGGCTGCTGTGTGAGTCTCCGGAAGAGCCACTGCCAAAGGGAGGACAGCAGAGAGCAGGAGAAGCATTACCCGCCCCTCCCCCACCCACAGTGCCTCCGGTCCACATCCACAGCACCCGCACACCCTCCCTTCAGCACCTGCCATGGCTCCGGACCCCATCCCCCACCCGCGGCACCCCCGCAACCGCTCCTCCCCCTCCCGCGGTGGCTACGGACCCCCACCCGCAGCACCCACGCACCCTCCTCCACCCGCTGCACCACCGCACCAGCACCTCCATCACCCACAGCACCCCCACAACTGCCCCTCCCCCACGTCTCCCCCACACCCACCACTCCCCCAACCACAGCACTTACTAGGTGATTAATCAGGCCCTACATGCGCTGTTCACGTCATTGCAAGGGTCTTCGACCCCTTTACCATCGCATGCCCTTTGTTCATGTAATGTTTAACCACTCACACAATTATGATTGGAGGTAATACTGCATATAATACAAATATTGCACGCCACAAGAGTGTGCAAGGGTTAAGGGGGCGTAGCCCCTTACAACGGTGTGAAGAGCGCCCGTAGGATGTGCTGAATCACCTAGTCTTCAGATATCAGAGTAAGAGGAACTGTACAGTAGTGGAATACGAACAAGCATTACTGTACTACACTGGGGAATTCATGGCAAATGGAAATAAACCAGAGATTAAACTTTTTGCACAAAGAATGTAAAAAGTGAGTCATGCCATAAGTACTTTCCCCACCGGTTAATGCGGGCAAATATCCTTGGGATGCTGTGGTATCATGACAAAAGTTATGAGGATAAATTTACTATAAGAGTATGTTGTCCCTTACTGTAATCGAGGCCGCTGTGAGAAATATTGGGCCTCTGTACTATAGGAGGAGTGGCTAATTGTGTGCGGGTATGACAATTCCCAGATGTGATCATCGCATACCCTCTGCTTGGTATCCAGGAAGAAGATAGACAGTAAATAGGTCAACTCCACATGGTCAACAGTCAGTATATCGACAGAGTCAAAAGGTTCACAGGGTCAAAATGTTGATAGTTAAATGGTCGATATGGACTTAGGTCGACATGGTCAAAAGGTTGAAATGCAAATAGTTGACACAAAAAAAGGTTGACACATGGTAATTCATGATTTTTCTGGTTAGGTTTAGGCTGCTGGAGGAGACGGTTAGTGTTAGGCACTTGCCGGAGGCTTAGGCTGCGGAAGGGGATGGTTAGGGTTAAGCACTCAGGGGAGAGTTAGGCACTAGGGAAGGGTTAGGGCTAGGTACTAGGAGGAAGGTTAGGGATAGGCACTAGGGGGAGGGTCAGGGATAGGCACTAGGGGGAGGGTTAGGGATAGGTACAAGGGGGAGGGCTAAGCACCAGGGCGAATGTTAGGAACTAAGGGGACGGTTAGGCACCAGGGGGAGGGTTAGGCACTAGGGGGAGGGTTAGGCACCAGGTGGAGGGTTAGGGATAGGCACTAGGGGGAGAGTTAGGGTTAGAAACTAGGGGGAGGATTAGGCACTAGGGGAGGGTTATGGTTAGGCATTAGTGGGAGGGTTAGACACTAGGAGGAGGTTTAGGCACTAGGGGGATGGTTAGGGTTGGGCACTAGGGGAAGGGTTAGGTTTAAGATTAGGGTTAAAATTATTGAAAAAAAGTGTTGACCTTTTATGTGTCAACAATTTGCATGCCGATCTTTTGACACCGTTGACCTAAGTCTACGTCGATCATTCAGCTGTCAACCTTTGGACCCAGTCAACCATCTGGTGTCGACCTATTAACTGTCTATCTAGACACTGTTGATCTTTTAATCCACACCAACTCTGCTATGCAGAGGGCGTAGTGAATCCATCTTGTAGCCACAACTGCAACTCTGGCAGGCCTGGGCACCCAGGCAGCATCAGGCACCCACTCTCCCTCTATGAGACCGGGCCCAAAATTACCGCACATCTCACAGCATGACAATAGTCTACATATATGCACTATATATGCACTTTAGTGCATACTACATATATGGCATTATGTTACAATTATGTACATTTAAATATGGAAACCACCAGCGTTTACAAAATAGTACCAAAGCATTGAATGGATGAATTTATTTATAGATGCACAGTTAGACTGACACAGTGGAGACTTCCCAATTCTCTAGGTCCTAAACATGGTGAACGGATGTTGATTCCCTGTTGTGGTCATTATTTCCTTTATACGGAGCTACAGAACCCTTGTGGTGCCTTATAAATAAAAGATAATATTAATTATTATTTTGCAATTATTTCTCGGCTCGGAATAGCTGACTGATTTACAACCAGATCCATTTCCTGCAAAATATCTATTAAAATAGCTCTGATGGGGTCCAGCTCTTTTTGCGTATATTAAAAGATCTTTCTACTAACCACAAGAGATGCCCTCATGCCCTCTATGAAGCAGTTCATGGAAAGGTCTGTCATACCAAATAGATGAAAGATTCCTTGGCTTCAGGATGTATTCTTATTTGGGGGCTGTAACAGTAAATTTATAAAAAAAAAAATGCCTGTACACATAGAGAACTATAAGCAAACTATATTGAGTTTCTGATTTATCATTATGATCTTTGCGTTTGGTTATCCTATTTCTGAATCACACTTAAAATGCATTAGTAGGGACTGTGGCTCCCTCTAGAGGCCAGACATTATATTTTATCAACTATACTTTGTAGGTAGAGGACAACCTGGTGAGGGTTAGTGTGATTGGGCTCTGTATTCTGAGCCCATTTGTAGAGCTGATCTCGCATGAATTTGCATGTGTGTGTCGAGGTGTATCTCTTTATCCTTTTATGGTGTTGGTGCAGGTACTCACTAGCGATGATGACTAGTAGTAAGCAAGGAGAACGCGTAGACGCAGTCACTATTGAAGCCTTAAGAGCGCTACTGCGCAGTCTCCATGATGCTCCATCAGGGAGGCATGGAATCATTTACCAAACTTGGTCTTCTGTGCATGAGCGACATTGTCTTGTCATCATGTTACAGCGCCAACATGGGACATGGACATGTGAAAAAGAGGGCGGAGAGTGGAGATGTACGAAAGATTGTCACTCAACCTCCAACACAAACAAAAGCAAAAAGAAGGCGTACAACTCACCTCTGTGCTACAACTATTAGGTGAGGATGATTTCAGGGGTTATGTAGACTGGTTGGTGAACAGATAAATGTACAGGTTAACGTGATGGGAGGAATTAGCCAAATAAAAGTTAAGTAAATATGAAAAGTCACTGTTCATGAGTCCATCTTATTATAAGTCTGATCCTCCTGGGATGTCTTTTCCTAGAGGTCGTTGTTCCTCAAAATGGTGGATGACTTGCAGAGAAAGGGGGAGAAGAGAGAAGGAACCAATCGTATAGTAAGTAACAATTATGTGAAGAGTCCCACCAATTGATATTGCTGGAGGTGGTAGGACGGATGTGGGGATGTGTGTACCGTACTCATGTGTAAACATGCAGTGAACTTCTTATAAAGGTATCTTTTCTGTCACAGTTCCCTACAGACCGTCTTTAACCATTAATTGGAAATTTTACTCTTCGGGCCTAATTCAGACGTGATCGCTAGGCTGTGTTTTCATACAGCGGGCGATCAGGTCTAAACTGCGCATGCGTATGCACTGCAATGTGCAGGAGCGTTGCACGGGTACAAAGCGGATTGCTGCTCAGGTTTGTGTTAAGAATCCATTCGCACGGGCGTTCGCAAGGAGATTGCCCGGAAGAAGCCGTCTGTGGGTGTCAACTGACCGTTTTCTGGGAGTGGTTGGAAAAACGCAGGTGTGTCCATGCGTTTGCAGGGAGGGTTCCTGGCGTCAATTCCGGTCCCGGACAGGCTGAAGTGTTCGCAGCGGATGAGTAAGTCCTGGGCTACTCAGAGACTGCACAAAATCTGTTTGCACTTTTATCAAGGTATCTTTAATGGTGATTGTAGGGAAATTCTGATGACAAACTATAAATGTGTGGTAAATTTGAAAATAGGGCATACACTGACTCACAGTAAATTGGATGGAGATGTGTCCATAAAGGTTTCTTTAGGGTTCTCCTCCTGATGTTTCCACTGGTTCATGTCTTGTATATTGTGGGGGACACGTGTAAGATATGGAAAGAACTTATCAGGAATGAGGTGAAGTTCCAACAAATTTATTCCAAAAAATTAGTTTTCATACAATAAAAACAAATCCCAAATGTTTTTTTTTTTTAAAGTCATTAAAAAAGGGAGAGCAACTGCTGCTACAAAGGGGAGATATAAATGTCACATATCCGGGAGAGTAATGTAGAGTCCTGACTGCCTTACTCCAAGGAATATATTCCTTTAGTAGTTCAGTGCTCCTAGTCCTTCCACTGACGTGTTTTGACCTACCATCTTTGTCAAGGTGTGTCACGGACATGTTCCACTTAGGTCAACGAGACCCTGCGATGTTTTGCGTTCCAAAAGTTATTCACTGCTTGTATCCTGCACCACTTCCAACATACAGTCACCGGCTGGTGGTCTGTATGCTCTGCTCCATGTTAAGTGTCTGTTGCATGCATAACTATGAGTACAGATTACATCCACGTTACTGTCAAATGAACCTTTGCACTGGTTAACTACTGGGCTTTTTGGTGATACATCTGCTGGTTTATACTATTACTCTGCCATACCATCGCCAATAGTGTACACATATTTCAACAATTACATCAGGGGCAGGATTAAGGTTTGTGGGGGCCCTGGGGTACCGAAGTTGTGAGGGCGCTTCAATAAAATGGCCTCTTAACCTTCCCTACAATATGGTCACAAGTGTGACTGTGTTACAGGGGATGATCACCCTGTTTGCCCCCTCCCCAATCCGGCATTGAATAGCAGTCTTGTATAGGTAGATATAGTACCATCAGTGGGACCAGTAGTCTCAGCATGCAAAGGTTCACACCCTAGCAGGGAGTGAGACAGCGGCTCTGTGTATGTAGTAAGACAGAACATATAATGATATGACACAAGGAGCAGCAGCTCAGGCGGCGTCGCTGCTGTCAGACAGCAGCATTACTGTACTACACATATAACGCAGCACACAGCTATGGTAGAGGATGAAGCTTCTGCATACAGGATGGGATACGCGGACCAGGTCTTCATTGGCGGACAACATGTATGGGTGCATGCACAAGACACACTTACTATGAGTACATGCTAGTACTGCTGCTGCGTTAACACAGACTGTGAGGATTCTATGACTATGCGTGTGCTGCCATATGGTCACAGAATAAGTTATCTGAGTCAGGAGTCGTTCTGCATGCAGAGAAGCAGCAGCCCCCGTCAGTGCTGGGCAACTGTTCTCGGTAATTGAAAGGTCAAACTGACCCTGTGTGGGGGCCCCTCTGTATGTGGGGGCCCTGGGGCGATCACCCCTGTTGCCCCTCCACCCCTTAATTCAGCCCTGGTCACGTCACAAGATGAGTACACCTGGCTGGAATGTATCAGCAGAGTCGGCCCTAACCGATATGATGCCCTCGGCAAGATTTTGGCTGGTGCCCCCTAACACCACCGCTAGTTCCGCATATGACCCTGCACCCCTTTCCCAGCACCATCACTCCTCACCCATAGCAGTCCTTTTTTTGGTATTCCTACCCCCTATATTTTAAATAGGAACAGTGTGCACATTCGGCGCACAGCACAAAAAGGGGTGCGTTTTTACTGGCAAGGGGCATGGCCACACAATAGTACCCCCAATTCAAATTACGGCACACAGTACTGCAACTTTATTCACATTTTATTTATTATTTATTATTTTATCATGCAATAGTGTTCCTAATTCATGTTATATCACACAGTAGTACCACTTTACCTTATATAAGTTACTCCTTACAGTAGTGGCCCTTATTCACATTACATCACACTGAATTGCTCCACCATATTGCTCTTTATTTACATTAGACCACACAGTAGTGCCCTTTCTATACGTAATGCCACACAGTAGAACACCTTATACACATAATGCCACACATTAGTAGAAATGAGCGGGTTCGGTTCCTCGGGATCCGAACCCCCCCAAACTTCACCCATTTTACACGGTTCCGAGGCAGCCTCGGATCCTCCCCGCCTTGCTCGGTTAACCCGAGCGCACCCGTACGTCATCATCCCGCTGTCGGATTCTCGCGAGATTCGTATTCTATATAAGGAGCCGCGCGTCGCCGCCATTTTCACTCGTGCATTGGAGATGATAGCGAGAGGACGTGACTGCGTTCTCTCAGTTTCTGTGTTCAGTGTGCTGCAAATATCTGTGCTCAGTGTGCTGCAAATATCTGTGCTCAGTGTGCTGCAAATATCTACGTTCTCTGCCTGAAAAACGCTCCATATCTGTGCTGCATTGTAGTATCTAGTAGGAGGACAGTGCAGAATTTTGCTGACCACCAGTATATATATAGCAGTACGGTACAGTAGTCCATTGCTCTACCTCTGTGTCGTCAAGTATACTATCCATCCATAGCTGTGCTGCATTTAAGTTGTGCGCAGTATATAGTAGGAGGACAGTGCAGAATTTTGCTGACCACCAGTATATATAAAGCAGTACGGTACAGTAGTCCATTGCTCTACCTCTGTGTCGTCAAGTATACTATCCATCCATACCTGTGCTGCATTTTAGTTGTGCGCAGTATATAGTAGGAGGACAGTGCAGAATTTTGCTGACCACCAGTATATATATAGCAGTATGGTACAGTAGTCCATTGCTCTACCTCTGTGTCGTCAAGTATACTATCCATCCATACCTGTGCTGCATTTTAGTTGTGCGCAGTATATAGTAGGAGGACAGTGCAGAATTTTGCTGACCACCAGTGTATATATAGCAGTACGGTACAGTAGTCCATTGCTCTACCTCTGTGTCGTCAAATATACTATCCATCCATACCTGTGCTGCATTTTAATTGTGTGCAGAATATAGTAGGAGGGCAGTGCAGAATTTTGCTGACCACCAGTATATATATAGCAGTACGGTACAGTAGTCCATTGCTCTACCTCTGTGTCGTCAAGTATACTATCCATCCATACCTGTGCTGCAATTAGGTTGTGCACAGTATATAGTAAGAGGACAGTGCAGAATTTTGCTGACCACCAGTATATATATAGCAGTACGGTACAGTAGGCCATTGCTATTGATATGTTACTGCCATATAATTCCACACATTAAAAAATGGAGAACAAAAATGTGGAGGGTAAAATAGGGAAAGATCAAGATCCACCTCCACTTCGTGCTGAAGCTGCTGCCACTAGTCATGGCCGAGACGATGAAATGCCATCAAGGTCGTCTGCCAAGGTCGATGCCCAATGTCATACTAGAGAGCATGTAAAATCCAAAAAACAAAAGTTCAGTAAAATGACCCAAAAATCAAAATTAAAAGCGTCTGATGAGAAGCGTAAACTTGCCAATATGCCATTTACGACACGGAGTGGCAAGGAACGGCTGAGGCCCTGGCCTATGTTCATGGCTAGTGGTTCAGCTTCACATGAGGATGGAAGCACTCATCCTCTCGCTAGAAAAATGAAAAGACTTAAGCTGGCAAAAGCACAGCAAAGAACTGTGCATTCTTCTAAATCACAAATCCCCAAGGAGAGTCCAATTGTGTCGGTTGATGCCTGACCTTCCCAACACTGGACGGGAAGAGGTGGCGCCTTCCACCATTTGCACGCCCCCTGCAAGTGCTAGAAGGAGCACCCGCAGTCCAGTTCCTGATAGTCAAATTGAAGATGTCAATGTTGAAGTACACCAGGATGAGGATATGGGTGTTGCTGGCGCTGAGGAGGAAATTGACAAGGAGGATTTTGATGGTGAGGTGGTCTGTTTAAGTCAGGCACTCGGGGAGACACCTGTTGTCCGTGGGACGAATATGGCCATTGACATGCCTGGTCAAATTACAAAAAAAAATCACCTCGTCAGTGTGGAATTATTTTAACAGAAATGCGAACAACATTTGTCAAGCCGTGTGTTGCCTTTGTCAAGCTGTAATAAGTAGGGGTAAGGACGTTAACCACCTAGGAACATCCTCCCTTAAACGTCACCTGGAGCGCATTCATCAGAAGTCATTGACAAGTTCAAAAACTTTGGGTGACAGCGGAAGCAGTCCACTGACAACTAAATCCCTTCCTCTTGTAACCAAGCTCATGCAAACCACACCACCAACTCCCTCAATTTCCTCCTTAGACAGGAGAGCCAATAGTCCTGCAGGCCATGTCACTGGCAAGTCTGACGAGTCCTCTCCTGCCTGGGATTCCTCCGATGCATCCTTGAGTGTAACGCCTACTGATGCTGGCGCTGCTGTTGTTGCTGCTGGGAGTCGATCGTCATCCCAGAGGGGAAGTCGGAAGACCACTTGTACTACTTCCAGTAAGCAATTGACTGTCCAACAGTCCTTTGTGAGGAAGATGAAATATCACAGCAGTCATCCTGCTGCAAAGTGGATAACTCAGGCCTTGGCAGCTGCGGTGGTGTTAAACGTGTGTCCGGTATCCACCATTAATTCACAGGGAATTAGAGAATTGATTGAGGTACTGTGTCCCCGGTACCAAATACCATCTGGGTTCCATTTCTCTAGGCAGGCGATACCGAGAATGTACACAGACCTCAGAAAAAGAGTCACCAGTGTCATAAAAAATGCAGTTGTACCCAATGTCCACTTAACCACGGACATGTGGACAAGTGGAGCAGGGCAGACCCAGTACTATATGACTGTGACAGCCCACTGGGTAGATGTATTGCCTCCCGCAGCAAGAACAGCAGTGGTGGCACCAGTAGCAGCATATCGCAAACGCCAACTCATTCCTAGGCAGGCTACGCTTTGTATCACCGCTTTTCATAAGAGGCACACAGCTGACAACCTCTTACGGAAACTGAGGAATATCATCGCAGAATGGCTTACCCCAATTGGACTCTCCTGGGGATTTGTGAATTTTTTAAAAAACGACAGGGGCGTGCAAGAGATGCTGTTGGTGGCCCGAAGAATTGCGGGCCACTTTCGGCATTCAGCCACCGCGTGCCGAAGACTGGAGCACCACCAAACACTTCTGAACCTGCCCTGCCATCATCTGAAGCAAGAGGTGGTAACGAGATGGAATTCAACCCTCTATATGCTTCAGAGGATGGAGGAGCAGCAAAAGGCCATTCAAGCCTATACATCTGCCTACGATATAGGCAAAGGAGGGGGAATGCACCTGACTCAAGCGCAGTGGAGAATGATTTCAACGTTGTGCAAGGTTCTGCAACCCTTTGGAACTTGCCACACGTGAAGTCAGTTCAGACACTGCCAGCCTGAGTCAGGTCATTCCCCTCATCAGGCTTTTGCAGAAGCAGCTGGAGAGATTGAAGGAGGAGCTAAAATGGAGCGATTCCGCTAGGCATGTGGGACTTGTGGATGGAGCCCTTCATTCGCTTAACCAGGATTCACTGGTGGTCAATCTGTTGAAATAAGAGCACTACATTTTGGCCACCGTGCTCGATCCTAGGTTTAAAGTCTACGTTGTATCTCTCTTTCCAACAGACACAAGTGTGCAGAGGTGCAAAGACCTGCTGGTGAGACACTTGTCAAGTCAAGCGGAACGTGACCCGTCAACAGCTCCTCCTTCACATTCTCCCGCAACTGGGGCTGCGAGGAAAAGGCTAAGAATTCTGAGCCCACCCGCTGGCGGTGATGCAGGGCAGTCTGGAGCGAGGGCTGACATCTGGTCCGGATTGAAGGACCTGCCAACGATTACAGACATGTCGTCTACTGTCACTGCATATGATTCTGTCACCATTGAAAGAATGGTGGAGGATTATATGAGTGACCGCATCCAAGTAGGCACGTCAGACAGTCCGTACGTATACTGGCAGGAAAAAGAGGCAATTTGGAGGCCCTTGCACAAACTGGCTTTATTTTACCTAAGTTGCCCCCCCCCCCTCCAGTGTGTACTCCGAAAGAGTGTTTAGTGCAGCCGCTCACCTTGTCAGCAATCGGCGTACGAGGTTACTTCCAGAAAATGTGGAGAAGATGATGTTCATCAAAATGAATTATAATCAATTCCTCCGTGGAGACATTCACCAGCAATTGCCTCCAGAAAGTACACAGGGACCGGAGATGGTGGATTCCAGTGGGGACGAATGAATAATCTGTGAGGAGGGGGATGTATACAGTGAAAGGGGTGAGGAATTGGAGGATGAGGAGGAGTTGGACATCTTGCTTCTGCAGAGCCAGTTTGTGCAAGGAGAGATTGATTGCTTCTTTTTTTGGTGGGGGCCCAAACCAACCAGTCATTTCAGTCACAGTCGTGTGGCAGACCCTGTCGCTGAAATGATGGGTTTGTTAAAGTGTGCATGTCCTGTTTATACAACATAAGGGTGGGTGGGAGGGACCAAGGACAATTCCATCTTGCACCTCTTTTTTCTTTCATTTATCTTTGCATCATGTGATGTTTGGGGACTATTTTTTGAAGTGCCATCCTGTCTGACACTGCAGTGCCACTCCTAGATGGGCCAGGTGTTTGTGTCGGCCACTTGGGTCGCTTAGCTTAGCCATCCAGCGACCTTGGTGCACCTCTTTTTTTCTTTGCATCATGTGCTGTTTGGGGACTATTTTTTGAAGTGCCATCCTGTCTGACACTGCAGTGCCACTCCTAGATGGGCCAGGTGTTTGTGTCGGCCACTTGGGTCGCTTAGCTTAGCCATCCAGCGACCTTGGTGCACCTCTTTTTTTCTTTGCATCATGTGCTGTTTGGGGACAATTTTTTGGAGTGCCATCCTCTCTGGCACTGCAGTGCCACTCCTAGATGGGCCAGGTGTTTGTGTCGGCCACTTGGGTCGCTAAGCTTAGCCATCCAGTGACCTTGGTGCACCTCTTTTTTTCTTTGCATCATGTGCTGTTTGGGGACTATTTTTTGGAGTGCCATCCTCTCTGGCACTGCAGTGCCACTCCTAGATGGGCCAGGTGTTTGTGTCAGCCACTTGGGTCGCTTAGCTTAGTCATCCAGCGACCTCAGTGCAAATTTTAGGACTAAAAATAATATTGTGAGGTGAGAGGTGTTCAGAGTAGACTGGAAATGAGTGGAAATTATGGTTATTGAGGTTAATAATACTATGGGATCAAAATGACCCCCAAATTCTATGATTTAAGCTGTTTTTGAGGGTTTTTTGAAAAAAAACACCCGAATCCAAAACACAACCGAATCCGACAAAAAAATTTCAGGGAGGTTTTGCCAAAACGCGTCCGAATCCAGAACACGGCCGCGGAACCGAATCCAAAACCAAAACACATAACCTGAAAAATTTCCGGTGCACATCACTACACATTAGTAATGCCTTTATACACATAATACCATACAGTAATGACCCTTATGCATATAACACACGTTATTAATATCCCTTACACATATACCACACATTATTAATGCCCTTATACACATAATGACACACATAATGTCCCTTACACATATGCTGCACATTATTAGTGCCCTTATACACATAATGACACACACAGTACCCCTTACACATATGCCGCACATTATTAATGCCCTTATACATATAATGACACACATAGTGCACCTTAAACATTTGCTGCACATTATTAATGCATTTATACCCATGACACACATAATGCCCCTCACACATACTGTATGCTGAACACTATTGCACAACCAACTCGCTCACACACAGCACTCACTCTGCCTCTGCTAGGATACAGATGTGTCCTCATAAATCTTGCCTTAATGAGCCATGCAGCAGGAGATGCTTGGGGTGAGTCAGCTGGCAGCTCTGCTAACATCGGGCACCTTTTTTGATGAAAATGCACCTTATTTGCATTGCTATGTGGCTAGGATGCACAGGCAGCATCTGCTGATTGAAATGATATGCGGCATGCCTATATACTGTGTTTGACTGTGGCTGTGTCTACATACAAAATGCTACACACAGAATATAGGCATGCCGCATATCATTTTAATCATCAGAATTTGCTGGTGCCCTTAGGCATTTGCCTAGTTTGCCTATGCCTGGGGCCAGCTCTGTGTATCAGTATCCCAGCGGTCAGGATCCCAATGGTCACAATCTCAATAGTGGAATCCTGATGGTCACAATGCCGACTGATCCCAAAGGTATTAGGGCTAGTTTTAGGGTTAGGGACTAGGGGGAGGGTTACGATTAGACTGTGGAGTGGGGGGGAGGGGGGGCATTATGGTTAGGCTGCGGGAAGGGGGGGGGGGAGTGCTTTTAGGATTAGACTGTGGGAGGTGTGGGTTAGAATATTTACTGGGATCCGTCAGCATTTTAAACGGCAGAATTATAACTACCGGCATTTTCAAAACCAGCCTACAAAACTCTGTATTCAGTGAATATAACAACTTTGTCCCATGCAAGCTTCTTTGCTGCAAAGTTCTCCTGATTAACAGTACTTGCAACTCTGCATCAGGCGCGTTATGTACACTATACCGCTTCTCCCCAATGTATGAATGCTACTCACGTGAGATCCCCTGCGCAGTCCAGGTCAGCACCCGCCACAGCCAAGGACAGCTCTGTCCCTGTTGTGGTGTATGGGCATCGCCACCTGCAGCTGTCAATATCGACAACTGCAGGTGCCAGAACAGTCGGCGATGCTGACCGTTCATACATTGCCCCCTCATATCGGCCAGATATCTGTTAGATAGCAGCGCCGATATGGACAGGGCCGCAGCTGTCATACATGGGGTAGAAGCGGTATCAGTACATAACGTCGGCTAATACTGCTTCTCCCCCAAAACGGAGGGTAATACATTTACACCTTAGTGGCGTTTGCACATTTAAAGTTCAAAATTTATCCTGACTATATCATACATCACAACTTTTTAATGAAGGCCGTGCGTGTGCACATGTCATGTATTCAGAGATCACTCGCTGCTTTGCAGAGCAGCGGGTGATCAAAGGCTCCCCCAACTGCCCCCCCCCCCCCCCCCCGACCACGAGGACACTGTGACCCGCGGGTGGGACAGTGTCCAAATAGCGAGACCGTCCCGCTGGAATCGGGACTGTTGCGTGGTATGCTATATGCATTTAAAAAATATATGTCTATTTAGTACATCTTTCATCTATTTTATACTGTTCAAAATAGTATTCTTTATCAATATTAATGGAGGAAGTTTGCTGAACGACTGCAAAAATCTAGCTCAAGACCAACATGTATTTTTCTTGAGGTCAGACCAAGCCACAATAAATTAGCTAATTCCTCTGTATGATTTTGAGGAATACATATGGGTGACCGGCTGACGGGATGCCGGCTGTCTCTATACCAACAGCAGCATCCCCTCAGCTGGAATCCCGGCAGCGAGTCCCCTTGCGTGGCTCGCTGCGCTTGCCACGCTATGGGATCAGTGTTGCGCGCCACCGGTTATATTCCCACTTGCGTGGTGGTGTGGACACACCACCCAAGTGAGAATATGGAGCTGCGGATGGGATTCCAACTGCCGGCATTTCACTGCCTGGGGGAAATACCGACACAGGATTCTGGCATTGGTATCGTGAACACCGGGATTCCGACAGGTGTTATATTAACTGCATCCCGATTTTGATGTACACACTTTTCAATGTAATTCAAGCAGGCATTGTAAAACTCGTCACAACAGCTACTGTATGAAAACATTGTTCTGCTAAGTCCCCATCATCGTGCAACTGTTATAGCAGTAAGTGGGTTTCTCTGGTTAGAAAATGTTCTTTTCTGTCACAAATTTTGTCAAGGTTAGTATAGTTGTACAGCTGTCATTTGTCATTCTCTGCTTGTCTCATGCAGTTGTAGAACACTTTGCGCTGGCACTGTCGGAACGTAAGTTACAACATGGAAGTGCTGGATGCAAAGACATTTTTTCAGGATTTTGCTAAATGTTGCTTGGGGAAGGAAGGAATATTTCAGAGAATGAAACATTGGGGGTCATTCCGAGTTGATCATAGCTGTGCTAAATTTAGCACAGCTACGATCATCTTCCCTGACATGAGGGGGGACGCCCAGCACAGGGCTAGTCCGCCCCGCATGTCAGTGCCACCCCTCTCGCACAAATACAAAAGCATCGCACAGCGGCTTTTGACTATTGGTGATGACATTTTATTAAATTGTATTTCAAGGTGTTTATTGTATTAGTTAATGGTTCACTACTTACTTTCTTGTCTGAGGGAACTTTTTGAAGATAAATTTGTGACTCACATTAAATAGGTAAAGGTAGAATACTATTTTGGATCACTATATCTGTTTATTACCATTTTTCAATAACCAATTGTATGATTATACCATCTAAAGATTTGCTGAAGATTCAGCTGCTGTTTATAATATGTGCAAAGACTTATGAGGGTATTCAGCATATATGATGTAGAGACATTTTTAGGAATCCACTATTATTATTATTGTTATTATTATTATTATACTTTATTTATATGGTGCCACAAGGGATCTGTAGCGCCCAATTACAGAGTACATAAACAAACTAATCAAAACAAGACAATAGTGACTTACAGCTGTAGACAATATAGGACAAGTACAGGGTAAATAAACATAGCTACAGTAGCAGATGACACTGACATAAGTATCAGGGTGTTAGAAAACTGCGGGATTTAGTGCCGTTGAAGACGGTTTAAGTATGCGAAGGATAAGCGCATGAGGGTTGAATCTTATTCACAAGACATTTGCAATGTTGCTAGTAAAGGAAAGATTGTAATTCCACATTCACAACATATTATTTCTAAAGTCACTGAAGTAGAAGTGGAAAGACGTTGATCACAAATGCGGACATTAAATTTTAATGGCAAACTTGTGAAGATCAGTCTAAGAAAAGTTAATGTCAACATTTTATACAGTAAATATTTAATTACTGACATCAAATACACATAATTTTTGCAGCACTTGTGAATTTCATTAATTTAGATGGCATTTACAGCCCTGTGTTTGTGTATAGTGCTATCAGCCACAAATGTAAAAGAAACCTCCAATAAATGAAGCCAGGTGGTTGTTCTTGGAATACTTACAGCTTAGCTATTTACCTTCTAACAGCTTTACCACCCAATGCCAGTGACATTCCATGGTAATATGTAGGACCACAGGCATTCTGACTTACACACTTGGGGCATGATTCTCCGTTGAACATAAGTCCAAATGAGAAGGGATCCCGCAGACTTCTGCAAACTACGTATGTGCTGTACAAAGCGGTGGCTGACTGCTTGTACCATACAATGCACATGCATTCGAATGGAGATTTAATGTGTTCAGATGAATAGCTCCACCAGCGTCGAACTGGGGCATGAAGGGACCACCAGGGAATGCAGTGATAGTGGCCCATACTTAGGGATGTGGTCATACTCCAAATAGGGTGTGCTCATCCACCACAGAGGCTTAGCTAACCATTAGAGTGTGCATGTCCTGGGCCCCTTTATAAATGTACATTACAGATGTAGTCACGCTAGTCATGGCTC
Organism: Pseudophryne corroboree; assembly: GCF_028390025.1. NCBI lineage: Eukaryota > Metazoa > Chordata > Amphibia > Anura > Myobatrachidae > Pseudophryne > Pseudophryne corroboree. The sequence goes on along the minus strand of NC_086449.1, from coordinate 131,591,256 downwards.
CATCTGTGACTAAGCACGCCTGGGCGCCTAGGGCGTTTCCGCACGCCCACGGCGGAAACGCACACCATTTACTTGAATGGAGAGGTAGTGCAAATATGAATATATACCAAATTAATAACAGGAATGCACTGTAGAAAATACGCTACAGTCCTGTACATATGTGTCACGGACCCTGGCCACCCCACTCTCCGGATACACCAATTCGAGAGTTGCGCCAGTGCTGTGCAAATCAACACTGCCACCAGCATAGACTTTTCAATGTATTACAGACATTGCAGGCATCTTTAGCTTTACCTGTAACCACAAATCTCTATATCTCATGAAAAAATAGGTAACATGGAGTTCGCTTGACTTGGGTTCAAGAACACAGCAGTCAGAACTAAAATTATATTTTTATTATAATTAAGAAATATCTTCGGATTCACACGGGTAAAAAGATTGCAAAGAATATAAGAACTTTTAGAAAAGATGTACAGGTTACTAGCAGTCTCAATAAACAAAAAGGGAATAAAGAAAATCAGAACCTAATTACTCTTGCTTTAAGTTCTGTGTGAGGAAACTTCACAAGAAAATAGACATCCTTCCATCAGACTGAACAAGAATCTATCAGTGATTTACGTAGTTATAGGCCCCTCAGCACATTATTATTATTATTATTATTATTATTATTATCCTTTATTTATATGGCACCACAAGAGTTCCGCAGCACCCAATTACAGAGTACATATACACATAATCAAAACAGGAAAACAGTGACTTACAGTTGAAGACAATATAAGACAAATACAGGGTAACTAAGCATAACTACACCAGTAAACGACATTTGGCAGTTGAGGATTATTAAAGTATGAAAAGGATAAGCACATGAGGGAAGAGGGCTGTACTCGTGAGAGCTTACATTCTAAAAAGGAGGAGCAGACAGACAGGGGTGACACAGATGGGGAAGACCAAGCACATCAGCCCCCACCTCTTGGAAAGGTTAACCGTTACTCTGCTGGGCCCATTCATATCCAGCACTGGAAGGTCACTCTCCTTGTAATATCTATAGAAGGCCTGTGATGGGTGTAGTACGGCTGACCGGCGGTCAGGAGACCGCCGGTCAGCTTACTGACACCGGGATCCCAGCAGCATACTGATGCTGGGATCCCGGTGGGGAGGGGCGAGTGCAGCAAGCCCCTTGCGGGCTCGGTGGCGACCTGCGGTCGCCACGGGTTCTATTCCCACTCTATGGGTGTCGTGGACACCCACGAGTGGAAATAGTCCCTGTTGGTTGGCATGCCGACCATCGGGATAGTGAGTGGTCGGGATGGTGGAGGAGGTCATGTGACTGTCGGTCACCCGACCGCCGGTCACATGAATACCACCTGCCTGTGATCTGTGTGTCACATCTTCCTCAGGATAGAGTTGAAGCTCCAGGTTTATGATGCCAGTAAGGAAATAGAATTTCTGAACATTCCTTTCAAGAAGGGGCATTTGTCTCACTTCCCTCGCCTGTTTACAGAGCCCCCCTGTTGACATAACAAACTAATTGGGCTTATCAGACCTCAGTGTTCAGAGCTTGCCAATATCTACTTTGAACATATGCTTTTGATGTAGAAATGCAATCCCCTTTTACAACGTCATGTCAGGGTCCCCAGCCACATATAATTTATACTTTTGACAAAACACAACTCTGAGGTCAGCTCACAGGAGAAATTATAACATTTCCCTGACAATATGTATAATTCAAGTGCACAGTCTGCATCCTTATCCCTAGAGGAGGAAGGTGTTGGGCCCTCAGGCAGTGGGGCTCACCAGGAGGTTCCACTATACTCCAGTGGGCCAGTACTACCCTGAGCTCTGCCCACTGATGAAGCACCCTTTCTATAGAATGGGAGTTTCTGAGTGGCAACTGGACTGTGACCATGCAATCTGATAGACCTTAACCTTCTCATGGGAGTGTCATGGGAGCGAAAGTATCATGGGAGTGGGTGTGTAGGCTGAGTTCCCTGCTGTATAAGTAATAGAGGGATAGTGCTGCGCTCAGTCCTGATTAATGTAGGAAAAATTAGTGTTTTGTTCAAGTTTAAGCCACTATAAGTGCACTATAAAAAGGACATATACAAACAGAGGGGCGGGACGCCGCATCCCTCATTAAGATACAAGTGACTGAGAAAAACTTTATGCTGCTACACCATCTGGCACATAAAAGCTATTTATAACCAATAAATAAGTATATTTTAACATCTATACATTACTACCTTATCATTTAGACATACGGTTTATAGTTATTTATTACTTTACGACTACAAGAAACGATTATTCGTTATATGCATGTGTAGAGAGGTCCACATAACAACACATTTTTCCTACATTAATCAGGACTGAGCGCAGCACTATCCCTCTATTGCACAGTAACTTTTCAGGTTGGTCACCTGTAAGTGCAGCTGCTTGTCCGCACAATAGGTCTCAGTGCGCAGTGAACCACAACAAATACAACTGCTGTATAAGTAGATGTTCTGACTGGAGCCACATGAACATATTAAAAAGAAGCATGCTACAGTCTGGAAGAATAAGGGACTTTCAAAAAATTCCCAAGTGGTTACTAGTAAGTTTGTGTGTGTTTCTCCGGAGCTGGATTTGACGAATATTTTCTTGAAAAAAAGTTGGATCCAAAATGTGCAAGACACACAGCCTGAGGAAGTGGCCCATCGTACCGAGAAATGTGTGCAGAGCCACAAGCATATGTGCTTATATCATGTGAGGCATTAAAATATATTTATTTCACAAACCCATTAACTGATCTTTTCTCTACATCGATTTCTCCATATCATATAAGAGATTAGGGGGTTTATTTATGAAGAAAACATATGTGACATCCAGTGCTGGAGAACACATACCTGACCTCTTGACTTCCATGCTAGTTAGGAGCATGGAGATAGAGAATGGACGCCTGTGTAATACAGATCTTTTGCACCCAGCATGGAGTGGGTGTAAGTTCCAGTATTAATGACAATGCCTGTGGCCAAATAAACAGTCCACAAATATAAGCTGTATATTTTATAAAGGTTTATAATAAATTGTACTGCAGATGGAGGATGCCAGCGTCATACAGGATATTTGCTCAGTTTACTCACAGGAGTTAGTCTTGTTGGAGGCAGGGCAGTAGAGAGCCTGGCTGGGCCCAGGTACTTTTTAGGGGGGGTGGCCTAAGCACAGGAGGCGTGGCCATGCATCCTTAGAAGAAAATACAGAGAAAATTGTATTTTAAGCACCTACCTGGCCCACACTGCAGCCCAGCACACACCTCTGTGGCGAAAAGCTGCAGTTGCTACTGCCAGGCAAGGGGTGCGGGGGAGGGGGGAGACCTGGCCCCCAATTGTGCCCCTCTATCATGCCTGGGCCCAGGTAATTAGTATCCCCCCCCCCCCTCAGCACCACTGGTTGGGGGAGAAAACTCTGTGCTGTCTCCGATAAAGCCGCTGAGACCTTGAACTGTTGGAGTTGCTTTAGAGCATGAACTCCGACCTGGCTAGACTGAGGACCTGCAATAACCCTGTGTTACCCTGTAGTTCATTCTTCCTGGAAAATAAACCAATCCTGATTAAGTCATTCAACGTGTGAACTGGCCTACATTATACACAGCTGGCACCTATATCAACACCTATAGGATCTTCCAATAGGTTATGGGCCCAGAAATACCAGCACTGAGAATACAGCTGCAGTAACAGGGAATAAATATAGAAAAGGCCTGATTTAAGGGTTGTCGAAGTCAAAAATATTACATAGAGAGAACATACAGTCTCCACACATATGAGTCGCTAAGCTTGCAAATACACGCAGCGAGCACAGCAATATATGGTAACATACGCATTTACACAGACATGCTACAGAGATAGATTCGGCACAAATTTCATACAGCATATAATTATAACATATCAAGCGCCAGACATCATAATGTCTTAAATGTATTTAATGGAGTAACGTCTTGTATATGTATTATTGGAGCAGAGCAAGATGGGCATTTCGTGTTTGGTGTCACAGTAACCAGATTAATGTGTAGATTAATTTGATGCTTGTTATTAAGTTGTAGCACATTCCTATGAGTACTTATGATTAAATGTATGAAAGCTAAAGTCACTCTTATTAGAACGATGGATATTCCAAGCGTGTGATGGACAGGAAACTCAGGCCAGCCCTTTTGATGTCTTCAAGGCTGAACCATGTTTGCATATGAACCGATCAGTGACTCATCATGATGAGAAAGTTCCCTCCCCTAGACTAGTCTGTGCACTCCCCCAAACTACACAGTGTATTGCTGAAGAGACACACAGAAGTGTGCTTTTTCCCCTGGGTCCGGAACGTGATGGTATTCTGCCGATACTCTGCTCCTTTGAGCATGGAGGGGGAGCGTAGTGAGCATTGAGGGAGATGGTATTGTATGCTGGCCTGTAACTGTATGTATTAGCTGCTTACTGTGTAAATTGTAACCATGTATATATATATATATATATACTGTCGAAGTCAAAAATATTACTTAGAAAGAACATACAGACTCCACACATATAAGTCGCTATGCTTGCAAATACGCGCAGCGAGCATAGCAATATATGGTAACACACGAATTTACACGGACATGCCACAGAGATGGATTTGACACAAATTTCATACAGCACATAATTATAACATATCAAGCGCCAGAAATCATAATGTTTTAAATGTATTTAATGGAGTAACGTCATGTATGTGTATTATTGGAGCAGAGCAAGATGGGCAATTCGTGTTTGGTGTCACAGTAACCAGATTAATGTGTAGATTCATTTGATGCTTGTTATTACGTTGTAGCACATTCCTATGAGTACTTATGATTAAATGTATGAAAGCTAAAGTCACTCTTATTAAAACAATGGATATTCCAAGCATGTGATGGACAGGAAACTCAGGCCAGCCCTTTTGATGTCTTCAAGGCTGAACCATGTTTGCATATGAACCGATCAGTGACTCATCATGAATGAGACTAGTCTGTGCACTCCCCCAAACTACACATTGTATTTCTGAAGAGACACACAGAAGTGTGCTTTTTCCCCTGGGTCCGGAACGTGATGTTTTTTTGCCGATATATATATATATACTGTCGAAGTCAAAAATATTACATAGAAAGAACATACAGACTTCACACATATAAGTCGCTATGCTTGCAAATACACGCAGTAAGCACAACAATATATGGTAACACACGCATTTACACGGACATGCCACAGAGATGGATTCGACACTTATTTCATACAGCACATAATTATAATAATATCAAGCGCCAGACATCATAATGATTTAAAATTATATAATGGAGTAATGTCATGTATGTGTATTATTGGAACGAAGCAAGATAGACCTGTCATATTTGGTATTAAAGCAAGCAGATTAATGTGTAGATTCATTTGATACTTGTTATTAAGTTGTAGGACATTGCAACAAATAGTTATGATTAAATGTATGAAAGCTAAAATCACTCTTATTAGGACAATAGACATTTACAGAAACAGGTGGTGGACAGGAAACTCATGCCAGCCCCTTTTGATGTCTTCAAATCTGAACCTGTTTAGCATACGAATAGACCAGTGACTCATCATGAATGAGAAAGTTCCCTCCCTTAAACTAGATAACACATTACAGAGACACACAGTTGCTAGTTGCTGTTTTGTCCCAGATGTTGGTGAAGATGCTTCCAGTCCAGTTCCTGCATGATTTTACAGAGAGAGAGAGAGTGATATGGAGAGACAAATTTATATGAGAAAGATATGGTAATTGCATCGCTGGCCTGTAACTGTATGTATTAACTGCTTACTGTATGAACTGTAACCATGTAACTATATGTATACTGTACATTGTGATATATTGAATACATATCCTTTTAATAACAAATATATACATCAATAAGCTTTGGAACTCAGATAATGTGTGGGTGTATTGTTTTCTCTTATGGGATGTAGTGTTTTGCCATGTATAGCGCACATTCATGGCACATGGTAATAAGATGTGCAGGCGTCTACAATATATATTAGAGCAGGCATTTTAAACATTTGTTAGAAAGCAATTTGGTATTCACAGATGGGTGCTCGTCCGGGATATCACGGTCTTAATGATGCACTGTACATTACAAACGCGACGCTGTGGTCGATCAGCTTGTGGTGGACGCATCGTGACGCTGAGAAAATCATATCCGTGTGTTCTGTTGTGTTATCAGTAAGCCAATGATATGAAAAATTCAAGGGACAATGTGTTTCTCATAATATTTAAGATGCTAAAGCGTATTTTTATTGGTGCAAAACAAAGTTCAAATAAGTCATATTGTGTTTGATTCAGATTGGATTGTTTATCTGTTAAGAAGATTTAAAAGTACATTTAAAAGTTGCTGCATAGCCTTGATATAGTTTTTTTTTTAAACTCAGGCCTAAAATAACTTCTGGTGCTTGTATGATTTGTGATTTCTTTGTGACAAAGGAAGCCACATGGTCTGTCCTCCATTTTGTACTAACCACATCTCCTGTCCACCATCTTGTGTAAACCTCATGGATGTGGAAGGGGGAGGAGCAGTGGCCATTTTAGGAAGGTCATTTTCTAAATAGCTGCTTTTCAGTCTGCTCAGAACAATCAGTTTCCTTTGTCACATCAAGCACCATTTATGAGTTTCCAATGCATTTATTTAACCCATGCCATAGTCAATTACAAATAGTTTCAGTTGGGCCTAGTGAGAGTAAATGGTGAGATAAATGCTTGGCTTGGTGTAAGAAATTGCACACAGAAAAAAAGAAAAAATACTTTTTTTTCCCTTCTTCTTTCCCACGATTTAGTTAACTCTCTGTTTGCTATAAGATAGGCATTGAAATGTTAATTAACTGGTTCAACCACTAGTACAGGCAGGCAAAACATCTTTGATATGCAAATTAGAAGCACTGAATGGGTGAATGAGTCTCATAGGAGGCCAGTAAATTATATATATATATATATATATATATAATATTATTGTAATTATGTGTATATTTATATCAGTGTATGTTCTGCAAGATAGCTATCCAATCTGAATCATATCATTTAAATGATAGATTATTGCAGTCATTTATAGATCTGTGTGAAATCGGATACATTTGTTTGCCATACAGATAAATTTTAAATAAATGTATTTAAGGGAGAAATTATAGACATGAAACGCAGTTCTGGCCTGGTTGTTAAGAAAAAAACTGGGTGTTGTGTTAAGTGAGCGATTATAGTTAGTATTGCTCACATTTATAGAGTTGTGTGATTTGTTTTATTGCGTACGCACATTGGTACACGTGGTACGGAATGTGAGGACAGCGTACAAAAAACGTGCACGTGGCGCAAGGCCGCTCAGGTGGCATAGGGGTACGCACGGTTACGTAATTACACAAGCTTGCGTAGGGTTGTGTGCGCATAATAAAACCATACGATATTTGTTCAATTAAGGTGGGATAGTAGACATTTAATACAATAGCACATAACTATCCGATTTCAAAAGCAGGTTAATCTAAATATAGTTTAAAAACTGTATTGCCTCTGGGGGTAAAGCTGTCTATCAGAACGAGTGAAAATTTTCTGTACAGAAAAACAAGCATATTTGAATGAGTGAAAGTAGGAGTGAACTTAATGAACCCCGGGAATTCGGGATCCCGTCGTGTGGTACACCAAGTGAGTGGAGGCTTGGCAGCATGAGGCGGCTGACTCATGTTAGTATAGATTGAAATACGCAAATCGTGAGGAGATTTGCAAAGGAGCGTAATAGGGAATTGTGCATTGTGTAGTACTGAAGTAAAAAGGTTTTTTGTTACGCTCCGGATGAGGGTCGCAGTTTGTACATCGACCCGTGGTCGTACGGCAGATAGGTAACAAGTATCTATACGTCGTGCGATTAGACCGCATGTTTGTGGGTGCGATACATAGCGCAACTTGATAGCCCTTATATGAGCTTGTCACGCCCCAGAGGCAGCGGCCGCCGCGCTTACCCCTGCGTGTCTGCTGGTCCATCTGGCGGCCTCCGGCGGTCGTCGGGTCCCGGTGTCTGGATGGCGCTGCTCCCGGCGGTTCCCCGGAGTGTGGGCGCCGCCATTGCACACGGCGTCACGTGGGCGGGAGTGGGTGGCGTCACAGAACCGCTCCACCAATCCTGTTAGGGCGGGAGATTCAAAACCAGACGCCGGGCTGAGTTCCGGCGTCTGAGTATCGTCGCTTTTCCAGAGGTGATCTCCAGTGCTCCTGTGACCGCTGTGCTACCTCCTAGAGTTTCCAGCATCCAGTCAACTTTCCCAGCATATCGTGCTGCTTGCTCACCTAGTCTCCAGTGTCTTTAAACATCGCTCACGAGTTCTTCAATCATCAGCGTCTTTGAACACTGCTCACAAAATCTTCAGTGCCTCATATCATCGCCCACGAGTTCTTCATTCACCAGTGTCTTTATCATCGCTCCCAAGTTCTTCATTCACCAGTGCCTTTTCTACATTCATCAGTGTCTTTATCATCACTCACAAGTTCTTCATTCATCAGTGTCTTTATCATCGCTCACAAGTTCCTCATTCATCAGTGTCTTTAAACATCGCTCACAAGTTCTTCATTCACCAGTGTCTTTATCATCGCTCACAAGTTCTTCATTCATCAGTGTCTTTATCATCGCTCACAAGTTCTTAATTCACCAGTGTCTTTATCATCGCTCACAAGTTCTTCATTAATCAGTGTCTTTATCATCGCTCACAAGTTCTTCATTCATCAGTGTCTTTATCATCGCTCACAAATTCGTCATTCATCAGTGTCATTAAACATCGCTCACAAGTTCTTCAATCATCAGTGTCTAAAACATCGCTCACAAATTCTTCATTGTCTTTTAACATCGCTCACTAGCTCTTCATTCACCAGTGACTTTAAACATCGCTCACAAATTCTTTAGTGTCTTTCACCATCGCTCACAAGTTCTTTATTCATGTGTCTCTAAACATCGCTCACAAATTCTTCAGTAGCCTTTGACATTGCCCACCAGTCCTCTTTCTTCCATGTGTTGCTGTATTGCTCCCTTCCCTAAATAAAGTTCTTCAGCATTTCTTCATCAAACACAATTGTCAGAGTCCTGTATGAGGATAACCTATATCCGGCCTTCTCTGCTCCGACCCAGCTGTGGTGCCTCTTCCCGACCATCGTAGGAGCCCCCGGGTTCACAACACTCCCAATCCAGGTCAGTGACAGTATACTCAGGCCCCATGGACCCGGGGGATCAGAACCCAGAGGCAAGTGCCATCCAGGACTTGGTTTCCCGAGTTCAGAGTCAGGAGGCTGCACAGAGCCAGGTGATGCAGTATCTCCAGGAATTATCTGGCCGGCTGGATCAAATTCAGGCTTCTCTGGCTTCAGTAGTTCCGGCTCCAGCTCCAGTGTCCGCTCCAGTGGATGTCCCTAGCAGTGACGTGCGGTGAGGTCAGGGCCTGGGGAGGCACTGCAGCTAACCCCCCCCCCCTTCCCGAAAAAAAAAAGTGCAGTCCCCCCACACCACTAAAACCAGCACCAGGCAGAACCAGCCAGGGGGGATAATGCCATAGCAGGGAAGACACTCAGTGTGGGGTCCCCCTGCCATGCCATTAAACACCCCCCAAATCTAGGGCTGGAATTCCTCGGAAAGTGGGGCCCCCAAAAAATCTAAATGGGGTCCCCCCTCCCGAGCAACAACCAGCACTGGGCTGATAGCCCAGTGCTATGCCCCGCACCCCTGGTGGCGGTGGGTGCGGGGTTCATTGTATGCCAATACTGTTCTTTACAGGTGGCCTACAGATCCCAGCAAGCCTGCCCCAGCATGCCGACACTTGGAGAACCACAAGTGACAGCATGCCCGGACATAAAGGGCCCGCTGGCACCTGTAGTCCACCTGCAAAGAATAGTAATATTGTTCTTTACAGGTGGCCTACAGGTCCCAGCAAGCCTGCCCCAGCATGCTGGCACTTGGAGAACCACAAGTGCCAGCATGCCCGGACATAAAGGGCCCGCTGGCACCTGTAGTCCACCTGTAAAGAAAATATTGGAAAAAAAACACGACACATTCTTTAAAAAATCCTTTATTAAACTGGATCTTCACCTGGGGGCGGCGGCCTTTAAGCTCTTTTGCATGGCCGCCGCCTTCCTAGGGCTTCCGGCGTCTTCACCTGGGGGGGCGCCACCTCCCCAGGGCTTCTGGTGTCTTCCTCCGGCGTCTTCACCTGGTGGGCGGCGGCTGCTAAGCTCTTTTGCATAGCCGCCGCCCATCCAGGACTTCCACGACGTCTTCACCTGGGAGGCGGCGGCCTTTCAGCTCTTTTGCATGGCCGCCGCCTTCCCAGGACTTCCAGCATCTTCACCTGGTGGGCGGCGGCTGCTAAGCTCTTTTGAATAGCCGCCGCCCATCCAGGACTTTCACGGCGTATTCAGTCTTCAGGAGCTCTTCTCCGCTCCTCCTCCATCGTCGGACTGACAGACGCTGCCTCGCGCTGACTTATATAAGTCAGCGGGAGGGGGCGGGGCGATGACGCGGCAAGGCATGATTGGCTCGTGGCGGCCATCTTGAATTTCAAAAATGATGCTGAGGCGCCATTTTTGAAATGGGTACCACTTCCGCTGCCAAACTCTGCACAAGGGGCCTGAATGCCGCGTCCCGCCGCCGCTACCGCCGCCCGCCTCTCCGCCGCCAGCACCTCCACCGCCCGGCCCGCCGCATCCCGCACCTCCGCCGCTCGCACCTCCGCTGGTACCGACGCCCACACAGTGATTGACAGCGGATCCAGTGACGGATCCGCTGGCCAATCACTGTGGCTTCACTCACAGGGACGTGCTTTCATAGGTTGAAAGCACGTCCCTGTAGGAATGCGGCACCACTAATGGTGCCGCTTTCCCATGTTATTTCAATGGGCTTTTCCTGCCCATTGCTAGGCCCCGCCCGCGCTTGCCCCCCGCTCCCCATACCTTTCCCAATCACTATGGGAGGCACCACGATCGGTGCCTCCCAAACTGATTTTCACACATTAATGATAGGTAAAATAATAAAGAAGATACTTATGTGTCATAAGTATCTTCTTTGTATTATTTTACTCATTAATGACAGGGGGAGGCACTGCCTCCCCTGCCTCCCCTGACTGCACGTCCCTGGTCCCTAGTAATGTTCAATCCTTGTCTGGAACTAGGTCACGCCTTCAGCTTCCCACTCCCTCTCGCTATAATGGGAATCCAAAGAATTGCCGTGGTTTTCTCAACCAATGCGAGGTGCATTTTGAACTTCTCTCGCACAACTTCTCCATGGATCGGTCCAAGGTGGCGTACAATATTTCCTTACTGGAAGGTTCAGCGTTGGATTGGGTGTCACCATTGTGGGAGCGATCTGATCCTTTGGTTTCTAGTTACACCAATTTCATTGCGTCATTTCGAAGGATCTTTGATGAGCCCGGCAGAACGACCGCTGCTTCTTCAGACTTGCTCCGAGTCCGACAAGGCTCCCGTTCAGTGGGGCAGTATGTGATTCACTTCCAGTCCATAGCTTCAGAACTACGCTGGAATAATGACGCTCTCCGGGCTGCCTTTTGGAACGGGCTCTCCGACCGCCTAAAGGACGAACTGATCACTAGAGATCTGCCAAATTCCTCAGAACAGTTGATCTCACTCTGTGTAAAGGTGGACCTTCGCATGCAGGAACGGAGTGGCGAACGTAGTTGGTCAGATCGATCCAGATTCCAGTCTCTCCCGTCTAAGCAAGCGGTTACTCCAGGTCCAGACGAACCCATGCAAATCAATCGATCTCGGCTGTCCCCGGAAGAACGACAGCGACGTCGTGAGGGTAGACTCTGCCTCTACTGTGGAGCCGCGGATCATTTTCTCAAGTTCTGCAAGTCCCGCCCGGGAAACGGGCAGTCCTAGCTTGTTCCGGAGGAGTCGAGTTAGGAATTACATCTATACCTTCTCCGACAGTGGACTGTTTACTCTCCGTGTCTCTGTTTCCTGAGTCAATAGCCAAACCTGTTAAAGCTTTGCTGGACTCTGGGGCTGCAGGGAATTTTGTTTCCCTTTCTTGTGTCCAGAACTTGGGTTTACAGTTACAGTCTGTCAAACGGCCTATTACGTTGACCGCCATCAATGGTACCCAAATTTCTAATGGTCTTATTACCAGTCGCACAGTGCCAATCAGGCTGCAGGTGGGAGCTCTGCATCAAGAACATCTGGAGTTCCTAGTGATTCGGGAGATGCCCCACGATCTGGTTTTAGGTCTTCCTTGGCTTAAAATTCACAACCCTCGCGTCGACTGAAAGTCGTCACAAATACTGTCCTGGAGTTCTTTTTGTCATTCTAATTGTCTCACTCCTGTCTACCTGCTCCGGGTATTTTCCAAGTCGGATGAAGAGCTCATTCCGGAGGTCTATCGGGAGTTCACAGATGTCTTTTCGGAGCAAGCGGCCGATCAGTTACCACCCCATAGACCCTGGGACTGTCCCATTGAGCTCATCCCAGGGAAAATGCCACCCCGGGGACGTACTTACCCCTTGTCTTTACCCAAGACCCAAGCTATGTCGGACTACATCAAGTCTAATTTGCTGAAAGGATTCATTCGCCCCTCTACCTCCCCGGCGGGAGCAGGTTTCTTTTTTGTGAAGAAGAAGGACAGAGGGTTAAGACCATGTATTGACTATCGGGGCTTAAACGATATCACCGTTAAGAACAAATACCCTCACGGAGCTATTTGATAGGGTTCGCGGAGCCCACGTCTTCGCTAAGCTTGATTTAAGGGGAGCCTATAATTTGATACACATCCGACAGGGGGAAGAATGGAAGACGGCCTTCAATACCAGGGATGGGCATTATGAATATTTGGTAATGCCGTTTGGCCTCAGCAATGCCCCTGCTGTTTTCCAGGGATTTGTGAATGAGATATTCCGGGACATGTTATACCTAAGCGTAGTAGTATATTTGGATGACATTCTGATATTTTCTAAGAATCTCACAGAGCACAGAGTACAGGTCAAGGAAGTACTTCTTCGCCTACGAAGGAATCATCTCTACGGCAAGATTTCCAAATGCACCTTTGAGGTCCCTTCAATTCCATTTCTTGGCTATGTCATCTCAGGTACGGAGCTCCGCATGGATCCGGAAAAACTCACTGCCATTCGGGACTGGACTCAGACTCTCTCCTTGAAAGCGGTACAAAGATTTCTGGGTTTTGCAAATTACTACCGGAAATTCATAAAGGGATTCTCTACCATTGTGGCACCTATTACTGCCCTAACCAAAAAGGGGTCTGACCCAAGTCACTGGTCTTCTGAAGCGGTAGCAGCATTCGCCCGGTTGAAAGCAGCCTTTATGTCCGCTCCGGTACTCCAGCAACCGAATTTTTCAAAACCATTCTTCTTGGAGGTCGATGCTTCCTCGGTAGGCATCGGTGCCATACTTTCCCAGTACTCCTCTGATGGGAAGTTACATCCATGTGGGTTCCATTCTCGCAAGTTCTCTCCCGCTGAACGAAACTACACCATTGGAGACCAGGAACTTCTGGCGATAAAATCTGCCCTAGAAGAATGGAGGTACTTATTGGAAGGTGCTAAACATCTAATTACGATTTACACCGATCACAAGAACTTGCTGTATCTCAAGACGGCCCAGTGCTTGAATCCCCGTCAAGCTAGATGGGCGCTCTTCTTCACTCGTTTCTCGTTCATCATTAAGTGCCGGGCCGGGACTTTTAACACTAAGGCTGATGCTCTATCTTGTTCCTTAACGGCCTCGGATGAAGAACATTCAGTTGAAAAGGCTTTAATTCTCAGTCCAGTCTCTATTTCAGCAGCTCCTACCACTCTGGGTCCTCCTCCTGGAAGAATGTCTGTACCAGCTAAATTTCGACCAAAATTGTTGCAGTGGGCTCATATCTCCAAGTTTTCCGGTCATCCTGGAGTTCAAAAAATGTGGGAATTTCTACGAAGGTCATACTGGTGGGATACTATGAAGAAGGATATACAGGATTTTGTCAACTCATGTCCTCAATGTGCTCAGCACAAAACTCTTCGTCTGCCTCCTGTGGGGTTGCTTCATCCACTGTCCATTCCTAAGAGACCTTGGACCCATATTTCGATGGACTTTGTTACCGATTTGCCCTTCTCCAAGGGTCATAATACCATCTGGGTGATTGTTGACCGCTTTTCTAAAATGGCACATTTTATACCATTGACCGGGTTACCGTCAGCTCCCAAGTTGGCTTCTTTATTCATTCGTTAACACTTCCGCCTGCACGGGTTACCTCAGGAGATAGTCTCTGATCGGGGGGTGCAGTTCACGGCAAGGTTCTGGAGGGCCCTCTGCTCTGCCTTACAAATAAAGCTCAAGTTCTCCTCTGCTTACCATCCTCAAACCAATGGGCAAACTGAACGCGTCAATCAAGATTTAGAGACTTTTCTCCGCGTTTATCTCTCTCCTTCGCAAGACAATTGGGTGGAACTGTTACCCTGGGCCGAGTTTGCCCATAATCATCTGTACCACTCCTCCACTGGTGAGTCTCCTTTCTTTATTAATTATGGATTCCATCCTCAAGTTCCAGAATTACCCATCTGTCCTCCGGAAGATGTTCGTGCTGCAGCCTCTACTCTCCGGCACTTCAGTCAGATCTGGAGTAAGGTTCATGCTAACCTCAAGAAAATCTCCGGCCGCTACAAATTCTTTGCGGATAGGAAGCGACGGGCAGCTCCCCAATACAAAGTGGGTGACAGGGTATGGCTCTCTACCCGCAATCTCCATTTAAGAGTGCCTGCTATGAAGTTTGCTCCAAGGTTCATTGGTCCTTACCCCGTGTTGCAAGTCCTGAACCCGGTTGTCTGCAAATTGGGATTGCCTTCCCACTTTCGGGTACCAAATTCTTTCCATGTCTCTCTCCTTCGTCCTCTTGTTTTGAATCGGTTCCATTCAGAATCTCCTAGGCCAACCTTTGTAGAGACTGAAGCTGGAACGGAATTTGAAATTAAAGCTATTCTTGACTCTCGTTATCTTCACAAGAATCTACAGTATCTGGTGGAATGGAAAGGTTATGGTCCTGAGGAGAGGAGCTGGGTCAAAGCTGCTGAAGTCACGGCTCCCCGACTAGTGCGGATCTTCCATTCCAGACATCCAGCAAAGCCCGGGAAGTGTCCGGAGGCCACTCCTGGAGGAGGGGGTACTGTCACACACCAGAGGCAGCGGCCGCCGGGCTTACCCCTGCGTGTCTGCTGGTCCGTCTGGCGACCCCCGCCTCCGGCGGTCGTCGGGTCCTGGTGTCTGGCTGGCACTGCTCCCGGCGGTTCCCCGGAGTGTGGGCGCCGCCATTGCACCCGGCGTCACGTGGGCGGGAGTGGGTGGCGTCACAGAACCGCTCCACCAATCCTGTTAGGGCGGGAGATTCAAAACCAGACGCCGGGCAGAGCTCCGGCGCCTGAGTACCGTCGCTTTTCCAGAGGTGATCTCCAGTGCTCCTGTGACGGCTGTGCTACCTCCTAGAGTTTCCAGCATCCAGTCAACTTTCCCAGCATATCGTGCTGCTTGCTCACCTAGTCTCCAGTGTCTTTAAACATCGCTCACGAGTTCTTCAATCATCAGCGTCTTTGAACACTGCTCACAAAATCTTTAGTGCCTTATATCATCGCTTACAAGTTCTTCATTCACCAGTGTCTTTATCATCGCTCCCAAGTTCTTCATTCACCAGTGTCTTTATCATCGCTCACAAGTTCTACATTCATCAGTGTCTTTATCATCGCTCACAAGTTCCTCATTCATCAGTGTCTTTAAACATCGCTCACAAGTTCTTCATTCACCAGTGTCTTTATCATCGCTCACAAGTTCTTCATTCACCAGTGTCTTTATCATCGCTCACAAGTTCTTCATTAATCAGTGTCTTTATCATCGCTCCCAAGTTCTTCATTCACCAGTGTCTTTATCATCGCTCACAAGTTCTTCATTAATCAGTGTCTTTATCATCGCTCACAAGTTCTTCATTAATCAGTGTCTTTATCATCGCTCACAAGTTCTTCATTCATCAGTGTCTTTATCATCGCTCACAAATTCTTCATTCATCAGTGTCATTAAACATCGCTCACAAGTTCTTCAATCATCAGTGTCTAAAACATTGCTCACAAATTCTTCAGTGTCTTTTAACATCGCTCACTAGCTCTTCATTTACCAGTGACTTTAAACATCGCTCACGAATTCTTTAGTGTCTTTCACCATCGCTCACAAGTTCTTTATTCATGTGTCTCTAAACATCGCTCACAAATTCTTCAGTAGCCTTTGACATTGCCCACCAGTCCTCTTTCTTCCATGTGTTGCTGTATTGCTCCCTTCCCTAAATAAAGTTCTTCAGCATTTCTTCATCAAACACAATTGTCAGAGTCCTGTATGAGGAAAACCTATATCCGGCCTTCTCTGTTCCGACCCAGCTGTGGTGCCTCTTCCCGACCATCGGAGGAGCCCCCGGGTTCACAACACTCCCAATCCAGGTCAGTGACAGAGCTTTGCGCTGTGTAGAGCATACGCAAGCATGATTTGTGTATAAAAAGTGCATAGGGAGTTTTCGCTGGTCTCTCTCAGGAAAATCTCCAGCGGTGGATATTTGCTGGAAAAGGTAAGTCACTCCTAACACTTCCAGTAAATAGAAACCAATAGGGACCTCACTGGATACGCGGTGGTCACTATTGGAGTGAGTCGTGGTACTCGGCGGAGAAGGAGTGGGTGAAAGCGCTCTAAGAACTTTCACCGTCTATCCGTGTCGTGCAATTGGGGATTGTGTAAAAGGAAAAAGTCCGCGATGGGATCCAATTGCACAAGCGGTGGACGTATGGTAGCCAGGGTTCAGGCAGAAGAGTTGGGATTGAGAAGGTCAGAATTGCGGCCGAGAGGGTCAGCAAGGTATATTATGTGTGGAAAATATGGTCCACACACTGAAGACTTTTTGTCTGAATGGGTACGTATGACTGACAAAGATAGGGTACCATTCCCTAGGGTGGGCAGCTTTGAACCAGAGGTATTGCAGAACTTAAGGATAAGGATATGTCTGATAAAATCCAGAAAACAAAGGGTCAGACATACAAATTGTTTAAACCTGTGGCAGCAAGAGGGGTTGGTGAGTTTGATTCTAAAGTATTGCAGGTGGTATGTCTAACCAAAGTCATATAAGATAAGAATGGAAATATAAGAACTGTTTGAACTTGTAGCAACAATAAACAAGTAGGAAGAGAAAAAAAAAGAGAATGCAAGTACACCACCTTATGTAGATGTGGAAGCAGTTACGGCCAGCATACAAACTATAGAAAATAATAAAAATATGAAAAATATGACTGTAACCTATATATGTACTAATGAATGTTGAAGTTTTATTTAGGAGGAGAAGGTGACCTGATTGTTTTCAGCCATTTCTCATGCACTCAGAGGAGTATCCAACCGGTACAAGAAGAGCAGTAGCCTGCGGGGGAAGTGGCTGAGACCAGTGGAACTGGTAAGTATGGTATCATTCGTGTACATATATAGTAAAACCCAAAAATAAAACAAAACAATCAAGAAAGTAACATTACATTAGTATTTGTCAGTAGGAAAGCGGACAGAGACAGGGTAACCCCCGGGTATTTCTTTCAGTTACCATATAAGAAGTATTCATTCCTAGTAATGCCCCTAGTCAAGATGAGCTCGGAAATGTTTGTTGGACCATGTACAGACCCTTAATACGGGATGAGAAGGATTGAATGAATACTTTGCATGACCTAGAAGCTTGTTAAACTTTTTTTTTTGTCTTTTGCAGTAATAGAAAACTCTCCATCTGGATAAGATCACTGGTAAACACTAATTCGGCAAATGGGAGGTGGCTGTCTCTGTGCTAATGGACGGGCTCAATAAGGCATTGAGGGCAGGGTGCAGACTTCTTTGCAAAATTGGAAAGTGCTCACAGTAGCTAATCTTAGAAAGTGTGCTATTGAACATCACAAGAATAGTGCTAGGCGCAGAGAACA
The DNA here is from genome assembly GCF_028390025.1 of Pseudophryne corroboree. Classification (NCBI taxonomy): domain Eukaryota; kingdom Metazoa; phylum Chordata; class Amphibia; order Anura; family Myobatrachidae; genus Pseudophryne; species Pseudophryne corroboree. The sequence goes on along the minus strand of NC_086449.1, from coordinate 131,573,257 downwards.
ACAGGTGGAGAGGTTGAGGATGGTAAGTATACTAGCACATACAGGAAAGACCCATCAATCCAACCCCCAGATCCCTAATGGTCAATAATATATTACACTTGTAGGAAGGAAGGGCATTTTGCCAGAGATTGTAGGAGTAGTAGAACACATAGCCAATATAGACCCCCTAGACAGAAAACACAAGCCACATTATTAAACACATAGACGGGACCAAGGGACATATAGTAAGGAATCATAAGCCATATAGAAAACACAGATTCGGCTAATGGGAAGAACAAAATAAATGCAACATTACCCTTTGACAAAACTTGCTGGGGTTAAGATGGGGCGTCTAAACTTTTGCTTCTTTTTCCTAGCAGAAATGGCCCCTGATTAACTTAACAGGAATTTTGTTAGATATGGTATACATATAGCGTGCTCCCGCCAAGGAAGTACGAAGTATGTTGGATACCCACGAAGACTAATGTTACATATCACTGTTCTAGATTCATGTCCATCACAGGTAGAGGAAATTATCTCACAGATACCGGATTCCCTATGAATTTAGGATGGACAGGACACTGGATTGATGGCTGGGATAGTCCCAATAGCGATACGATAAACACAGATTTTTTTTAAGGGGAGTAGAGAACCACTTCCCCGTGGTGCCCAATCCAGTTGTCAAATTTTTATAAAATCTTCTCCACCTCTGCAAACTCATCTGTCACCAACCTCTATTCTGTTTCTCTTCAGTTTCCTCTTCATCTTTTGCGTTCACACAGGGTGGTACAATACATGGACCCGATTACAGTTCAAACTCCACATGCCTAGGTCCTTCAGAGTTCTGCCCGAATCCAGTATATCTCACGATATCGCACGATAACACCAGTATGACTGCAGTGTGTCTTGTCATGCACAAAGGGTGGAGGAAGGATGAGAATACTGGTGAAGGGAAATTTTGTATAGACACTGATATGCCTGTTGGTGAATGGCAAACTTGACATTTTCTTTTTAATTTTCTTCTTCTTTCTCTGCTCTAGAGATGTTTCTTTTTCTTTTCTTTTCTTTTTTTTTTTTGGGGGGGGGGGGGGTTATGCTCATGATACTCTACATTGCAAACACACAACAGTTAAATTAAGATACAAATTTGTGTTCCCTACAGGAAAAGGAGGTCTGGAAGTCGAAGGGGTATGGTTAGGAGTCCCCAGGACTCTGGAGAGGTGGACACGGTAAGCCAGTGGCCCCCAGAGCATATCTCCCAAGCCTAGCTGAGGCGGCATATGGTCTGACTCACCTAGGGTAAGGAAGGTATGTGCAAGCTGGTAAGAGCCTACTGGAGTGCACCAGGGTTTTCTTCTCATGCAGGTGAGAAAGCAATGACCTGTCTTACTTGCTTGAGGAAGAATATTGGTAAGGCAATACCAACAGAGCCATCCCATATCCCTCCTGCAGACGGATCTTTTCAGGAAATACAAATCGACTTCATACAGTTAACACCCTTTAGGAATTATTGTTATGTATTGGTGTGCACTGATGTTTTCTCAAACTGGGTAGAGGCATTTCCTGCCACCACGAATGCTGCTGTGTTTACCGCAAAGAAAAAAATTGCACAGAAATTTGTGTGTAGATAATGGTACCCCTAGAAGTAGGAGCAAAGCTTGAAATTGTACTATTGTGATCATAGATACTGCCACTAGCATGTAGTATGTAGCATCGGAACCACTCCCAGATCTTCACTTAATGAATCACCCTCTTCGAAGTTTGTTTTTGTTTTGGTATTTGTGTCTTTTTTGTTGTTTTTGGAAGACAACCTCATGTCATGATTGATCCGCACAATGATCAGAAATACACCAATGAGGTGACAGTACAGTACTTTATCGAGATGAGCCAGCATTTGAGAACTTGACAAAAGAACTTGAAACTGTTGATTGCTGGTATGCCAAATACTAACTGTCTTGATTGTGAACCAAGAGACTGTGTGATTGTTCTTACGCTCAGGTTGCCTAATAGACAGGTGGGAAGGACCCTACCAAGTATTGCTGACAGCACTATCCCTGTGAAAGTAGCCGAGAGAGAGACTTGGGTCCACGATTCCCATTGCAGGAAAGTCGGTAGTCCGGAAGGAACTCGTAAATGGAGTGAGATCGCAAAAGTATCACCAGAGACTCTGTTCCATGAAGACTGAGAGGCGGCACTGTTGAACACTACCTGAGTGTACTAAAGGATTGCAGAAAGACCAGTCATTGTAATTGATTTGTTATGCACAAGATTTGTTTTGTTCTATTTCTCTTTTCTCTCTTTCCCGCTGACAAACATTTTTTTTCAGGACATTGTATTTTTGCTAGGTTTTTTTATGAGGATTCGAGTGTGGGACTGGAACTGGTTCTGGAGGAAGGAGTGATTTCCTTATAGGATCCCAGGATTAGCCAATCAGTTTGTTAAAGCCAGAGAAAAATCAAAGGTCTAGTAGTTATGGAGTTCGGAGGTAATCAGGAACAATCAGATAATGGCTATTTACACATTGCAGATAAAGAGCTCATTAATATATGTGGAAGAAAGGTTTATGAGTGGCTCTCCCCGAACTCCGAAGGTTTATGTTATTTAGGAAGGACACTACTTATAACCCTTGTTCAATGATTAAACAGACCTAGCATACGTTCCAGAAATGGAAACAATGTTCAGAAAATTATAGGAATATGTAAATCATGAGAATTTTATATGTCACTTTCATGATTTGTGTCTTCTTCATCTACCCAGCAGAACCTCAATCGAATCCGAACATCAGTGTACAAAGACATAGGTACATGTATGTGTGAAATGTTCGTCCAAATCAGACATTATAGGCCAAAGCACTGTCCCAGCATACTCTATAGGTTGAATGTTGTCCCACACCCAACCAGTGGTCCCGTGACAGCCGAGTGCATATAGAGGATGTTTTGTCCTCCTCCCTGTCTTCCCCAAATATAGTCAAATGTCTGATTTGCTAAATTATTACATACTTGTGTCTTGGTCACCGATTATTGTCTGAAATATTTTTCTTATGTTAATAATTTATGGCAGTTATTGTTTACTGCCAAAGGGTGGACTGTCGACGTCAAAAATATTACATAGAGAAAACATACAGACTCCACACATATGAGTCGCTAAGCTTGCAAATACGTGCAGCGAGCACAGCAATATATGGTAACATACGCATTTACACAGACATGCCACAGAGATAGATTCGACACATATTTCATACAGCACATAATTATAACATATCAAGCGCCAGACATCATAATGTTTTAAATGTATTTAATGGAGTAACGTCATGTATGTGTATTATTGGTGTCACAGTAACCAGATTAATGTGTAGATTCATTTGATGCTTGTTATTAAGTTGTAGCACATTCCTATGAGTACTTATGATTAAATGTATGAAAGCTAAAGTCACTCTTATTAGAACAATGGATATTCCAAGCATGTGATGAACAGGAAACTCAGGCCAGCCCTTTTGATGTCTTCAAGGCTGAACCATGTTTGCATATGAACCGATCAGTGACTCATCATGAATGAGAAAGTTCCCTCCCCTAGACTAGTCTGTGCACTCCCCCAAACTACACAGTGTATTGCTGAAGAGACACACAGAAGTGTGCTTTTTCCCCTGGGTCCGGAACGTGATGCTTTTCTGCCGATACTCTGCTCCTTTGAGCATGGAGGGGGAGCGTAGTGAGCATTGAGGGAGATGGTATTGTATGCTGGCCTGTAACTGTATGTATTAGCTGCTTACTGTGTAAATTGTAACCATGTAACTATATATATATATATATATATATATATATACTGTACATTGTGATACAGTGAATACATATCCTTTTAATAACAAATATATACATCAATGAGCTTTGGAACTCAGATAATGTGTGGGACAGCAGTTGCCAGGTTTCTATTAAATCTATGTGAAAGTTTGTGATAGAGTAGGACTTGCGGTGAAATGGGGTCCCGTGGAGTGGGCCGCAAGCTTACATGCATTGTACAATTCATAATCCAAAACCCCATTGTTTATTTAGATGTATATTAAAGCATTAAGGTTAATGAAGCCGCTTAGGAGAGTGCTGGGTTTTCTGTTTGGTATATATGTATATATGTATATATATATATATATATATATACTGTACATTGTGATATATTGAATACATATCCTTTTAATAACAAATATATACATCAATGAGCTTTGGAACTCAGATAATCAGATAATGTGTGGGTGTATTGTTTTCTCTAATGGGACGCAGTGTTTTGCGATGTATAGCGCACATTCATAGCACATGGTAATAAGATGCGCAGGCGTCTACAGTATATATTAGAGTGGGTATTTTAAATATTTGTTAGAAAGCAATTTGATATTTACAGGGTGGACACTGCTGCATCTGTTGGTTGAGTGGAGGAAGCGATAATATGTGAATGGTAGTTTCAACCTACCCCTTGCGTAACAACATGTGCCGGAATGGGCACTGAGATGCCCGGTGACTGCGCACCTGCACACACTAACACCATGGGTGGTTCTAGTCATGTTACGCTTTATGGGCTCCACCACACAATATATATTTTAAAAAAAATATATTTTTAATTTTAATTATATGTTGTTTGTATGTCTTGTTGTATGTGTACTATTAGTGTGATTTTTTTGGGTTATAGAATACTGAGCTTTGCTGGCTGCCTTTTTGTTGCTCTTAAATGCCCCCACATGTGTACCGCCGTCTGCTATACCCACCTGTGCCATGGATGGCGCTGTTGGTATTTTTGTTCAGTTGCGCTAATGTGTTGGCTACACTGTTATGGTGTGGTTGTTTTCGCTCCAGGTGCGCTATTTGAGGAGTTTTTATGCATCGCGGCAGGGGATATATATATGTGGGACTTGTAAGAATAGTATTCGTACGGTACGTGATGTGATGTATATCCGGCCTTGACGTGCGTGTCACGCCGGGTGCTGGACCGCAAGGTCACGTGACCGGAACCGGAAATAGGTCCGGGTGCGTCCCACTTGATGGTTGGAACGCACGCCGGAATTCAGCGTGTTTTGGCGGCATTTGGGCACTTAAAAGGCAGGCAGTGATGGGGTATGACACTTCCGCTGTAACTAACTCTGCTGTTTTGGATCTCTTGTGGGCATATAAGGATGGAAAGCTTGAGAAAGGTTCGGATGGACCGAAACGTCGCTGCTATTTCACTGCCATGCATTTAAAAAAGCCTTGCATTTCTATGTTGTGAGTATTGGATTAAAAATACCTTAAAAGCTTGCTGAAGTTTGGAGAGTGCCTATGTTTGGACTATATTTATCGGAAATCCCCTCCATGTAAGTGGCTTTCTGTGTAGTGCACCCCGTTGATGCTGCCTAAGATGAGAGTGCTGGACTTCTTCTACTGTATATATTAGAGTGGGTATTTTAAATATTTGTTAGAAAGCAATTTGATATTTACAGGGTGGACACTGCTGCATCTGTAGGTTGAGTGGAGGAAGCGATAATATGTGAATGGTAGTTTCAACCTACCCCTTGTGTAACAACATGTGCCGGAATGGGCACTGAGATGCCCGGTGACTGCGCACCTGCACACACTAACACCATGGGTGGTTCTAGTCATTCCACTATTAATGCACCATTGCGTGACAGGTGCAGTTTTTCCATGTGGACATGGCCCCTGTGGAGAACACAGCTGCTTACACCGGCATGCCCGCAATACTCACATAACATGCACATAAAAGATTTTATTGTGTTCACTTCATAGTACCGCCCCAAAGTCACTGCACAGGAACAGCCAGTGCTTTTCCACCATTTTTCTCATAATGCCTGCAGTTCAGAAGACTCATGGGTCTTCTGAACTTTTCACGCTTGCGCAGTAGAAAGTATTCGCTCAACTACGTAAACATCAACATTGCGTGTGGTTTGCGTGATAACTCTGAATCAGGCCCTAAGGATGAAAATGTACAGTGCAGGATCCCGTATAAATGTCACCAAGGAACAGAGAACTAAACTACATGGATTTTCACCATGCAGATGCAGTTAAGGTGGGAAAAGTTGTGGATAACTCCAACCCTGATGATGTGGATAGAGCCTTAGGAACCATTGGTCTAGCTGCAGAGCAGCATGTATATTCCATCATTCACAGGATGATGACAGCATGGGAGCGTTGCAGATTTCTTATGGAGACAAAGGCTTAATAAAATGAATCAGTCTGAGGCTTTGTACAGTACTTAGCTAAGTGGGTGCAAGAACATAATTGTATAGACAGGAGGCTGTCGATCTCCAGAAATTGACATATCAGTAGACGAGGAGGAGGTAGCAATAGCAATGCTGCAAAATCTTATGCCAGAGTATGATTATATAATAGTCTTCCACTGCTAAACTATCAATGGAGAAAATACAGGCCAACCCACTGCAGTTTCAAGAGCACATTCTGTTGAGATCAATGCTGAGATTTCTTTTTTACTAACCCAAGTACAAGTGCTTCAAATGGCACAAATTGGATTTAAGGCCTCAGAATATAGAACAAATGAACCAAGTGGTGTGTTATCATGGAAGCATGACAAAAGTAAATGTAATGAGAGTTGTTTCAAGTTGCTAAAGTCAATTAAATTTAAATTGTTTATTGACAATACAACATTACAGCTGATGTGCTGTGCTTTCTAGCGGGGATTGCCGGAGGGGGATGCCTCCAGAGATGCTGGAGGACAAGAGCTGGGAAACCCGCAGAAGGCACCTCTGAATTACTATAAGGAGGATGCCAATGTTAGCTACTTCAGCAGTGGTTAGGCTGCATTTTTTGAGATCTATTGTAGCCTGTGTCTGCCCTGGTAACATGAAAGCTAGTTTTCCAATTTGCTGCAATTACAATCACTCATATTACAGGTTGAGTATCCCATATCCAAATATTCCGAAATACGGAATATTCCGAAATACGGACTTTTTTGAGTGAGACTGAGATAGTGAAACCTTTGTTTTTTGATGGCTCAGTGTACACAAACTTTGTTTAATACTCAAAGTTATTAAAAATATTGTATTAAATGACCTTCAGGCTGTGTGTATAAGGTGTATATGAAACATAAATGAATTGTGTGAATGTACACACACTTTGCTTAATGCAAAAAGTTATTAAAAATATTGGCTAAAATTACCTTCAGGCTGTGTGTATAAGGTGTACATGTAACATAAATGCATTCTGTGCTTAGATTTAGTTCCCATCACCATGATATCTCATTATGGTATGCAATTATTCCAAAATACGGAAAAATCCCATATCCAAAATTCCTCTGGTCCCAAGCATTTTGGATAAGGGATACTCAACCTGTAATTGTAAATGTTTTGTATCTTGCCCATGTATAGGGGAAAGAACAGAAAGAGCCACAGCTAGGCAGACAAGAATTGGAAGATAATTTTTTCAGTGTTTACAGCACAATACACTCGTCTTAACATTTCTGATACTCATGCCCATGTGTGCGCACCCCCCCCCCAAAAAAAATAATAATAATGGGGGCATGTGAACATGAGGGGGCAGAGTGAGGCCACAGAGGGGAGAGTGGGGCCACAGAGGGGAGAGTGGGGGACACAGGGAAGAGTAGGGGACACAGTGGGGAGAGTAGGGGACACAGTGGGGAGAGTGAGGCCAAAGGGGGGAGAGTGGGGCCACAGGGTGGGAGCGGGGCCACAGAGGGGAGAGTGGGGGATACAGGGAGCAGAGTGGGGCCACAGAGGCAAGAGTAGGGGACACAGTGTGGAGAGTGAGGCAACAGGGGGGAGAGTGAGGCCACAGGGGGCAGAGTAGGTGACACAGTGGGGAGAGTAAGGCCACATGGAGGAAAGTAGGGGACACAGCGGGGAGAGTGGGACCACAGAGGGGAGAGTGAGGCCACAGGGGGGAGAGTGAGGCCTCAGGGGAGAGTGAGGCCTCAGAGGGGAGAGTTGGGCCAGGCGCAGGCACTCACCTGCAACACTGGCCGTGCACTGGGGGAGCAGCAGCAGTAGCACCATCCCAGCAGAAAAATCCACTGTGGCAGCTCTGGAGCCGGAAGGATCACACAGATGACCCAGTAGCCTGAGCAACCATGTTAACAGACCGCTGGTTGGCTGAGACACAGCCATTCTCAGCCAACCAGTGTCCTGTTATGCCGTGGGTATACTTTAACAGAAAAGCGTTCACAGCAGCTGCGGGACGGTGGTGTGGCGTACCAGCCGTACCACCTTTTCCCTCCCGTACCTCCATACTTTCATCTCTAGTGTTACTTCCCCTCAGTTATAGTAGATTTATTAACATTAACAGTTACTTATATAGAGCACACATATGCTGTAATGATTTACAGAGAATATGTATTATAGCCAGGGGTTAAAGTGAGCCGGAACGGGGCGGAACCGTCAGTTCCATTTGGAGATGGAACACAGTTCCGCCTCCTCCGGCTCACCTAACCCATGTGTGCCCGGCGTCGCAGGGAGATGCCGGTTGCCCGCTGAGATTGTGTTACCAGCGAGCGCCTGGCTCTCTCTCCACAGCGGAAGCCGGCGGCAGGACCTCACTACTGAGCTCCTTCTTCCGGCTCCCCTCTGTCAGTGTGCGCTATGGGAGAGACGTCATGACGTCTCTCCCATAGTGCCGAGAAGCGGACGCCGGAAAGGACTGCAGCGGTCGGACACGGGATCGGGGCTTGGTGAGTATGCTGTGTTGTGTGTTTTTTTCCTTTTTTTTATATATGTGTAAGTGCTTCTAGTGGGGGCAAGCTACAAGGGGGCAAGCTACTTGGGGTAAACTACTGAGGGCTAACTACAAAGGGGCAAGCTACTGGGGGCTAACTACTGGGGTCAAACTACAGGGGGGCATTACTACTGGGGGCATTACTACTTTGGGCAAACTACAAGAGACATTACTACTGGGGGCATAACTACTTGGAGGCATTACTACTGGGGGCATTACTACTGGGGGGCATTACTACTTGGGGAATAACTACTTGGGGGCATTACTACTGGGAGAAAACTACAGGGGGGCATTACTATTGGGGGCATAACTACCTGGGGGCATTACTACTGGGGGAAAACTACAGGGGGCATTACTACTGGGGGCATAACTACAGGGGCATAACTACTTGGGGGCATTACTACTGGAGGCAAACTACAGGGGGGCATTACTACTGGGGGCATAACTACTTGGGGGCATTACTACTGGGGGCAAACTACAGGGGGGCATTACTACTGGGGCAAACTACAGGGGTGCATTACTACTGGGGGCATAACTACAGGGGCATTACTACTGGAGGCAACTACAGGGGGCATTACTACCGGGGGCATAACTACTTGGGGGCATTACTACTGGTGGCAAACTACAGGGGGGCATTACTACTGGGGACACACTACAGCGGTGCTAAACTACAGGGGGCATAACTACAGGGGCTAAACTACTGGGAGCATTACTACTTGGGGGCTAAACTACAGGGGGCATTACTACTTAGGGAATAACTACAAGTGCTAAGCTACAAGGGGGCTAAACTACTGGGGGCATAACTCCAAGGGCTAAACTATTGGGGGCTAAACTACTTGGGGGCTAAATTACAAGGGGGCAAACTAGAAGGATGCATTAATACTGGGGGCAAACTACAGGGTGGCTAAACTACTGGGGGCATAACTACAGTGGCTAAATTACTGGGGGAATAACTACAGGGGCTAAATTACTGGGGGCATAACTACAGGGGCATAACTACAAGGGGGCAACCTACAAAGGGGCTAAACTACAAGGGGCATAACTACAGTGGCTAAACTACTGGGGGCATAACTACAAGGGCTAAATTACTGGGGGCATAACTACAGGGGCTAAACTACTGGGCGCATTACTACTTGGTGGCATTACTAATGGGTCAAACTACATGGGGGCTAAACTACAGCATACCTCCCAACATGACCCTCTCCAGGAGGGACAGAATGCTCTGCTCCTGGACTTCCCTCTTAATTTATGATTGCCATCACCTGTGCTGAAACACCTTTCTTATCCATTAACCTGTTCAACACAGGTGCCGACAATCATAAATTAAGAAAAAAGTCCAGAAGCAGAGCATGGTGTCCCTCCTGGAGAGGGTCATGTTGGGAGGTATGCTACAGGTGCTAAACTACTGGGGGCATTACTACTGGGGGGCTAAACCACTGGGGGCATAACTGCAGGGGCTAAACTACAGGGGGCATTACCACTGGGGGCTAAACTACATGGAGCCAACCACATGAGGGCTAAACTACAGGGGCTAAACTACTGGGGGCATTACCACGGGGAGGCTAAACTAAAGGGTGGGGGGGTAAACTACTGGGGTCATAAGTGCAGGGGCACTACCACTGGGGGCTAAACTACTGGATGCATAACTGCAGGGGCATAACTACTATTAGAGAATAGTGCTAATAAATTTATCAAGGACACCCACTACATTGGTAAAATGTTCAGTGCTGGTCCAGCATGTCAGACTTCCACTCATCAGTAGAGGGCAGCCCTGGATCTTCTTTTATGTAGAATGTTTGACATTGCAAGTTTGATTTTCATGATTGTAGTGAAGTTATCAAACATGAAGGTGGCTAGGAATATTTCTGGACATTTGAGAAAACCTAAAATTATAAGAACTAGTTAGAAGTCATCCTGAAACATAAGAAGTTAGGACTCTGCCAGAAGTCGCCTGTTTAAGAACCACTCCATAGACTCAAATATTTTACAAATCTGGGGCTTAATTCAGACCTGATTGCCCCTCTGCAATATTGCAGAGGGCTGCGATCAGTAAGCTGCCACCCATAGAGAGTGAAAGCCCGCCCCGTGCAAGTGTGTGAATGCATGCATACAGCGGACAGCTGCAAATCCATTCGCATCTCACTCACCATCAAATGATTTTTCCAGTCTGTGCAGTGCGATAGAATCAGGCTGATCGGGGCCGGAGGCCGGAGCTGACGTCACACATCCTCCCTGAAAATGCTTGGGAACGCCTGCATTTTTTCTGACACTCCCAGAAAACAGCCAGTTACCACCCCCAAATGCCCGCTTCTTGTCAATCAACTTGCATATGCCTAGCCATCAACATTTTCGCACGATTATTTTGCTGTTTGGCTTCGCATGTGTGCATTGCGATCCATACACATGCGCAGTCGATCAAAATATTCGCCCGTCATGCGAAATCGCACAACAGCGATCGGGTCTGAATTAGGCCCCTTATCCTGGTGCTTTAGTTGAGTTTGTCAATATACAAACCCGACTTTTTAGAAAATCCTATAACACCTTTCTCAATATTTGGCTGTGTAAACTAGAGGAGCTGAAGCAGCTTCTGTTTCACTTTAGAGAGTGAGGGAGGGGATCCAGAAGTCCAATGTATCAATGTAACCTTTTTGGATACAGTGACCAACATAGTAACTATGGGAATTGCTAGTTTTTTTGAGGGGACCCAAATTCCAACCAGAGAAGGTTGCACATAGGGGTGTGGATCATTAGATCAGTGTCTAGGTCGACAATATTTAGGTCGACCACTATAGGTCGACAGTCACTAGTTCGACAGGGTCAGAATGTCGACATGTTCTAGGTCGACGGGTCAAAAGGTCGACATGAGTTTTTAATGGGTTTTTTGTGTCATTTTCTTCATAGAGTGACCGGGGAACCCAATTAGTGCACCATGTCCCCTCGCATGGCTCGCTACGCTCGCCATGCTTCGGGCAAGGTGCCTCGCTCTGCTACCACTGCGCTCGGCACAGATTACCGTTCCAATTGTAGTCCACGTGGATAGTAAAGTATGAAAAAGTAAAAAAATATATATATTTTTTTAAAAACTCATGTCGACCTTTTGACCTGTTGACCTAGAACATGTCGACCTTCTGACCCTGTCGACCTATAGTGGTCGACCTAAACATTGTCGACATAGACACTGTCGATCTTCAGACCGGATCCCACCTAGATATGGTGGTTTACAAGAAAGAGCTCCCAATTCCGAGACTCGTCTGGCGGAGGCCAGAGCCAAAAGTAAAACCACCTTCCAAGTGAGGTATTTGAGATCTGTGGATTCCAATGGCTCAAAAACTGAAGATTGTAGAAAAGATAGAACCAATTCTAGGTCCCATGGTGCCATAGGAGTAACAGTAGGAGGTCTCAGCCTAATGACACCTTCGAAAAAGGTCTGTGCATCCGGTATCAGAGCCAGTTTCTTTTGAAAAAAAAAAAAAAATAGAGCACTGATACCTGTACCTTCAAGGATCCCAAGCGCAGGCCTGCCGCGATACCTGAATGAAGGAAAAGCAAGAGTCGAGGCACCTTGAATGATTTAACGTAAGTCTTCCAGATCCGGTAGTAATGCTGAGATGTAACTTCTTTTCTGGCTGGAAGCATGACCGGTATGAGTGCTGACGGAATACCTTTATCCTTCAGGATCGCCTTCTCAACAGACAAGCTGTCAAACGTAGCTGCTTTAAGTCTGGCTAGACAAAAAGGCCTTGTTCCTTGTTGTAAAAGATCCTCTTGAAGTGGTAGTGACCACGGATTGTCGATTAACAGGCTGTGAAGATCTGTGTACCAGGATCTGTGAGTCCAGCCCGGTGCCACCAGAAGTACTGTAACCCCCTCTCTGTTGATCCGTTTGAGAAGAGGTAACAGTGGAAACGATGGGAACAGGTATACAAAGTGGTAATGCCAAGGAATTGTCAGGGCATCCACTGCCTCCGCTTGTGGGTCCCTTGTACTGGAGCAGTAGCGAGGAAGTTTGTGATTGTGTCTGGACGCCATGAGGTCTATCTCTGGAAGACCCCATCGGTTTATCAGTAGTTTGAAAAACTTGGCAATGGAGTTCCTACTCTCCCGGATGTAGATATTGACGACTGACATAATCCCCCTCCCAGTTGTCGACCGCTGGAATAAACACTGACGATATTGCCTCTGCCTGTTTTATGACCCACTGGAGAATGCTAGATACTTCTCTCATTGCCGCTCTGCTGCGAGTGCTTTCTTGTCGGTTTATATATGCCACCGTTGTGGCATTGTCGACTGCACACAGATTGCTTGATTCTGGAACAACGGAAGAGCCATCCGGAGAGTGTTGTAGATTGCTCGTAATTCGAGACAGTTGATAGGTAACGCAGATTCTTGAGAAGTCCATCTTCCCTGAAATTGACTATCCAACGTCACTGCTCCCCAACCTCTCAAACTGGCATCCGTGGTGAGCAGAACCCAGTCTGAAATAGCGAACCGTTTCCCATGGGAAAGGTTGGATGACCTTGTCCACCAAAGCAGAGAACTGCGAGTCTTGGGAGCCAGTTGCACCCGGTGATGAAGAAATATGTGTGATCCCGACCATTGGGACAGAAGGTCCAGTTGGAAAGGCCTGGAATGAAATCTTCTGAATGGTAGAGCCTCGAATGTTGCTTCCATGTTTCCCAGAAGCCGAATACATAAGTGTATCAACACCCTGCATTGCTGCAGTACTAATCTCACCATTGTTTGAATGGATTGAATTTTGTCCTGGGGAAGGAAAATCCACTGTAGTAGTGTCCAGTATCATTCCCAGAAATTGGATTCTCTGAGAAGGTTGAAGTTGAGACTTCTGGAAATTAAGGATCCAACCATGTTGGATGAGGAGATAATGAGTTAATCCAATGTCCTGCAACAGGATCACCCTGGACTGAGCTTTTATCAGTAGGTCGTCGAGATAAGGGACAATGTTCACCCCTTGAGTGCGTAATTGAGCCATCATCACCGCCATCACCTTCGTAAACACTCTTGGAGCTGAGGACAATCCGAAAGGCAATGCTTGGAATTGGTAATGTGCATCCTGCACAGCAAACCAGAGATATTCTTGGTGTGGGGGCCAGATGGGAATGTGAAGGTAAACATTCTTGATGTCTATGGATACCATGAATTCCCCCACATCCAGGCCCGCAATAACTGACTGAAGGGATTCCTTCTTGAACTTGAACACTCTCAAAAAACAAGTTCAGGATAGGTCTCACAGAGCCGTCTGGCTTCGGAACTACGAACAGACTTGAGTAAAACCCGTGTTCACTGATGGTGTGGTACTGACAAAATAACACCCGTTGACAGTAGTTTTTGGTTTGCCTCCTGCAGCACCTGTCGGCCTTCTACAGAACCTGGCAAACCTGTTGTGAAAAACCATGGGGGAGGTTGAACTTGGAAATCGATTTTATATCCTTGAGTGATGACCTCTCAAACCCAGACATCTGTGCAAGTCTTCCTCCCCGAATTGTCTTAAGCGAGCTCCCACCCTGGGATCCCCCAGGAGGGAGGGAAGCCAGTCATGCACTGGGCTTCGCAGTAGTCTTGATGTCCTGGTGTGAGGAAGTTGTCGTAACAGCACGACCTTGTCCTCTATTACCTCTAGCACTGGAAGTGCTTCCTCTCTTTCTACCTCTGAATTTTGCTGGTACTCCAAAGGACCAGAAGGATGGACCTGAATAAGACTTGCATGGAGCTGGAGTTGCTGATGGGAGATAAGTTTGTCTAGTTCGGGACAAAACAAAAACTCACCTGAAAAGGAATGTCCTCGACAGCCTTCCTAGACTCTGCATCCGCATGCCATTGATGGAGCCATTGAGCTCTGCAAGCCGACACCGCCAATGCAGAAATTTTAGATCCAACCTTACCTATGATCTGGTCTGAATCCGTAATCTGTAAAACCTGATGCACAGCTAAAATTAACGCAGTGTCTGAATCTTCTTGGGGCTGTCCGGCATCAGATTCCTGACCAACTTCCCCCTCTTCTAATAATGGCATATTTTCTGTGTCTGATTCATCAGACTGTAAAACTGTGGGTAAAAACCTCTTTTATGAAACTGATGTGTTAGCTGTAGGAGAGGTTGTTGAAGGACCCATGGCCTTAGTCAGACTGTCAACTGACTTGGCTAAAGCCTGTGACCAAGCTGGTTCAGGTGTTGGACTCTGTGATGTGGAACTTCTCTATCTGTTTGAGAAGCTGCAGATCTGCCGATAGATCAGATATGACCCCAGCTAACTGAGTTAACCATTCCGGACTGGAGACCTTGATCTTAACCAGGATCTGAAATGGGGATCTGTTCACATGTTTTGCAAAATAGTGACAACCTGTCCCTGTGTAAACTTTGCATTACACTTTTTGCATGCGTATAGCTTCTGAGAAGCCTTTGAAGTGGTCCATTTTCCTGCCATACTGTGATTGATTTACACAAAACTAGTGATGTGCACCAGATATTTTTCGGGTTTTGTGTTTTGGTTTTGGATTCGGTTCCGCGGCCGTGTTTTGGATTCCCTGAAAATTTTTTGTTGGATTCGGGTGTGTTTTGGATTCGTTTTTTTTTTACAAAAAACCTTAAAAAACAGCTTAAATCATAGAATTTGGGGGTAATTTTGATCCCATAGTATTATTAACCTCAATAACCATAATTTACACTCATTTTCAGTCTATTCTGAACACCTCACACCTCACAATATTATTTTTAGTCCTAAAATTTGCACCGAGGTCGCTGGATGGCTAAGCTAAGCGACACAAGTGGCCGACACAAACACCTGGCCCATCAAGGAGTGGCACTGCAGTGTCAGGCAGGATGGCACTTCAAAAAAATACTCCCCAAACAGCACATGATGCAAAGAAAATAAGAGGCGCACCAAGGTCGCTGTGTGACTAAGCTAAGCGACACAAGTGGCCGAAACAAACACCTGGCCCAGGAGTGGCACGGAAGTGTCAGGCAGGATGGCACTTCAAAAAAATAGTCCCCAAACAGCACATGATGCAAAGAAAAATGAAAGAAAAAAGAGGTGCAAGATGGAATTGTCCTTGGGCCCTCCCACCCACTCTTATGTTGTATAAACAGGACATGCACACTTTAACGAACCCATCATTTCAGCGAAAGGGTCTGCCACACGACTGTGACTGAAATGGCTGGTTGGTTTGGGCCCCCACCAAAAAAGAAGCAATCAATCTCTCCTTGCACAAACTGGCTCTACAGAGGCAAGATGTCCACCTCATCATCATCCTCTGATTCCTCACCCCTTTCACTGTGTACATCCCACTCCTCACAGATTATTAATTCGTCCCCACTGGAATCCACCATCTCAGGTCTTTGTGTACTTTCTGGAGGCAATTGCTGGTGAATGTCTCCACGGAGGAATTTATTATAATTCATTTTGATGAACATCGTCTACTCCACATTTTCTGGAAGTAACCTCGTACGCCGATTGCTGACAAGGTGAGCGGCTGCACTAAACACTCTTTCGGAGTACACACTGGAGGGAGGGCAACTTAGGTAGAATAAAGCCAGTTTCTGCAAGGGCCTCCAAATTGCCTCTTTTTCCTGCCAGTATACGTACGGACTGTCTGACGTGCCTACTTGGATGCGGTCACTCATATAATCCTCCACCATTCTTTCAATGGTGAGAGAATCAAATGCAGTGACAGTAGACGACATGTCAGTAATTGTTGGCAGGTCCTTCAGTCCGGACCAGACGTCAGCACTCGCTCCAGACTGCCCTGCATCACCGCCAGCGGGTGGGCTCGGAATTCTTAGCCTTTTCCTCGCACCCCCAGTTGCGGGAGAATGTGAAGGAGGAGATGTTGACGGGTCATGTTCCGCTTGACTTGACAATTTTCTCACCAGCAGGTCTTTGAACCTCTGCAGACTTGTGTCTGCCGGAAAGAGAGATACAACGTAGGTTTTAAATCTAGGATCGAGCACGGTGGCCAAAATGTAGTGCTCTGATTTCAACAGATTGACCACCCGTGAATCCTGGTTAAGCGAATTTAGGGGTCCATCCACAAGTCCCACATGCCTAGCGGAATCGCTCTGTTTTAGCTCCTCCTTCAATGTCTCCAGCTTCTTCTGCAAAAGCCTGATGAGGGGAATGACCTGACTCAGGCTGGCAGTGTCTGAACTGACTTCACGTGTGGCAAGTTCAAAGGGTTGCAGAACCTTGCACAACGTTGAAATCATTCTCCACTGTGCTTGAGTCAGGTGCATTCCCCCTCCTTTGCCTATATCGTGGGCAGATGTATAGGCTTGAATGGCCTTTTGCTGCTCCTCCATCCTCTGAAGCATATAGAGGGTTGAATTCCACCTCGTTACCACCTCTTGCTTCAGATGATGGCAGGGCAGGTTCAGGAATGTTTGGTGGTGCTCCAGTCTTCGGCACGCGGTGGCTGAATGCCGAAAGTGGCCCGCAATTCTTCGGGCCACCGACAGCATCTCTTGCACGCCCCTGTCGTTTTTTAAATAATTCTGCACCACCAAATTCAATGTATGTGCAAAACATGGGACGTGCTGGAATTTGCCCAGATGTAATGCACGCACAATATTGCTGGCGTTGTCCGATGTCACAAATCCCCAGGAGAGTCCAATTGGGGTAAGCCATTCTGCGATGTTCTTCCTCAGTTTCCGTAAGAGGTTGTCAGCTGTGTGCCTCTTCTGGAAAGCGGTGATACAAAGCGTAGCCTGCCTAGGAACGAGTTGGCGTTTGCGAGATGCTGCTACTGGTGCTGCCGCTGCTGTTCTTGCTGCGGGAGGCAATACATCTACCCAGTGGGCTGTCACAATCATATAGTCCTGAGTCTACCCTGCTCCACTTGTCCACATGTCCGTGGTTAAGTGGACATTGGGTACAACTGCATTTTTTAGGACACTGGTGACTCTTTTTCTGAAGTCTGTGTACATTTTCGGTAATACCTGCCTAGAGAAATGGAACCTAGATGGTATTTGGTACCAGGGACACAGTACCTCAATCAAGTCTCTAGTTGCCTCTGAATTAACGGTGGATACCGGAACCACGTTTCTCACCGCCCAGGCTGCCAAGGCCTGAGTTATCTGCTTTGCAGCAGGATGACTGCTGTGATATTTCATCTTCCTCGCAAAGGACTGTTGGACAGTCAATTGCTTACTGGAAGTAGTACAAGTGGTCTTCCGACTTCCCCTCTGGGATGACGATCGACTCCCAGCAGCAACAACAGCAGCGCCAGCAGCAGTAGGCGTTACACTCAAGATGCATCGGAGGAATCCCAGGCAGGAGAGGACTCGTCAGACTTGACAGTGACATGGCCTGCAGGACTATTGGCTTTCCTGGGTAAGGAGGAAATTGACACTGAGGGAGTTGGTGGTGTGGTTTGCAAGAGCTTGGTTACAAGAGGAAGGGATTTAGTTGTCAGTGGACTCCTTCCGCTGTCACCCAAAGTTTTTGAACTTGTCACTGACTTCTGATGAATGCGGTCCAGGTGACGTATAAGGGAGGATGTTCCTAGGTGGTTAACGTCCTTACCCCTACTTATTACAGCTTGACAAAGGCAACACACGGCTTGACACCTGTTGTCCGCATTTGTGTTGAAATAATTCCACACCGAAGAGGTGATTTTTTTTGTATTTTGACCAGGCATGTCAATGGCCATATTCGTCCCACGGACAACAGGTGTCTCCCCGGGTGCCTGACTTAAACAAACCACCTCACCATCAGAATCCTCCTTGTCAATTTCCTCCCCAGCGCCAGCAACACCCATATCCTCATCCTGGTGTACTTCAACAGTGACATCTTCAATTTGACTACCAGGAACTGGACTGCGGGTGCTCCTTCCAGCACTTGCAGGTGGCGTGCAAATGGTGGAAGTCGCAAGCTCTTCCCGTCCAGTGTTGGGAAGGTCAGGCATCGCAACCGACACAATTGGACTCTCCTTGGGGATTTGTGATTTAGAAGAACGCACAGTTCTTTGCTGTGCTTTTGCCAGCTTAAGTCTTTTCATTTTTCTAGCGAGAGGATGAGTGCTTCCATCCTCATGTGAATCTGAACCACTAGCCATGAACATAGGCCAGGGCCTCAGCCGTTCCTTGCCACTCCGTGTCGTAAATGGCATATTGTCAAGTTTACGCTTCTCCTCAGACGATTTTAATTTAGATTTTTGGGTCATCATTTTACTGAACTTTTGCTTTTTGGATTTTACACGCTCTCTACTATGACATTGGGACTTGGCTTTGGCAGACGACGTTGATGGCATTTCATCGTCTCTGCCATGACTAGTGGCAGCAGCTACAGCACGAGGTGGAAGTGGATCTTGATCTTTCCCTATTTTACCCTCCACATTTTTGTTCTCCATTTTTTAATGTGTGGAATTATATGCCAGTATCAATAGCAATGGCCTACTACTATATATACTGCGCACAACTGAAATGCACCACAGGTATAGAATGTAGATGGATAGTATACTTGACGACACAGAGGTAGGTACAGCAGTGGCCTTCCGTACCGTACTGCTATATATACTGGTGGTCACTGTGTCAGCAAACTGCAAAACTAAAATGCACCACAGGTATAGAATGTAAATGGATAGTATACTTGACGACACAGAGGTAGGTACAGCAGTGGCCTTCCGTACCGTACTGCTATATATACTGGTGGTCACTGTGTCAGCAAACTGCACAACTGAAATGCACCACAGGTATAGAATCTAGATGGATAGTATACTTGACGACACAGAGGTAGGTAGAGCAGTGGCCTTCCGTACTGTACTGCTATATATACTGGTGGTCACTGTGTCAGTAAACTGCAAAACTAAAATGCACCACAGGTATAGAATGTAGATGGATAGTATACTTGACGACACAGAGGTAGGTACAGCAGTGGCCTTCGGTACCGTACTGCTATATATACTGGTGGTCACTGTGTCAGCAAACTGCACAACTGAAATGCACCACAGGTATAGAATCTAGATGGATAGTATACTTGACGACACAGAGGTAGGTACAGCAGTGGCCTTCCGTACCGTACTGCTATATATACTGGTGGTCATTGTGTCAGCAAACTGCACAACTGAAATGCACCACAGGTATAGAATCTAGATGGATAGTATACTTGACGACACAGAGGTAGGTACAGCAGTGGCCTTCCGTACCATACTGCTATATATACTGGTGGTCACTGTGTCAGCAAACTGCAAAACTAAAATGCACCACAGGTATAGAATGTAGATGGATAGTATACTTGACAACACAGAGGTAGGTACAGCAGTGGCCTTCCGTACCGTACTGCTATATATACTGGTGGTCACTGTGTCAGCAAACTGCAAAACTAAAATGCACCACGGGTATAGGATGTAGATGGATAGTATACTTGACGACACAGAGGTAGGTACAGCAGTGGCCTTCCGTACCATACTGCTATATATACTGGTGGTCACTGTGTCAGCAAACTGCAAAACTAAAATGCACCACAGGTATAGAATGTAGATGGATAGTATACTTGACGACACAGAGGTAGGTACAGCAGTGGCCTTCCGTACCTTACTGCTATATATACTGGTGGTCACTGTGTCAGCAAACTGCACAACTGAAATGCACCACAGGTATAGAATCTAGATGGATAGTATACTTGACGACACAGAGGTAGGTACGGTAGTGGCCTTCCGTACAGTACTGCTATATATACTAGTGGTCACTGTGTCAGCAAACTGCACAACTGAAATGCACCACAGGTATAGAATCTAGATGGATAGTATACTTGATGACACAGAGGTAGGTACAGCAGTGGCCTTCCGTACCGTACTGCTATATATACTGGTGGTCACTGTGTCAGCAAACTGCAAAACTAAAATGCACCACAGGTATAGAATGTAGATGGATAGTATACTTGACGACACAGAGGTAGGTACAGCAGTGGCCTTCCGTACCGTACTGCTATATATACTGGAGGTCACTGTGTCAGCAAACTGCAAAACTAAAATGCACCACAGGTATAGAATGTAGATGGGTAGTATACTTGACGACACAGAGGTAGGTACAGCAGTGGCCTTCCGTACCGTACTGCTATATATACTGGTGGTCACTGTGTCACCAAACTGCAAAACTAAAATGCACCACAGGTATAGAATGTAGATGGATAGTATACTTGACGACACAGAGGTAGGTACAGCAGTGGCCTTCCGTACCGTACTGCTATATATACTGGTGGTTACTGTGTTAGCAAACTGCACAACTGAAATGCACCACAGGTATAGAATCTAGATGGATAGTATACTTGACGACACAGAGGTAGGTACAGCAGTGGCCTTCCGTACCGTACTGCTATATATACTGGTGGTCACTGTGTCAGCAAACTACAAAACTAAAATGCACCACAGGTATAGAATGTAGATGGATAGTATACTTGACGACACAGAGGTAGGTACAGCAGTGGCCTACTGTACCGTAATGCTATATATTATATACTGGTGGTCAGCAAACTCTGCAAAACTGAAATGCACCACAGGTATGGATGGATAGTATACTTGACGACACAGAGGTAGGTACAGCAGTGGCCTTCTGTACCGTACTCCTATATATTATATACTGGTGGTCAGCAAAATTATGCACTGTACTCCTACTATATACTGTCTACAATGCAGCATATATGGATTTTTTTTCATGCAGACAACGTATACTGGTAGTCACTGGTCAGCAAAACTCTGCACTGTACTCCTCCTATATAATATTATACTGGTGGTCCCCAGTCCCCACAATAAAGCAGCACACTGAGCACAGATATGGAGTGTTTTTCAGGCAGACAACGTATACTGGTGGTCACTGTCAGCAAAACTCTGCACTGTACTCCTGCTATATAATACAGCTGCTCCCCAGTCCCCACAATTAAGCAGTGTGAGCACAGATACATGCAGCACACTGAGCACAGATAAGGAGCGTTTTTTTCATGTAGAGAACGGATAAAACTGGTGGTCACTGATCAGCAAAACTCTGCACTGTACTCCTCCTATATTAATATACAGCTGCTCCCCAGTCCCCACAATTAAGCAATAAGTAAAGCAAGCACAAATATTTGCATCAACAATACACAGAGAGGACGCCAGCCACGTCCTCTCCCTAACATTTCCAATGCACGAGTGAAAATGGCGGCGATGCGCGGCTGCTTATATAGAATCCGAATCTCGCGAGAATCCGACAGCGGGATGATGACGTTCGGGCGCGCTCGGGTTAACCGAGCCATACGGGAGAAAAAAAAGGGTGAAGTTCGGGGGGGTTCGGTTTCCGAGAAACCGAACCCGCTCATCACTACACAAAACAAAGGAACAAATTATATAGAAATAGTAATACACATAGAAAAGATCAAGTTATGGAGGAAGAGCCTGTTATAACGCTGTTACCGATAAATTAACAGCACAAGCTCATGAACAAGCCCTCTCCAGTATAAGAGAAGGTGATTGTGTGTGCGCCCTATATGCTCCACAATGTCTATGCCTCCTGCACTTACGCCTCCAGGACCTCCGGTAGCCGTTCTGCACCAGTGCTTGTAAAATGGCTGCTGCACATGGAGATCTAACCTCCAGGGATAGAGCTGTTAGAGCTGGCTTAGCTCCACCTAGACACAATGTGCTATAGGCCTAATTCAGAGTTGATCGCAGCAGCACATTTGTTAGCAGTTGGGCAAAATCGAGGGGGTCATTCCAAGTTGATTGTTCGCTAGCTGTTTTTAGCAGCCGTGCGAACGCATAGTCGCCATCCACAGGGGAGTGTATTTTAGTTTTGCAAGTGTGCGAATGCCTGTGCAACGCTGACGCCGCGTACGAAGAAAGCGGTAGCAGCGGCGACCGCAAGAAGATTGACAGGAGGATGGCGTTCTGGGGCGTCAACTGACTGTTTTCCGGGAGTGGCTAAGCGAACGCAGGCGTGTCCAGGCATTTGGAGGGCGGATGTCTGACGTCAAATCCGGGACCTTTATCGCTGGATTCATCGCACAGGGTAAGTAACTGCAGGGTTAGTCTTGCTTCACACAAAACTTTTTTAGCATAGCAGGGCTGCACAAGCAATCGCAGCCTTGCTATGCTAAAATACACTCCCCCATAGGCGGCGTCTAGTTGATCGCACGAGCAGCAAAAAGTTGTTACGTGCGATCAACTAGGAAAGACCGCCATGGTTTTGCCCAAGTGCTAACAAATTTGCTGCTGTGATCAACTCTGAACTACCCCCTATATGTGGCGCTGCGTTTGAGGGGATCTTCTGCTGTACCCCGGAGGAGTAGGCAGGTCTCCCGCATCTTGCTCACACCCTAGTGATGCCGGCAGAATGGAGAGATAATCTCCTGTATTCGCGGGTCCGTCGGGTGGGGAAGGGGTTAAAATTATGCAAATTGCGCCATTTTAGCCCCACCTCCTTCCTGCGGCATTTCCCGATGTGGGGGCTTGATTATGTCACAGTCCAGCACCGGCCCCGAAGACTCCTGCAGCATCTCCTCTCCGGGCTTCTCCCAGAGAGGAGAAATCTAATGTAGGCAAGTATGGTTAAAGTGCAAAGGGAGAGATGTAGAGGGGAGAATTAATAACTAAAACTAAAGTTTCCACCAGTCTGGGAGAGAGGATTTTGTAATAATTGCCACTGAGACCATCAGGCCCTGTGTTTTTGGCAGATTTGAGTTGTTGTATGGCTCGAAGAACTTCCTCAAGGGTTATCGGAGTTATGAGAGACTGGGCCATCCCGGGTGTGATTATAGGGCAAGACAGGGTGTCCAAGTAGTCAGGAGTGTAAGGATTATCTGAAGAAGCGACAGTCAAAAGAGGTAATGTAGAAGTTGATGAGATGGAGGAAGGGGGGGTGGGCAGGAGTGGAAGACCAGGTATAGAGGGCGTCATAAAAGAACCTCATAACATCCCCTATCTCAGCATTTGAGGAGGTAAGTGTTCTCTGTGGGGTTTTAAGTTGATGGATCAACACAGGAGGGCGGGTACCATTGAGATTTGTTAATAGGTGACCAGTTTAGTTGCTGAACTTATGAAAACTGTAACTGACCAAGAAGAGGTAGTGATCTCCCAAACCCTGCACAAAATCATCAAAATGTGTTTTTGCAGAGAGATACAGATGTTTGGTATAGGAAATGGGGTGGGATTTATACTGTTGAAAAGCTGCTGACAAGGACGCCTGAAGGGCACGATATTGAACCGAATATTATTATTAGTGGAGACATGGGATATTATCTCTCCTTTAAAGGCGGATTTTGCGGCTAACCAAAATAAGACAGGGTCAGATTCCAAACGCTTATTGTTTTTATATTTCTCCCATGCAGCCTCTAAATGATTCCTGAATCCTCAGTCATCTGGGATATGTAAAATTACAGAGACTCTAGTCTCCTATCGGAGCATTATCCGATAATAAAATCGTCACTATTTGCAAATCAGTGCTATTAGGGAATAGGGATACCAATAAAATAATCAGGATTCGGGAGAGCGTGTGACGGGCAGCAGATAGGCATGTACAGGATGTTCCCTATCGGTCAGATGTAATGCTCTCCAACTACCCACCACTTGAAGCCTCTTTGCTAAAAGGCGAGAACCTAATTTGGGAGTAGATTCATCTAGAAACCCTGAGGACACTAAACTAAAGTCTCCAACTAAAATAAGGGGATCGGTAGTTAAAGGACTATGGGGTCTATATACTAAAGAGCACGGAGATAATGGGGTCTATTTACTAAGCCTTGGATGGAGATAAAGTCGCTGGAAATAAAGTACCAGCCAATCGGCTCCTAACTGCCATGTCACAGGCTGGGTTTGAAAAATGACAGTTAGGAGCCGATTAGCTGGTACGTTATCTCCAGCGACTTTATCTCCACCCAAGGCTTAGTAAATAGACCCCAAAGTCCCAGCCAACCAGCTTCTAACTGTCATTTTTCAAATGAAGCCTGTGACATGCCAGGAAGTTGCTGATTGGCTGGTACTTTATCTCCGTGCGCTTTATCTCCATCCAAGGCTTAGTAAATAGACACCAAAGGCTGCTAGTAGTATTTGGAAAAAGAGTTTAGCGTATACACTTGGGGCATAGACATTACAAAGAGTGTATTTGAGTCCTCTTACCTTACGTGTAACTAATAGAAAACAGCCACCAGGATCTGTATCAGTGCTTAGAATTTCTACCGGTATATGACATTTCACCAGAATGGGGACACCACGGGCCTTAGAATTATATGAGCAGAAAGTTACAACTGACCAGTTCCACATATTAAGTTTTGGAATCTCCGTCAGGACAAGACACATTTCCTATATGAAGGCCAAGTCAATACTCTGCTTGCTAAGAAGAAGAACAATTTTCGGCAGGTAGATAATGCCTTCCAACGTTCACCAGGACTGTTGTTTATTAACCAGGCAGGACAGGCTGCATGATAACACAGGAGTAATATTGGTATGTACCGGAGACACACAAAGCAGGTACCGTATTTGCCGGCGTATAAGACGACTGGGCGTATAAGACGACCCCCAACATTTCCACTCAAAATATAGAGTTTGTTATATACTCGCCGTATAAGACTACCCCCTTCCACACACCAAATAAAACGTAAAAGAACATCAGATTTGTGACATACTGTATATTATGACCTGATAAGAGATTTGGATAGGGAGTATTTATCAAGGTATGCATAAGAAGGGGGGAGGGGGCGAGGAGAAAGTTGTAAAATGTATAAAAGTATACCCCTGTGTGCATTTATTGTTACCGGTTTCACATGAGTGCCATTAGTATTAGTATTAGTGCCATTACAGTACCTGTCATTGTCGCCATTGTACGGCCACAACGCGACTGCAGCGCCTCCGGCCAGTCCCTGCATCTCCCTGTAATTGGCACTAGTGACCCGCCGCAGCCGCACTGGATATCGCGCGATACTGGATGGTGAGTAGAATGAGGTGGGCGGGCATCGGGGAGCCACTATGGGCACCGGGCGAGTATCGGAAGGCCACTATGGCAGCTATGTCTATCCCAACTGAAGTGCACCCGGCGTATAAGACGACCCCCCCACTTGGAGGCATGTTTTTCAGGGCAAAAAAGTAGTCTTATACGCCAGCAAATACTGTATATAACAGTTACAACAGATCCAGCCAGGAATGTATGGGGTAATGCAGGTGGCATGCACACCTGTACATACACAAACAGTGGTGGCAGTGGCGTATGTGCCCACTTGCTTACAGTGATAATAACTAGAGATGAGCGGGTTCGGTTTCTCTGAAACCGAACCCGCACGAACTTCATGTTTTTTTCACGGGTCCGAGCAGACTCGGATCCTCCCGCCTTGCTCGGTTAACCCGAGCGCGCCCGAACGTCATCATGACGCTGTCGGATTCTCGCGAGACTCGGATTCTATATAAGGAGCCGCGCGTCGCCGCCATTTTCACACGTGCATTGAGATTGATAGGGAGAGGACGTGGCTGGCGTCCTCTCCATTAGAAATTAGATTAGAAGAGAGAGAGAGATTGTGCAGAGTCAGACAGAGTTTACCACAGTGACCAGTGCAGTTGTTGTTAGTTAACTTTTATTTATTTTAATATATCCGTTCTCTGCTATATCCGTTCTCTGCCTGAAAAAAAACGATACACAGCAGCAGCCAGTCACACAGTGTGACTCAGTCTGTGTGCACTCAGCTCAGCCCAGTGTGCTGCACATCAATGTATAAAAGGCAAAGCTTATAATAATTGTGGGGGAGACTGGGGAGCACTGCAGGTTGTTATAGCAGGAGCCCCCAGGAGTACATAATATTATATTAATTTAAAATTAAACAGTGCACACTTTTGCTGCAGGAGTGCCACTGCCAGTGTGACTAGTGGTGACCAGTGCCTGACCACCAGTATAGTAGTATATTGTTGTATGTATTGTATACTATCTCTTTATCAACCAGTCTATATTAGCAGCAGACACAGTACAGTGCGGTAGTTCACGGCTGTGGCTACCTCTGTGTCGGCAGTCGGAACTCGGCAGGCAGTCCGTCCATCCATAATTGTATTACAATATATACCACCTAACCGTGGTATTTTTTTTTCTTTCTTTATACCGTCGTCATAGTGTCATACTAGTTGTTACGAGTATACTACTATCTCTTTATCAACCAGTGTACAGTGCGGTAGTTCACGGCTGTGGCTACCTCTGTGTCGGCAGTCGGCAGGCAGTCCGTCCATCCATAATTGTATTATTATTATAATATATACCACCTAACCGTGGTTTTTTTTTCATTCTTTATACCGTCATAGTGTCATACTAGTTGTTACGAGTATACTACTATCTCTTTATCAACCAGTGTACAGTGCGGTAGTTCACGGCTGTGGCTACCTCTGTGTCGGCAGTCGGCAGGCAGTCCGTCCATCCATAATTGTATTATTATTATAATATATACCACCTAACCGTGGTTTTTTTTTCATTCTTTATACCGTCGTCATAGTGTCATACTAGTTGTTACGAGTATACTACTATCTCTTTATCAACCAGTGTACAGTGCGGTAGTTCACGGCTGTGGCTACCTCTGTGTCGGCAGTCGGCAGGCAGTCCGTCCATCCATAATTGTATTATTATTATAATATATACCACCTAACCGTGGTTTTTTTTTCATTCTTTATACCGTCATAGTGTCATACTAGTTGTTACGAGTATACTACTATCTCTTTATCAACCAGTGTACAGTGCGGTAGTTCACGGCTGTGGCTACCTCTGTGTCGGCAGTCGGCAGGCAGTCCGTCCATCCATAATTGTATTATTATTATAATATATACCACCTAACCGTGGTTTTTTTTTCATTCTTTATACCGTCGTCATAGTGTCATACTAGTTGTTACGAGTATACTACTATCTCTTTATCAACCAGTGTACAGTGCGGTAGTTCACGGCTGTGGCTACCTCTGTGTCGGCAGTCGGCAGGCAGTCCGTCCATCCATAATTGTATTATTATTATAATATATACCACCTAACCGTGGTTTTTTTTTCATTCTTTATACCGTCGTCATAGTGTCATACTAGTTGTTACGAGTATACTACTATCTCTTTATCAACCAGTGTACAGTGCGGTAGTTCACGGCTGTGGCTACCTCTGTGTCGGCAGTCGGCAGGCAGTCCGTCCATCCATAATTGTATTATTATTATAATATATACCACCTAACCGTGGTTTTTTTTTCATTCTTTATACCGTCGTCATAGTGTCATACTAGTTGTTACGAGTATACTACTATCTCTTTATCAACCAGTGTACAGTGCGGTAGTTCACGGCTGTGGCTACCTCTGTGTCGGCAGTCGGCAGGCAGTCCGTCCATCCATAATTGTATTATTATTATAATATATACCACCTAACCGTGGTTTTTTTTTCATTCTTTATACCGTCGTCATAGTGTCATACTAGTTGTTACGAGTATACTACTATCTCTTTATCAACCAGTGTACAGTGCGGTAGTTCACGGCTGTGGCTACCTCTGTGTCGGCAGTCGGCAGGTATCCAATACTAGTATCCAATCCATCCATCTCCATTGTTTACCTGAGGTGCCTTTTAGTTCTGCCTATAAAATATGGAGAACAAAAAAGTTGAGGTTCCAAAATTAGGGAAAGATCAAGATCCACTTCCACCTCGTGCTGAAGCTGCTGCCACTAGTCATGGCCGAGACGATGAAATGCCAGCAACGTCGTCTGCCAAGGCCGATGCCCAATGTCATAGTACAGAGCATGTCAAATCCAAAACACCAAATATCAGTAAAAAGCCTCTTTTTTTCTTTGCGTCATGTGCTGTTTGGGGAGGGTTTTTTGGAAGGGCCATCCTGCGTGACACTGCAGTGCCACTCCTAGATGGGCCCGGTGTTTGTGTCGGCCACTAGGGTCGCTTATCTTTCTCACACAGTCAGCTACCTCATTGCGCCTCTTTTTTTCTTTGCGTCATGTGCTGTTTGGGGAGGGTTTTTTGGAAGGGACATCCTGCGTGACACTGCAGTGCCACTCCTAGATGGGCCCGGTGTTTGTGTCGGCCACTAGGGTCGCTAATCTTACTCACACAGCTACCTCATTGCGCCTCTTTTTTTCTTTGCGTCATGTGCTGTTTGGGGAGGGTTTTTTGGAAGGGACATCCTGCGTGACACTGCAGTGCCACTCCTAGATGGGCCCGGTGTTTGTGTCGGCCACTAGGGTCGCTTATCTTACTCACACAGCGACCTCGGTGCAAATTTTAGGACTAAAAATAATATTGTGAGGTGTGATGTGTTCAGAATAGGCTGAAAATGAGTGTAAATTATGTTTTTTGAGGTTAATAATACTTTGGGATCAAAATTACCCCCAAATTCTATGATTTAAGCTGTTTTTTAGGGTTTTTTGAAAAAAACACCCGAATCCAAAACACACCCGAATCCGACAAAAATAATTCGGTGAGGTTTTGCCAAAACGCGTTCGAACCCAAAACACGGCCGCGGAACCGAACCCAAAACCAAAACACAAAACCCGAAAAATTTCAGGCGCTCATCTCTAATAATAACACAGTGGAATATGCAGGGTCTCTCCTGTGTTTAAGGCTGTCTCTCTGCGGAGACTCTCAGGGGCATGTCCTTTCTCTATGGATACAGAAATAATAGAGTGTATAGCGCTAATTGGTCATATATGAGAAGAGCAGATCAATACAACACACATTTAATAGCATGAATAACTCACATAGCACGACTATACATAAAATAAGAAGAAAGATATATAAAAGACTAATATAAAATGGTTATGATCATCATTTAAAAGTATTCAATAGCAGTAGTGCATATGGTGCTGCTCCCAACTGGAGAAATATATGAGGACCAGGAGTATAATGAGTTCCTTTCAAACAGTCCCCTTGAAAGTCTTGTTTGGACCTATGAAGTTGAATACCGTGTATGATAGCTACCATCGACGTGATTCAAGGCGTTTAAGCGGTTCAGCTTCCTGCAAAGGCAGTCCCTTGATGAAAAGATGCAAAGGATGGTCACGGTAAAGGAGTCCTTTTAGCAGAGTCCAATAATGAGGGTGGGGGGACTTGGTCCAGGTCTCTCCGTCCTCTGATGATGTGTGTCCGTGGGAGTAGGCACGTGTAGCAGCAATTACCAACGCGTTTCGTTGCTTTCACGCAACTTTTTCAAGGTGTTATCAGTGCTGCTGATGAGAGTTTATATACCCTAGCAATATGGCTGCTCATTAGCATGTGTAATTGGATCTGACCTGCTTAACCCATAAAATGACCAAAAAATGACAGACACCATGATTAATATTCATTCATGTGTTATTGTATAGTGCCCCAAATACTATATATATAAAAAAATAAGAATTTACTTACCGATAATTCTATTTCACGGAGTCCGTAGTGGATGCTGGGGTTCCTGAAAGGACCATGGGGAATAGCGGCTCCGCAGGAGACAGGGCACAAAAAGTAAAGCTTTACGATCAGGTGGTGTGTACTGGCTCCTCCCCCTATGACCCTCCTCCAAGCCTCAGTTAGGTACTGTGCCCGGACGAGCGTACACAATAAGGAAGGATTTATGAATCCCGGGTAAGACTCATACCAGCCACACCAATCACACCGTACAACCTGTGATCTAAACCCAGTTAACAGTATGATAACAGCGGAGCCTCTGAAAAGATGGCTCACAACAATAATAACCCGATTTTTGTAACTATGTACAAGTAATGCAGATAATCCGCACTTGGGATGGGCGCCCAGCATCCACTACGGACTCCGAGAAATAGAATTATCGGTAAGTAAATTCTTATTTTCTCTATCGTCCTAGTGGATGCTGGGGTTCCTGAAAGGACCATGGGGATTATACCAAAGCTCCCAAACGGGCGGGAGAGTGCGGATGACTCTGCAGCACCGAATGAGAGAACTCCAGGTCCTCCTTAGCCAGGGTATCAAATTTGTAGAATTTTACAAACGTGTTCTCCCCCGACCACGTAGCCGCTCGGCAGAGTTGTAATGCCGAGACCCCTCGGGCAGCCGCCCAAGAAGAACCCACCTTCCTTGTGGAGTGGGCTTTTACTGATTTTGGCTGTGGCAGGCCTGCCACAGAATGTGCAAGCTGAATCGTACTACAAATCCAGCGACCAAAATAGTCTGCTTAGACGCAGGAGCGCCCAACTTGTTGGGAGCATATAGTATAAACAGCGAGTCAGATTTCCTGACTCCAGCTGTCCTTGAAATGTATATTTTTAAAGCTCTGACAACGTCCAACAACTTGGAGTCCTCCAAGTCGCTTGTAGCCGCAGGCACTACAATAGGTTGGTTCAGATGAAATGCTGACACCACCTTAGGGAGAAAATGCGGACGAGTCCGCAGTTCTGCCCTGTCCGAATGGAAAATCAGATATGGGCTTTTGTAAGATAAAGCTGCCAGTTCTGACACTCTCCTGGCCGAAGCCAGGGCTAGTAGCATGGTCACTTTCCATGTGAGATATTTCAAATCCACAGTTTTTAGTGGTTCAAACCAATGAGATTTGAGAAAGTCCAAAACAACATTGAGATCCCACGGTGCCACTGGAGGCACCTCAGGGGGCTGTATATGCAGCACTCCCTTAACAAAAGTCTGGACTTCAGGAACTGAAGCCAATTCTTTTTGGAAGAAAATCGACAGGGCCGAAATTTGAACCTTAATAGATCCCAATTTGAGACCCATAGACAATCCTGATTGCAGGAAATGTAGGAATCGACCCAGTTGAAATTCCTCCGTCGGAGCACTCCGATCCTCGCACCACGCAACATATTTTCGCCAAATGCGGTGATAATGTTGCGCGGTTACTTCCTTCCTTGCTTTAATCAAAGTAGGAATGACTTCTTCCGGCATGCCTTTTTCCTTTAGGATCCGGCGTTCAACCGCCATGCCGTCAAACGCAGCCGCGGTAAGTCTTGAAACAGACAGGGACCCTGCTGAAGCAAGTCCCTTCTCAGAGGTAGAGGCCACGGATCTTCCGTGATCATCTCTTGAAGTTCCGGGTACCAAGTCCTTCTTGGCCAATCCGGAACCACTAGTATCGTTCTTACGCCTCTTTGCCGTATAATTCTCAATACTTTTGGTATGAGAGGCAGAGGAGAAAACACATACACCGACTGGTACACCCAAGGCGTTACCAGCGCGTCCACAGCTATTGCCTGCGGATCTCTTGACCTGGCGCAATACCTGTCCAGTTTTTTGTTGAGGCGAGACGCCATCATGTCCACCATTGGTCTTTCCCAACGGGTTACCAGCATGTGGAAAACTTCTGGATGAAGTCCCCACTCTCCCGGGTGAAGGTCGTGTCTGCTGAGGAAGTCTGCTTCCCAGTTGTCCACTCCCGGGATGAACACTGCTGACAGTGCTATCACATGATTCTCTGCCCAGCGAAGAATCCTTGCAGCTTCTGCCATTGCACTCCTGCTTCTTGTGCCGCCCTGTCTGTTCACATGGGCGACTGCCGTGATGTTGTCCGACTGGATCAACACCGGTTTTCCTTGAAGCAGAGGTTCTGCCTGGCTTAGAGCATTGTAGATTGCTCTTAGTTCCAGAATGTTTATGTGAAGAGACGTTTCCAGGCTCGACCACACGCCCTGGAAGTTTCTTCCTTGTGTGACTGCTCCCCAGCCTCTCAGGCTGGCGTCCGTGGTCACCAGGATCCAATCCTGTATGCCGAATCTGCGGCCCTCCAATAGATGAGCACTCTGCAACCACCACAGAAGAGATACCCTTGTCCTTGGAGACAGGGTTATCCGCTGGTGCATCTGAAGATGCGACCCTGACCATTTGTCCAACAGATCCCTCTGGAAAATTCTTGCGTGGAATCTGCCGAATGGAATTGCTTCGTAAGAAGCCACCATTTTTCCCAGGACTCTTGTGCATTGATGTACAGACACCTTTCCTGGTTTTAGGAGGTTCCTGACAAGCTCGGATAACTCCTTGGCTTTTTCCTCCGGGAGAAAAACCTTTTTCTGAACCGTGTCCAGAATCATCCCTAGGAACAGCAGACGTGTTGTCGGAATTAACTGGGATTTTGGAATATTCAGAATCCACCCGTGCTGTTTTAGCACTTCTTGAGACAGTGCTAATCCCATCTCTAGCTGTTCTCTGGACCTTGCCCTTATTAGGAGATCGTCCAAGTATGGGATAATTAATACGCCTTTTCTTCGAAGAAGAATCATCATCTCGGCCATTACCTTGGTAAAGACCCGAGGTGCCGTGGACAATCCGAACGGCAGCGTCTGAAACTGATAGTGACAGTTCTGTACGACGAACCTGAGGTACCCCTGGTGTGAGGGGTAAATTGGAACGTGGAGATACGCATCCTTGATGTCCAAGGATACCATAAAGTCCCCTTCTTCCAGGTTCGCTATCACTGCTCGGAGTGACTCCATCTTGAACTTGAACTTCTTTATGTACAGGTTCAAGGATTTCAGATTTAGAATAGGTCTTACCGAGCCATCCGGCTTCGGTACCACAAATAGAGTGGAATAATACCCCTTTCCTTGTTGTAAAAGGGGTACCTTGACTATCACCTGCTGAGAGTACAGCTTGTGAATGGCTTCCAAGACCGTCACCCTGTCGGAGGGGGACGTTGGTAAAGCAGACTTCAGGAAACGGCGAGGTGGATCCGTCTCTAGTTCCAACCTGTACCCCTGAGATATTATCTGCAGGATCCAGGGATCTACCTGCGAGTGAGCCCACTGCGCGCTGAAATTCTTGAGACGACCCCCCACCGCCCCCGAGTCCGCTTGAGAAGCCCCAGCGTCATGCTGAGGCTTTTGTAGAAGCGGGGGAGGGCTTCTGTTCCTGGGAAGGAGCTGCCTGTTGCTGTCTCTTCCCCCTTCCTCTGCCTCGTGGCAGATATGAATATCCCTTTGCTCTCTTGTTTTTAAAGGAACGAAAGGGCTGCGGTTGAAAAGTCGGTGTCTTTTTCTGTTGGGGAGTGACTTGAGGTAAAAAGGTGGATTTCCCGGCTGTAGCCGTGGCCACCAAATCCGATAGACCGACACCAAATAACTCCTCCCCTTTATACGACAAAACTTCCATATGCCGTTTTGAGTCCGCATCGCCTGACCACTGTCGCGTCCATAAACTTCTTCTGGCCGAAATGGACATAGCACTTACCCGTGATGCCAGTGTGCAGATATCCCTCTGTGCATCACGCATATAAAGAAATGCATCCTTTATTTGCTCTAAAGACAGTAAAACATTGTCCCTATCCAGGGTATCCATATTTTCAATCAGGGACTCTGACCAAGCTACCCCAGCACTGCACATCCAGGCTGTCGCTATAGCTGGTCGTAGTATAACACCTGTATGTGTGTATATACTTTTTTGGATATTTTCTATCCTCCTATCTGCTGGATCTTTAAGTGCGGCCGTCTCAGGAGAGGGTAACGCCACTTGTTTTGATAAGCGTGTGAGCGCCTTGTCCACCCTAGGAGGTGTTTCCCAGCGCGCCCTAACCTCTGGCGGGAAAGGGTATAAAGCCAATAACTTCTTTGAAATTAGCATTTTTTTATCGGGGGCAACCCACGCTTCATCACACACCTCATTTAATTCATCTGATTCAGGAAAAACTATAGGTAGTTTTTTCACACCCCACATGATACCCTGTTTTGTGGTACCTGTAGTATCAGCAATATGTAACGCCTCCTTCATTGCCAAAATCATATAACGTGTGGCCCTACTAGAAAATACGGTTGATTCGTCACCGTCGCCACTGGAAT
Organism: Pseudophryne corroboree; assembly: GCF_028390025.1. Lineage (NCBI taxonomy): Eukaryota > Metazoa > Chordata > Amphibia > Anura > Myobatrachidae > Pseudophryne > Pseudophryne corroboree. Next base: position 131,538,864 of record NC_086449.1, on the reverse strand, counting down.
CAGTGCCTGTGTCTGGGTCTGTGTCGACCGACTGAGGCAAAGGGCGTTTTACAGCCCCTGACGGTGTTTGAGGCGCCTGGACAGGCACTAATTGATTGTCCGGCCGTCTCATGTCGTCAAACGACTGCTTTAGCGTGTTGACACTATCCCGTAATTCCATAAATAAAGGCATCCATTCTGGTGTCGACCCCCTAGGAGGTGACATCCCCATATTTGGCAATTGCTCCGCCTCCACACCAATATCGTCCTCATACATGTCGACACACACGTACCGACACACAGCAGACACACAGGGAATGCTCTTAACGAAGACAGGACCCCACTAGCCCTTTGGGGAGACAGAGGGAGAGTTTGCCAGCACACACCAAAAGCGCTATATATGACAGGGATAGCCTTATAATAAGTGCTCCCTGGATAGCTGCTTTAATAATATAGTTTTGCCACAATTTTGCCCCCCCTCTCTTGTTTTACCCTGTTTCTGTAGTGCAGTGCAGGGGAGAGCCTGGGAGCCTTCCTGACCAGCGGAGCTGTGTGAGGAAAATGGCGCTGTGTGCTGAGGAGATAGGCCCCGCCCCTTTTTCGGCGGGCTCGTCTCCCGCTCTTTAGTGGATTCTGGCAGGGGTTAAATATCTCCATATAGCCCCCGGAGGCTATATGTGAGGTATTTTAGCCAAAAAAGGTTTTCATTTGCCTCCCAGGGCGCCCCCCTCCCAGCGCCCTGCACCCTCAGTGACTGCCGTGTGAAGTGTGCTGAGAGGAAAATGGCGCACAGCTGCAGTGCTGTGCGCTACCTTAAGAAGACTGAGGAGTCTTCTGCCGCCGATTCTGGACCTCTTCTCGTTTCAGCATCTGCAAGGGGGCCGGCGGCGAGGCTCCGGTGACCATCCAGGCTGTACCTGTGATCGTCCCTCTGGAGCTAATGTCCAGTAGCCAAGAAGCCAATCCATCCTGCACGCAGGTGAGTTCACTTCTTCTCCCCTAAGTCCCTCGTTGCAGTGATCCTGTTGCCAGCAGGACTCACTGTAAAATAAAAAACCTAAGCTAAACTTTTCTAAGCAGCTCTTTAGGAGAGCCACCTAGATTGCACCCTTCTCGGCCGGGCACAAAAATCTAACTGAGGCTTGGAGGAGGGTCATAGGGGGAGGAGCCAGTACACACCACCTGATCGTAAAGCTTTACTTTTTGTGCCCTGTCTCCTGCGGAGCCGCTATTCCCCATGGTCCTTTCAGGAACGCCAGCATCCACTAGGACGATAGAGAAAGCTAGATATAGGACAAGAACAATTATTTATGTAATATGGTCACATGACCACTGGTTATAAAAAAGTGTGTCCAATATAATATCTGGATAAATACCTGGTACTCTCTAGTTATATCTATAATGGAGGTGCAAATGGGGATAGACTTCACATTTTCTATCTGGCCTCCCCACATGATCCCCGCCTCCTCTTTGAGGTCCGTCTGGAACAGGATGCACGGCCGGATCGCGTCCCGCCGCGTCATCCGGCCGCGCCCTTTACTAAAGGTAAACAAAGGTATTTTTCTTCTTATAAAAAGTATTGTCATGCTATGTGAGTTATTCATGCTATTAAATATGTGTGTTGTATTGATCTGCTCTTCTCATATATGACCAATTAGCGCTATACACTCTATTATTTCTGTATCTATTTGGGGCCTGACCAACCCCATTTTTGTTTTAGCAGCTGTGTAGAACCTCACGATCAAGCGCCAGGAGCAAAATTACCTTAGGGTAATTTTCCTTTCTTATTTTCCCTTTCTCTATGGAGGATGGAGTTGAAGATGCGCAATAAAGGTGCAGTAACGCACTAAAGGCCTAATTCACATTTGCGTGCAAATGCATCTGCAGCTGCGTTTTTCTAGGTTCAGAACTGCTAATCATTACAGTGAAACTGGCGCCAAGAAAAGAAGATAGATGCCCACCGGAGCCATCACAAAGTTCTCCCAGGGTTGACCAATGGCTACACAGACTGGCCACAGCAATAGCAACACTGGCGCCATGTTTCTTTGCATACATAATCGCAGCTGAAGGCAGATACATGCCTCAAAAATGGCCATGACACTCCTGCGTTTTTGCTGCCACTCCCACGGTAAGTCCCACAAACAATCCCTTTCTGTCAATCACTCTGTGTATAAAATGTCATGGTGAGCGCAATCCCTAAGGTACCTAGGTGTATGCGCAGTGCAATCTCAGCACATATGCAGTCTGCTGATAATTGCTCCACTGTGAAAACATAGGCCACTGCGTACAAACATAGACCATCAGATCAGAGATCGCGGGGTTATGTGCGGGGTCCCGGCAGCCGAGAGAGAGGAGACAGCGCTGAGCGCTATCCAATAGTTAATAAGGGTTACTGCAGTAACAGGAGAAGAGTAGCCAGCCTGTGATATAAATGTAACATAGACTAAGGCAGAGGAAATGATGAAAGTAATTCTATACTCTCATCAGTCCACTGAGTATATTCCTTCAATTAAGTCATGCAAACTGATTTCACTTTATCTAACTAAAATATAAACTTTATACAGGTGGTGGATTATGATGTATTCTCTTATTTCAAGCTCTACCCCAGAGTCTTAATAATTACTTCCAGTATAATTTCTTAACTGGATTGATTCCAAAACAGCGACATTCACATTCTGTATCTCATAGAACACCTCCCTGAATGAGGTTTACATTCATTAATTCCAGTTTTGACATCTCTATCTCATACTATAATAGACGGCCTGTATCAGAGATGGGCGCAAATGCCGCTGCAGCTGCGAATGTGTGCGCAGCGACTGTGTGAAAATATGCAAATGCCGTAGCCGCCTGGCTTTGTATTGATACGCCCACCAATGGCTTTGCGAATCCCAACGGCTGTGTATAAAGATGCACGTCGGGATGTAATGGAGTCTGAGATCACTGGAGGTGCGGCAGTATGTCAGACGTTTTTTTTTAAAGGGGCAAACACTTTCAAGGCAAAACCATGCCCTTTTAAAAAAAAGTCAGAGACAGCATCCCGCACCTCTGGTGATCTCGGATTCCATTACATCCCGCCGGCAGTGTTGGTCACAGATCAGATGATTGGTAGCCCTACGGTTGCACAACATGGCCGCAGGAAGCGAGATGCTGGAGCCATTGCAGCTGCATACGGGATCGCAGATGCAGCCAGAGACACGTTCAGAAAGCTTTCACGACATGCCTGCGTTTTTGCTGCCACTCTCTGTATCCACCTCCAAATGACTGTCAATCACTTTGCATATAAACCACTCTGCAACAGCCATTGCAAGACCATCGCAGCACGTGCGCAGTACAACCTAGATGCATGCGCAATCGGACAATAATTGCTCAACTGCATAAAAATTGGGTTTATATCTGAATCAACCTCAGAGTTCTAGCAGATACACCTAGACCACGTTCATCAGAAAAAACAACCGTTATTCCCATTTAACAACCAGTTATCTGTTCTCACTCATGGTACCTCTATGGGCCTAATTCAGACATGATCGTAGCAGCAATTTTGTTAGCAGATGGGCAAAACCATGTGCACTGCAGAGGAGGCAGACAGAGCCGGCCCTAACCAATATGATGTCCTAGGCAAGATTTTGTGGCTGGTGCCCCCTATCTCCACCACTAGTTCTGCCTCTGACCCTATACCCCTTTCCCAGCACCATCACCCCTCACCCATAGCAGTCCTCATTTTGGTGCTCCTACCCTCTATATTTAAATAGGAACAGTGTGCACATTCAGAGCGCAGCCCAAAACGGTATGTGTTCTTGCTGGGAAGGGGCATGGCCACACTATAATACCCCCAGTTGAAATTACGCCACACAGTACGGCAACTTTATTCTCTTGTATCATGCAATAGTGTCTCTTACTCACGTTACTCCTCACAGTAGTGTTCTTATTCACATTACACCATACTATATAGCTCTTTATTCACATTAGACAACAGTAGTGCCCTTTCTATACGTTATGCCACAAAGTACTGTAGTACACCTTATACACATAATGCCATACTTTAGTAATGCATTTCGTATGCAGATAGAGCCACAGTCACACACAGAATACAGGCATGCTGCATATCATTTTAATCAGCAGAAGCTGCTTGTGCCCCAGGCATTCCAAATGCCCTAGGCATTTGCCTAGTTTACCTATGCCTAGGGTCGGCTCTGGAGGCAGATATAACATGTGCAGAGAGCGTTAGATTTGGGTGGGTTATATTGTATCTGTGCAGGGTAAATACTGACTGCTTTATTTTTACACTACACTGCAAGTTAGATTTCAGTTTGAATACATCCCACCCAAATATAACTCTCTCTGCACGTTATATCTGCCTCCCCCCCCCCCCTGCAGTGCACATGGTTTTGCCCAACTGCTAATAAATTTGCTGCTGCAATCAACTCTGAATTACCCCCTCAATTCATTCTATCCATTTAACAAGACGCTCCCAATTCAACAACGACTGCATCAGCAACACCTCAGTCACACACTGTGGGGCTCAGTACTCAAGAGCAGCATTGGGAGTTTAACACAGATGGAACCTTGCTCTTTGCTAAGTATACCTGCCCCCAGTTTAACACATAGGTGGGGCTCCACTTTCTAGAACATCTATTGGTATCCCACACAAACTCAGGAGCTTTCTCCCATCTTTAGCACGTACAGTGTGAGGTGTGCACAGACTCCATGACCTGGTTGAATCAGCATTTGCATTTGAGAAACACCTCCCATTCTATGCATACTTACAGCCACTGAAAAGTCACCATTCCTATTCCTCTCCAATGCCTCAAGGTAATGATGGGGATTCCAGGAGAAGGCCCCTCACTGCTATACTGGACAGCAGGCTACTCTGTAAACGGAGATGACCTAGTTCAGCCAAAGCAGTATCCGGATGATAGGTCAAAAGTCAATAAGTCGACCACTATTGGTCAACATGCATTAGGTCGACATAGTCAAAAGGTCGACATTGTCAAAAGGTCAACATGGGTTTTTAAAAAAAATTCTTTGCATTTTCAACTTTCTCATACTAAAGTTTACACGTGGACTATGATTGAGAATAGTAACCGGAGCTGAGCGAAGCGAAGCACCTTGCCCTTCACTTGCCATGCAAGGGGACGCGGTGCATTAATTGAGGTTTCCTGTCATTAAACAACACCCAAAAAAATAAAAAGGCTCATGTCGACCATTTCTCCATGTCAAGCTTTTTCCTATGTCGACCTTTTGAGGTTGACCTAGACACTGTCGACCATTTTCAAGTCGACCCAAAGATCAAACAAACCAACCGACCTGCAAACTCACTATTTTTTTACAGTCAGATTTTGGTCTCAAGTCTCAAAATGTCAGTATTTAATTAAATGGAAGATTTTAATGGATACGTCATTAGGCCATAAAATTATTCTGCAATGTAATACAACGCCTGAGGCGGACCCACGGTGCATGAGCCCCGCCAGAAAACAGACGGATCTCTGCGTACCCTAGAATAGGCTGCAATTTTGTCTACATGCCCAAGACATGGCCTCAGAACGCCTAGCCTAAGAACGGACGCCCGGTTGCTGCCCAGTTACAATTATTCAGCTGCAAGTTGAGATGAAGGCGAGATGCAAATGACTCTGAATTGCCTGTAGTTGCTAATAGTAGCGTATGCGCAGCTTGAACACATGTACAATGCAGAGACTAGTAAGATCTACCTGCAAACGTATTTCTGTGCGCTGTGTTTCAGCCCTTTAATGTAACTGTGGGCCTCAGATATATTTGAACATGTGATTTTTTTTTTGTGGCATCTGCATCACAATGTGTTTATGTGTAGTTTTGTGCATATCTAAGGTTAAGTTATCGTAAAGCGGGTGATCAGGTCTAAACTGCGCATGTGTATGCACCGCAATGCGCAGGCGCGTTGCATGGGTACAAAGTGGATCGCCGCTCAGTGATGGGTTTGTGCGAAGAATCCATTCACACGGGCGTTCGCAAGGAGATTGACAGGAAGAAGCCATTTGTGGGTGTCAACTGACCGTTTTCTGGGGGTGTTTGGAAAAATGTAGGCGTGTCCAAGCATTTGCAGGGAGGGTTCCTGACGTCAATTCCAGGCCCGGACAGGCTGAAGTGTTTGCAGCTTCTGAGTAAGTCCTGGGCTGCTCAGAGACTGCACAAGATCTGTTTGTACAGCTCAGCTACTCATGCGTTCGCATATTTGCAAAGTGAAAATACACTCCCCTATGGGCGGCGACTATGCAAACGCAGGACTGCAAAAAAATCCCTAGCGAGTGATCAGGTCTGAATTAGGACCAGTGTGTACAGGAGATATTGTATATGATGCGCGCTCCCGTGGGTTGTATAAGACGTCAGATATCTTTTGTTTTGCACTTAAGAGCAGAAGATAGCTGACATGACTGCCTGCTCTGGGATGTGGGTGGATGCGGTAGTGATGAGCGGGTTCGGTTCCTCGGAATCCGAACCCCCTCGAACTTCACCCATTTTACACGGGTCCGAGGCAGACTCGGATTCTCCCGTATGGCTCGGTTAACCCGAGCGCGCCGAACGTCATCATCCCGCTGTCGGATTCTCACGAGATTCGGATTCTATATAAGGAGCCGCGCGTCGCCGCCATTTTTCACTCGTGCATTGGAAATGATAGTGAGAGGACGTGGCTGGCGTCCTCTCACTTTGTTTCAGGGGGCTGCAAATATCTTTATTCTGGGGACCAGCAGTATTATAGGAGGAGTACAGTGCAGAGTTTTGCTGACCAGTGACCACCAGTATTATACGTTCTCTGCCTGAAAAACGCTCCATATCTGTGCTCAGTGTGCTGCATATATCTGTGCTCATACTGCTTTATTGTGGGGACTGGGGACCAGCAGTATTATATAGGAGGAGTACAGTGCAGAGTTTTGCTGACCAGTGACCACCAGTATTATACGTTCTCTGTCTGAAAAACGCTCCATATCTGTGCTCAGTGTGCTGCATATATCTGTGCTCACACTGCTTTATTGTGGGGACTGGGGACCAGCAGTATATAGGAGGAGTACAGTGCCGAGTTTTGCTGACCAGTGACCACCAGTATTGTACGTTCTCTGCCTGAAAAACGCTCCACATCTGTGCTCAGTGTGCTGCATATATCTGTGCTCACACTGCTTTATTGTGGGGACTGGGGACCAGCAGTATTATATAGGAGGAGTACAGTGCAGAGTTTTGCTGACCAGTGACCACCAGTATACGTTTTCTGCCTGAAAAACGCTCCATATCTGTGCTCAGTGTGCTGCATATATCTGTGCTCACTGCTCACACTGCTTTATTGTGGGTACTGGGGACCACCAGTATATTATATAGAAGGAGTACAGTGCAGAGTTTTGCTGACCAGTGACCACCAGTATACGTTGTCTGCCTGAAAAACGCTCCATATCTGTGCTCAGTGTGCTGCATATATCTGTGCTCACACTGCTTTATTGTGGCCCTTGTGGGGACTGGGGACCAGCAGTATTATATAGGAGGAGTACAGTGCAGAGTTTTGCTGACCAGTGACCACCAGTATTATACGTTCTCTGCCTGAAAAACGCTCCATATCTGTGCTCAGTGTGCTGCATATATCTGTGCTCACACTGCTTTATTGTGGGGACTGGGGACCACCAGTATTATATAGGAGGAGTACAGTGCAGAGTTTTGCTGACCAGTGACCACCAGTATTATACGTTCTCTGCCTGAAAAACGCTCCATATCTGTGCTCAGTATGCTGCATATATCTGTGCTCACACTGCTTTATTGTGGCCCTTGTGGGGACTGGGGACCAGCAGTATTATATAGGAGGAGTACAGTGCAGAGTTTTGCTGACCAGTGACCACCAGTATTATACGTTCTCTGCCTGAAAAACGCTCCATGGCCCTCATTCCGAGTTGTTCGCTCGGTAATTTTCTTTGCATCGCAGCGATTTTCCGCTAATTGCGCATGCGCAATGTTCGCACTGCGACTGCGCCAAGTAAATTTGCTAAGAAGTTTGGTATTTTACTCACGGCACTACGAGGTTTTTACTTCGTTCTGGTGATCGGAGTGTGATTGACAGGAAGTGGGTGTTTCTGGGCGGAAACTGGGCGTTTTATGGGAGTATGTGAAAAAACGCTGCCGTTTCTGGGAAAAACGCGGGAGTGGCTGAAGAAACGGGGGAGTGTCTGGGCGAACGCTGGGTGTGTTTGTGACGTCAAACCAGGAACGACAAGCACTGAACTGATCGCACTGGAAGAGTAAGTCTCGAGCTACTCAGAAACTGCACAGAGAAATCTTTTCGCAATATTGCAAATCTTTCGTTCGCAATTCTGCTAAGCTAAGATTCACTCCCAGTAGGCGGCGGCTTAGCGTGTGCAATGCTGCTAAAAGCAGCTTGCGAGCGAACAACTCGCAATGAGGGCCCATATCTGTGCTGCATTGTAGTATATAGTAGGAGTACAGTGCATAATTTTGTTGACCACCAGTATATAATATATAGGAGTACGGTACAGAAGGCCACTGCTCTACCTGCTCTGTCGTCAAGTATACTATCTATCCATACCTGTGGTGCATTTCAGTTTTGCACAGTTTGCTGACAACCAGTATATAATATATAGCAGTACGGTACAGTAGGCCACTGCTCTACCTACCTCTGTGTCGTCAAGTATACTATCCATCCATACCTGTGGTGCATTTCAGTTTTGCACAGTTTGCAGACCACCAGTATATAATATATAGCAGTACGGTACAGTAGGCCACTGCTCTACCTACCTCTGTGTCGTCAATTATACTATCCATCCATACCTGTGGTGCATTTCAGTTTTGCACAGTTTGCTGACCACCAGTATATAATATATGGCAGTACGGTACAGTAGGCCACTGCTCTACCTACCTCTGTATCGTCAAGTATACTATCCATCCATACCTGTGGTGCATTTCAGTTTTGCACAGTTTGCTGACCACCAGTATATAATATATAGCAGTACGGTACAGTAGGCCACTGCTCTACCTACCTCTGTGTCGTCAAGTATACTATCCATCCATACCTCTGGTGCATTTCAGTTTTGCACAGTTTGCTGACCCCCAGTATATAATATATAGCAGTACGGTACAGTAGGCCACTGCTCTACCTACCTCTGTGTCGTCAAGTATACTATCCATCCATACCTGTGGTGCATTTCAGTTTTGCACAGTTTGCTGACCACCAGTATATAATATATAGCAGTACGGTACAGTAGGCCACTGCTCTACCTACCTCTGTGTCATCAAGTATACTATCCATTCATACCTGTGGTGCATTTCAGTTGTGCGCAGTATATATAGTAGTAGGCCATTGCTATTGATACTGGCATATTATTCCACACATCAAAAAAATGGAGAACAAAAATGTGGAGGGTAGAATAGGGAAAGATCAAGATCCACTTCCACCTCGTGCTGAAGCTGCTGCCACTAGTCATGGCCGAGACGATGAAATGCCATCAACGTCGTCTGCCAAAGCCGATGCCCAATGTCATAGTAGAGAGCATGTAAAATCCAAAAAACAAAAGTTCAGTAAAATGACCCAAAAATCAAAATTAAAAGCGTCTGAGGAGAAGCGTAAACTTGCCAATATGCCATTTATGACACGGAGTGGCAAGGAACGGCTGAGGCCCTGGCCTATGTTCATGGCTAGTGGTTCAGCTTCACATGAGGATGGAAGCACTCATCCTCTCGCTAGAAAAATGAAAAGACTTAAGCTGGCAAAAGCACAGCAAAGAACATGGCGTTCTTCTAAATCACAAATCCCCAAGGAGAGTCCAAGTGTGTCGGCTGCGATGCCTGACCTTCCCAACACTGGACGGGAAGAGGTGGCGCCTTCCACCATTTGCACGCCCCCTGCAAGTGCTGGAAGGAGCACCCGTAGTCCAGTTCCTGATAGTCAAATTGAAGATGTCACTGTTGAAGTACACCAAGATGAGGATATGGGTGTTGCTGGCGCTGGGGAGGAAATTGACAAGGAGGATTCTGATGGTGAGGTGGTTTGTTTAAGTCAGGCACCCGGGGAGACACCTGTTGTCCGTGGGACGAATATGGCCATTGACATGCCTGGTCAAATTACAAAAAAAATCACCTCTTCGGTGTGGAATTATTTTAACACAAATGTGGACAACAGGTGTCAAGCCATGTGTTGCCTTTGTCAAGCTGTAATAAGTAGGGGTAAGGACGTTAACCACCTCGGAGCATCCTCCCTTATACGTCACCTGCAGCGCATTCATAAGAAGTCAGTGACAAGTTCAAAAACTTTGGATGACAGCAGTCCACTGACCACTAAATCCCTTCCTCTTGTAACCAAGGTCCTGCAAACCACACCACCAACTCCCTCAGTGTCAATTTCCTCCTTACACAGGAAAGCCAATAGTCCTACAGGCCATGTCACTGGCAAGTCTGACGAGTCCTCTCCTGCCTGGGATTCCTCCGATACATCCTTGAGTGTAACGCCTACTGCTGCTGGCGCTGCTGTTGTAGCTGCTGGGAGTCGATCGTCATCCCAGAGGGGAAGTCGGAAGACCACTTGTACTACTTCCAGTAAGCAATTGACTGTCCAACAGTCCTTTGCGAGGAAGATGAAATATCACAGCAGTCATCCTGCTGTAAAGCAGATAACTCAGGCCTTGGCAGCCTGGGCGGTGAGAAACGTCGTTTCCGGTATCCACCGTTAATTCAGAGGCAACTAGAGACTTGATTGAGGTACTGTGTTCCCGGTACCAAATACCATCTAGGTTCCATTTCTCTAGGCAGGCGATACCGAAAATGTACACAGACCTCAAAAAAAGACTCACCAGTGTCCTAAAAAATGCAGTTGTACCCAATGTCCACTTAACCACGGACATGTGGACAAGTGGAGCAGGGCAGACTCAGGACTATATGACTGTGACAGCCCACTGGGTAGATGTATTGCCTCCCGCAGCAAGAACAGCAGCGGCGGCACCAGTAGCAGCATCTCGCAAACGCCAACTCGTTCCTAGGCAGGCTACGCTTTGTATCACCGCTTTCCAGAATAGGCACACAGCTGACAACCTCTTACGGAAACTGAGGTTACTTCCAGAAAATGTGGAGAAGATGATGTTCATCAAAATTAATTATAATCAATTCCTCCGTGGAGACATTCACCAGCAGCAATTGCCTCCACAAAGTACACAGGGACCTGAGATGGTGGATTCCAGTGGGGACGAATTAATAATCTGTGAGGAGGGGGATGTACACAGTGAAAGGGGTGAGGAATCGGAGGATGATGATGAGGTGGACATCTTGCCTCTGTAGAGCCAGTTTGTCCAAGGAGAGATTGATTGCTTCTTTTTTTGGTGGGGGCCCAAACCAACCAGTCATTTCAGTCACAGTCGTGTGGCAGACCCTGTCGCTGAAATGATGGGTTCGTTAAAGTGTGCATGTCCTGTTTATATAACATAAGGGTGGGTGGGAGGGCCCAAGGACAATTCCATCTTGCACCTCTTTTTTCTTTCATTTTTCTTTGCATCATGTGCTGTTTGGGGACAATTTTTTTGAAGTGCCATCCTGGCTGACACTGCAGTGCCACTCCTAGATGGGCCAGGTGTTTGTGTCGGCCACTTGTGTCGCTTAGCTTAGTCACACAGCCACCTTGGTGCGCCTCTTTTTTTCTTTGCATCATGTGCTGTTTGGGGACAATTTTTTGGAAGTCCCATCCTGTCTTGATTGACACTGCAGTGCCACTCCTAGATGGGCCAGGTGTTTGTGTCGGCCACTTGTGTCGCTTAGCTTAGTCACACAGCGACCTTGGTGCGCCTCTTTTTTTCTTTGCATCATGTGCTGTTTGGGGACAATTTTTTTGAAGGGCATCCTGCCTGACACTGCAGTGCCACTCCTAGATGGGCCAGGTGTTTGTGTCGGCCACTTGTGTCGCTTAGCTTAGTCACACAGCGACCTTGGTGTGCCTCTTTTTTTCTTTGCATCATGTGCTGTTTGGGGACAATTTTTTTGAAGGGCCATCCTGCCTGACACTGCAGTGCCACTCCTAGATGGGCCAGGTGTTTGTGTCGGCCACTTGTGTCGCTTAGCTTAGTCACACAGCGACCTTGGTGCGCCTCTATTTTTCTTTGCATCATGTGCTGTTTGGGGACTATTTTTTTGAAGTGCCATCCTGCCTGACACTGCAGTGCCACTCCTAGATGGGCCAAATGTTTGTGTCGGCCACTTGTGTCGCTTAGCTTAGTCACACAGCGACCTTGGTGCGCCTCTTTTTTTCTTTGCATCATGTGCTGTTTGGGGACAATTTTTTTGAAAGGCCATCCTGCCTGACACTGCAGTGCCACTCCTAGATGGGCCAGGTGTTTGTGTCGGCCACTTGTGTCGCTTAGCTTAGCCATCCAGCGACCTCGGTGCAAATTTTAGGACTAAAAATAATATTGGTGTGAGGTGTTCAGAATAGACTGGAAATTAGTGGAAATTATGGTTATTGAGGTTAATAATACTATGGGATCAAAATGACCCCCAAATTCTATGATTTAAACTGTTTTTTAGGGTTTTTTGAAAAAAACACCCGAATCCAAAACACACCCGAATCCGACAAAAAAATTTCGGTGAGGTTTTGCCAAAACGCGTCCGAATCCAAAACACGGCCGCGGAACCGAACCCAAAACCAAAACACAAAACCCGAAAAATTTCCGGTGCACATCACTAGTATGGTCCATAGTGTGTAGTACATTCTAATCTAACATGCAGTTTTTAAAAAAAAAAAGTAGAAAGGTATAAAAAACACATATAAAAGATAAGTATTCCTCAAGGTGCAATAACAGACTGTGCATGAACCAATGTAAATTAGCTCTCTGCATAGATGTTTAAAGAAATACCTGCGGGTGTCCCGGAACACAACTACGGCATAGCTCCCAGTCAGGCAATGGCTCCAGACTCCTTCACCATCTGCCAATGTGTTTCTGGAATCTTTTTCAAGGCTAGGAATAGTGGGTGTCATTCAGACCAAATCGTACGCTGCAGTTTTCTGCAGCCGTGCGATCGTGTCTGAACAGCGCATGCGTGCAAGCCGCAATGCGCAGGCACGCCGCTGGCTGGCAACGGACGTCGCCGGGCAGCGACGAAAAGAACGAAGAAAGCGTTCACAGCGGTGAACGCAAGAAGATTGACAGGAAGAGGCCGTGTCAACTCACCGTTTTCTGGGAATGTCGAGGAAAACGCAGGCATGCCCGGCCGTTTCCAGGGAGGGATCCTGACGTCAGCTCCAGCAAGGATCATTGCAGCGGCTGACTAAGTCGTGAGCTGTGCAGAGACTGCACAAACTTTTTGTTTGTGCAGCTCTCTGCATTAGCGAACGCACCACTGCAAAGGCATTACCCCCTCACCTGTAGGCGGCGATTACCTGGTCGGAGCAGTGCAAAAAACAGCCTGCGTGCGATCAGGTCTGAATTAGGCCCAGGGTGCGAGATGCATCATCGCTTGGAGAGTGATAAAATGGAGAGTGGAAAAGTACCAGACAGTCAGCTCCTAACTGCCATTTTTCAAATAGTGGGGCAGATGTATTAACCTGGAGAAGGTATAAGGAAGTGATAAACCAGTGATATGTGCAAGGTGATAAAGGCACCAGCCAATCAGATCCTAACTGTTCATTTACATATTGGAGCTGATTGACTGGTGCATTTATCACCTTGCACATATCACTGGTTTATCACTTCCTTATGCCTTCTCCAGGTTAATACATCTGCCCCAGACAGGGCCGGTTCTGGGGCTCTGTGCGCCCCGGGCGGCAATAGGGGGCGTGGCTTCGTACAGGGGGTGTGGTCATTTACGCCCCCCTGTACAGACTGAAATGATGTGCGGTGCGCGATGACGTCATCGCGCACCTCACAGCAAAGGTCCTCTCCACGAAGGGAACTAGACGCGCGTCTAGTTCCCTTCGTGGAGAGGACCTTTGCTGTGCGGTGCGCGATGATGTCATCGCGCACCGCACAGTAAAGGACCTGTTCACGAAGGGAAACTAGACGCGTCTAGTTACGTGGCATGTTACGTGGCAGTTAGGAGCTGATTGCTGATTGGCTGGTACTTTTTCTCTCTCCATTTTATCACTCTCCAAGCGATGATGCATCTAGCCCAGTGTGTTATCCTCATCTCCCTCACATAATTAAAAACCAAATCTAACCAATCATTTGGAGTATAGGTAATTTTGCTATACACAACACTCCTGCCTAAACAGGGCTGCTTCTCAGTGCGGCACATTACCGAACCAATCCAGGGGCAAACGCAGTATTTCTAGAGGGGGGTTTCCAAATGCAATCTACAGTCTCCCACCCTGCAAAATATTGGAGCAAAGGCGGGAGTCTGAAGGAGCAGTAGAAGAAACAGTACTTACCCTGGAACATATACATACCTCCCAACATTGGGACAAGTGAAGGAGGGCCCGAAAAGGGGGGGTGGCTCATAGAAAAGGGGGTGTGGCTCAAGGTTGGCCTGGCCCACAGGGGTACAGGGGAAACCACCGGTAGGCCCCACTGCCTGGGGTCCCACCTCCTCCTCTACGGATCAGGTTTCAGTCTGTGCACGTGAATTACTCATTATAAATGTTATCTTTATACTGCACATTACTATGGTGTATTTTCTATAGTGCATTGCACATACCCTCCAACATGACCCGCCCCACTAGGTACAAAATGCTCTGTTTCTGGACTTCCCTCTTAATTTATTATTGCCATCACCTGTGAAGAAACAGCTTTCTTATCATTTAACTAGTTCAACACAGATGATGGAAATCATAAATTAAGAGGGAAGTCCAGAAACAGAGCATTTTGTACCTAGTGGGGCGGGTCATGTTGGAGGGTCTGATTGCGGTTATTAATGTGGTACATTATCATGCATGCACTATCAGCATTTACTATATCTATTTATCAAGGGGCTCAGACCATGCACTCCCTCTAATGGTTAGCCCAGCCTCTGCCCCTCTGGAGACTGGCCACAACCCAAAATATGGGCCCCTACCATTGCATTCCCCCGGTGGGCCCTTCATGCCCCAGTCCGACACTGGTGTGGCTTCACGGGAGTGCCACGATTGCAAGCCACGCCCCCGTTTTTCGTCAGTATGGGGGCATGGCCAGTGCTCTGGGAGCTGCTGGCATGCGCCCTGTCCCTCCGTCTCTAGTGAATAGACGCTGTTAGACTCTATTTACCTCTGCTCTGAACTGAGCAGAGCAGCCCCCCACCGGGGGACACTGTGGCCCGTGGGTGGGACAGCGGGACAGTCCTAAAAAAATGGGACTGTCCCGCGAAAATCAGGATACAGTTGGTAGGTATGCATATATGTGCACATTAGTCTTATTAAACACTTGATAGTGTATGAAATACAGTATTAATCATTACACTATAGATCATACCTCTCAACATTTCAATCTTTTGAAGAGGGATCTTCAAAAGGGACGTGGCCTATTCCAAAGGGGGCATGGCCTCACTGCACTGCCATGATCTCGAAACGGGGGGGTTTGCCGTCACTGAAGGGGTATGCGAAGCGCTCTGTGAGCTGCTGACATGCTCCCTCTCCCTCTATCTCTTGTGAATAGACGCTGTGCGCACACGCACACGCACACGCACAGCATTTATTCCATACTTGCCTACTTTTGAAAAAGCATTTCAGGGAGATGTGAAAGTAACACCTATCAGCGTGGACGTGTACTACTACATCGGAGAAGCGTGTCATGAAAATGACTTACAGCCAAATGTAAATGAGCTCCAAAGTTAGTAAGATCTACTTGTTGAAGAAAAGACACTGATATTTTGCAGGATTTGTTTGTGTATTGTGTTTTACAAGAGGTTACATATACTGTAAATGGCCATAGGGATCATTGTGCCTTATAACCAATGCAAGGAAATGGCACAGATGATCCCATCTGAATGTATGTATCTCTGATTAATTTTTCCCACAAGAATGTAATAGCTGTATAATGGGGGTAAGGTGCAATCAGGGAGATTGCTGGACTTTTTAGGGAGTCAGGGAGATTGCTGCTATTTCAGGGAGTCTCCTGCAGAATGAGGGAGGGTAGGCAACTATGATTTATTCTCAGCAGTTACAGGAGCCTCCCAGTTGCCCCTCCCCACCGCAGGACACTGAAGCCTGCGGGTGGGACAGCGGGACAGTCCCAAAGAAACGGGACAGTCCCACGAAAATGGGGACAGTTGGGAGGTATGACAGATGGTCTATAGGATAGACTGTATCAAACATATTTAACTAATGTAAATAAAATAAGTGGTCAGTAAGAGATTATGGGGTATATATGCAATTGCGGTCGAATTGCCTCAAATGTCGAATAACGGGGCATTTTCGACACAAAAAAAATGATTCGACAATGCAATACAGTACTTTTCAATAAAAAAACGGCCGTTTCAAATTCGACTTTTTGCAATTCGACAGTTGTCAAATTCGACATGTCTGCAATGGTAAAAATGCGGCTTTTCGACAAAAGTATATTCAATTGAAGAATGTCGATTCGACAACAGTGCTTTTTGACAGTCATTTCGTCAATTTCAGTCTGCCTCATTTTGCTGGCGGGATCTAATAAAAAAAATTAAAAACATTTTTTTTGTTTTTTTTATTGCTAATAGCATATCTATTTATATTAGAAGGGATTATGTACTTGGTTTGTCTATTAGGAGCCACAAGTATTATTTATATATTTTTTAAAAGAATATTTTTTTTTTTACTGACTAAAATAATATGGAGAGATCAGAGCATGTTTTTCAGTGGTAAGGGGTGGGAATGTGTAAAAAATCCTGAAAAAAAATGCGTGGGTCCCCCCCACCTAAGCATAACCAGCCTCGGGCTCTTTGAGCTGGTCCTGGTTGTAAAAATATGGGGGGGGGGAAATGACAGGGGATCCCCCATATTTTATCAACCAGCACCGGGCTCTGCATCCGGTCCTGGTGCCAAAAATACAGGGGACAAAAAATGTAGGGGTCCCCCGTATTTTTAACACCAGCACCGGGCTCCACTAGTCAGAGAGATAATGCCACAGCTGGGGGACACTTTTATATCGGTCCCTGCGGCAGTGGCATTAAATCAGTAACTAGTCACCCCTGGCCGGGGTACCCTGAAGGAGTGGGGACCCCTTAAATCAAGGGGTCCCCCCCTCCAGCCACCCAAGGGCCAGGGATGAAGCCCAAGGCTGTCCCCCCCATCCAAGGGCTGCGGATGGGAGGTTGATAGCCAAGTGACAAAAATAAAGAATATTGTTTTTTTGTAGCAGAACTACAAGTCCCAGCAAGCCTCCCCCGCAAGCTGGTACTTGGAGAACCATAAGTACCAGCATGCGGGGGGGGGGGGGGACGGGCCCGCTGGTACCTGTAGTTCTACTGCGAAAAAAATATCCAAATAAAAACAGTAAAAGCACACCGTGAAAGTAAAACTTTATTACATACATGCACGCCGACACACACGTACTTACCTATGTTCACACGCCGACTCGGTCCCCTTCTCCACGTAGAATCCATGGGGTACCTGAAAATAAAATTATACTCACCAAAATCCTGTGTAGATCTGTCGTCTTCTCCTTGTAATCCACGTACTTGGCAAAATAATAAAACGCATTACCCGGACCACGCACTGAAAGGGGTCCCATGTTTACACATGGGAACTCTATCCCCGAATGTCGGGACCCCCCGTGACTCCTGTCACAGAGGGTCCCTTCAGCCAATCAGGGAGCACCAAGTCGTGGCACTCTCCTGATTGGCTGTGCGCGTCTGAGCTGTCAGACGGCGCATAGCACTATGCCGCTCCATTATCTTCAATGGTGGGAACTTTGCAGTCAGCGGTGAGGTTACTCGCGGTCAACCGCTGACCGCAAAGTTCCCACCATTGAAGATAATGGAGCGGCATAGTGCTATGCGCTGTCTGACAGCTCAGACGCGCACAGCCAATCAGGAGAGTGCCACGACGGGGCGCTCCCTGATTGGCTGAAGGGACCCTCTGTGACAGGAGTCACGAGGGGCGGGGGGGGGGGGGGGTCTCAGCAGTCGGGGAAAGGGGTCCCATGTGTAAACATGGGACCCCTTTCAGTGCGTGGTCCGGGTTTGGCATTTTATTATTTTGCCAAGTACGTGGATTACAAACAAGAAGAGGACAGATCTACACTGGATTTTTGTGAGTATCATTTTATTTACAGGTACCCCATGGATTCTACTGGTGAAGGGGACCGAGTCGGCGTGTGAACATAGGTAAGTATGTGTGTGTCGGCGTGCATGTATGTAATAAAGTTTTACTTTCACGGTGTGTGTCGAATTCGGGTCCCGGCGGGAGGGTGTGTGACTGTCGAATTGTGTTGAATTTAAAATTGCATATACCCCAACAATAAACATACCATCATAAATACACAAACATAGTAGAACCAGTAGAGACAGAACTGCACTTTCTAAGCTCATATTAGCCCACCTCACGCCTCTTCTTCCTGGCAGCTACTCTCACAGACTAATTACTTCCTTTCAAAACAATAGTAATGATTGCCCCATTCAAAATATGAATCATTTCTTCTATTCACATTTTATGGTATCAGCAAGGGCGTAGCTACCATAGGTGCAGGCAGTGCAGCTGCTATGGGGCCCAGAGCTGAGAGGGGCCACCTTCCCTTTTTCGCCATTGGGTGGTACATTGGGGTCCTTTCAAACTTTTTCCCTGGGGCCTCAATATACACTGCTCAAAAAAATAAAGGGAACACTTAAACAACACAATGTAACTCCAAGTCAATCACACTTCTGTGAAATCAAACTGTCCACTTAGGAATCAATACTGATTGACAATCAATTTCACATGCTGTTGTGCAAATGGAATAGACAACAGGTGGAAATTATAGGCAATTAGCAAGACACCCCCAATAAAGGAGTTGTTCTGCAGGTGGTGACCACAGACCACTTCTCAGCTCCTATGCTTTCTGGCTGATGTTTTGGTCACTTTTGAAAGCTGGCGGTGCTTTCACTCTAGTGGTAGCATGAGACGGAGTCTACAACCCGCACAAGTGGCTCAGGTAGTGCAGCTCATCCAGGATGGCACATCAATGTGAGCTGTGGCAAGACGTTTTGCTGTGTCTGTCAGCGTAGTGTCCAGAGCATGGAGGCACTACCAGGAGACAGGCCAGTACATCAGGAGACGTGAAGGAGGCCGTAGGAGGGCAACAACCCAGCAGCAGGACCGCTACCTCCGCCTTTGTGCAAGGAGGAACAGGAGGAGCACTGCCAGAGCCCTGCAAAATGACCTTCAGCAAGCCACAAATGTGCATGTATCTACTCAAACGATCAGAAACAGACTCCATGAGGGTGGTATGAGGGCCCAACGTCCACAGGTGGGAGTTGTGCTTACAGCCCAACACCGTGCAGGACGTTTGGTAATTGCCAGAGAACACCAAGATTGGCAAATTCGCCACTGGCGCCCTGTGCTCTTCACAGATGAAAGCAGGTTCTCACTGAGCACATGTGACAGATGTGAGAGAGTCTGGAGATGCCAAGGAGAACGTTCTGCTGCCTGCAACATCCTCCAGCATGACCAGATTGGCAGTGGGTCAGTAATGGTGTGGGGTGGCAGTACTTTGGGGGGCCGCACAGCCCTCCATGTGCTCACCAGAGGTAGCCTGACTGTCATTAGGTACCGAGATGAGATCCTCAGACCCCTTGTGAGACCATATGCTGGTGCGGTTGGTCCTGGGTTCCTCCTAATGCAAGACAATGCTAGACCTCATGTGGCTGGAGTGTGTCAGCAGTTCCTGCAAGATGAAGGCATTGATGCTATGGACTGGCCCGCCCGTTCCCCAGACCTGAATCCAACTGAGCACATCTGGGACATCATGTCTCGCTTCATCCATCAACGCCACATTGCACCACAGACTGTCCAGGAGTTGGCGGATGCTTTAGTCCAGGTCTGGGAGGAGATGCCTCAGGAGACCATCCGCCACCTCATCAGGAGCATGACCAGGCATTGTAGGGAGGTCATACAGGCACGTGGAGGCCACACACACTACTGAGCCTCATTTTGACTTGTTTTAAGGACATTACATCAAAGTTGGATCAGCCTGTAGTGTGTTTTTCTACTTTAATTTTGAGTGTGACTCCAAATCCAGACCTCCATGCGTTAATAAATTTGAATTCCATTGATAATTTTTGTGTGATTTTGTTGTCAGCACATTCAACTATGTAAAGAACAAAGTATTTAATAAGAATATTTCATTCATTCAGATCTAGGATGTGTTATTTTAGTGTTCCCTTTATTTTTTTGAGCAGTGTATCTAGGTATGCCCCTGGGGGATGTAGTCAGGAGACCACCGGTCACAATACCTACACCTCTATCCCGCCCCCTAAACATCCTGACAGTCGGCATGCCGACTAACAGGGACTATTCGCACTTGTGGTCCACGACACCCATAGAGTGGGAATAGAACCTGTGGTGAGCATAGCTCGCCTGCTGGCATTCTGCGGCCGGGATTCCGGCGTCGGGATGCTGATCGCCGGGATCCCGGATGCAGGTGAATCAGCCTCAACCCGCCCCAGGACCTGCTCATTGTAGTGTGGTATAAAATGAACTGGAGGGCATTTTAATGTTATATGAACCGGCGCACTGTAATGAGGCACAATATGAACGGGGAGCACTATATATGATAATGTGAATTGGGGGTACTCAGTGGCGGATCCAGGGGAGGGGCACACAGGCCCGTGCCCCCCCTGTCATTTCTAGCACTTTTTTTTCTCCCAAAGGTGAGCAGCAGCAACACTCCGCTGCTGTCTTCGTCAGTAATATTAGAGCCGCGGCACTAAACAACAGATCTTCCGAGAGCTCTGATTAAGAGCTCTCTATTCAGTGTAATAACGGAGGTGACTGAGGGGGAGCTGTTGCGCACATCCTACTGCAGCAACGAGCTGCTCTCCTGCTACTGTACTGCGGAGCGCCCTGTCTTCTCTGCCCCTACATTACAGTGGCAGTCTGGAGGAGCCTCTCAAAGCTACAGTCAGTGATATGTGGAGCAGTGACTGCGGTGAGTCATCACATCTAATTCAAGTCAGTCTAGTGAGAGAGTGTGAAGCTTTTGGTTGGGCAGGAAGTGTGTCTGACTGAAAAGCGTGACAGTCTGCAGTTAGTGTGTGTCTGTGTGGGGGAAGTGACAGTCTGCAGTTAGTGTGTGTCTGTGTGGGCAGTGGCGTAACTACTGCCCCCGCAGCCCTCGCGGTGGCTTGGGGGCGAGGGGCTGCGGGGGCGCCGCCACTGATTTAGAGCAGATTGACATGCGGACGAGCGTCCGCATGTCAATCTGCTGTCTCCTCTCCCTCCCTGCTGTAAGGAGGGACACGGAGGGAGCAGCGTGCCGCGCGCGCCTCTCCCGTGACCATCCTGCGTCTCCGTCCGTCTGGTCTAATAAAGGAAGTGCCCACGAACCGGCACTTCCTTTATTAGACCAGAGAGACGGAGACGCAGGAGGCATATGAGAGAGGCGCGCGCTGTGCCCTCCTTCACAGCAGCGGGGGGGGGGGGGGGAACACTGAGAGGGGGCACATATGGCACTGAGGGGGCATGTATGGCACGGGGGGCACTGAGGGGGCATATATGGCACTGGGGGGCACTGAGGGGGTATATATGGCACTGGGGGGGAAGTGTGGGGGCATATATGGCACTGAGGGGGCATATATGGCACTGGGGGGGTACTGAGGGGGATATATGGCACTGCATGTGTACCTGGCACATGGGGGGGGGCTATATTTGGCACTGGGGGCACGTGTGCACCTGGCACTGTGGGGGAATATCTGGCACTGGGGGCATATGTGACACTGTGGGGGCTATATTTGGCACTGGTGGCATGTGAGTACCTGGCACCGTGGGGGAATATCTGGCACTGGGGACATATGTGACACTGGGAGCACAGCCCTAGCAACAAGCACTACCCCCTAGCAACGAGCATGACACCCAGTGCATGAAACCCCTGGCAACGAGCATGAATAAATTTTTGGCTCGGGGGAGAAAAACTTCTAGTTACGCCACTGTGTGTGGGGGAAGTGACAGTCTGCAGTTAGTGTGTGTCTGTGTGGGGAAGTGACAGTCTGCAGCTAGTGTGTGTCTGTGTGGGGAAGTGACAGTCTGCAGTTAGTGTGTGTCTGTTTGGGGAAGTGACAGTCTGCAGCTAGTGTGTGTCTGTGTGGGGAAGTGACAGTCTGCAGCTAGTGTGTGTCTGTGTGGGGAAGTGACAGTCTGCAGTTAGTGTGTGCAGTGGCGTAACTAGAAATTTTTCTCCCCCAAGCCAAAAAATCCTTCGGCGCCCCCCCCCCCCCCCATACACCCCGGAATTGGCACTAGCAAAGGTAGAAAAATGCGCATGCCGCAGGCGCGCGCTGGCAAAAAGGGGTGTGGCTTTGTCGAAATGGGCATGGCTTTGCGTGGAGGGCGTGGCATTGCAGGAAAAGACTACCTTATACCCCAGTTTCGCAACCTGCACGCCCAGACGTTGGCCACCACAGGAAAGAAAAATAATCCTGATTCATGCCCCTTACATTATTTGTCATTTTTCCTCCTTATAGTAATGCCCAGTATACATTATTCCACATACTGCAATGGCCCTTAGACATTATTCCACACACAATCAGTGATCGCGCTGAGCCAAAAAAAAAGTGGGTCCCAGGGACCCTTCACTTTTAAAAATTGGGGTCCTACCGGTCTTTTTCTGGGTCCCATCGGAATGAAGGTTCTTATTAATTTTAATCTTGTTTGGACACTACAAAAGTGTTGCAAGATGGGGGGGATGGGGTGACAATGCTGCTGGGCTGTGTAGCATGCAGGACACCCTGCACCAGAGCTGTAACTAGACATTTTGGTGCCCTTAGGCAGAAAGTGAATTGGTGTTAGACCACTTAGGCCATAAAGCCACTCAGGACATAAAGAACAGGTAGTGCGCGCCGTAGGCGCGCCGCAAAATTTTAGGGGCGTGGCTTCATAGGGAAGGGGCGTGGCCACATAATAGTGTCAATTCACATTACACCACACAGTAGTGGCGCTTATACACATTGCACCAGGTAGAACCTCCTATGCACACTGATCCAGGTAGATCACGTCATACACTTTGCTCCAGGTACAGCACGTCATACACTTTGCACCAGGTACAGCACATCATACACTTTGCACCAGGTACAGCACGTCATACACTTTGCACCAGGTACAGCACGTCATACACTTTGCACCAGGTAGAGCACGTTATCATACACATTGCATCAGGTAGAGCATGTTATCATACACATTGCCGCTAGGTAGAGCAAGTTATCATACACATTGCCGCTAGGTAGAGCAAGTTATCATACACATTGCGTCAGGTAGAACACGTTATTATACACAATGCGCCTGGTAGAGCACGTTATTATACACAATGCGCCTGGTAGAACACGTTATTATACACAATGCGCCTGGTAGAGCACGTTATAATACACATTGCACTAGGTAGAACACGTTATTATACACAATGCGCCTGGTAGAGCACGTTATTATACACATTGCACTAGGTAGAGCACGTTATCATACACATTGCGCCTGGTAGAGCACGTTATTATACACATTGCACCAGGTAGAGCACGTTATCATACACATTGCGCCAGGTAGAGCACGTTATCATACACATTGCGCCAGGTAGAACACGTTATTATTAGAGATGAGCGCCTGAAATTTTTCGGGTTTTGTGTTTTGGTTTTGGGTTCGGTTCCGCGGCCGTGTTTTGGGTTCGAACGCGTTTTGGCAAAACCTCACCGAATTTTTTTTGTCGGATTCGGGTGTGTTTTGGATTCGGGTGTTTTTTTCAAAAAACACTAAAAAACAGCTTAAATCATAGAATTTGGGGGTCATTTTGATCCCAAAGTATTATTAACCTCAAAAACCATAATTTACACTCATTTTCAGTCTATTCTGAATACCTCACACCTCACAATATTATTTTTAGTCCTAAAATTTGCACCGAGGTCGCTGTGTGAGTAAGATAAGCGACCCTAGTGGCCGACACAAACACCGGGCCCATCTAGGAGTGGCACTGCAGTGTCACGCAGGATGTCCCTTCCAAAAAACCCTCCCCAAACAGCACATGATGCAAAGAAAAAAAGAGGCGCAATGAGGTAGCTGTGTGAGTAAGATTAGCGACCCTAGTGGCCGACACAAACACCGGGCCCATCTAGGAGTGGCACTGCAGTGTCACGCAGGATGGCCCTTCCAAAAAACCCTCCCCAAACAGCACATGACGCAAAGAAAAAAAGAGGCGCAATGAGGTAGCTGTGTGAGTAAGATTAGCGACCCTAGTGGCCGACACAAACACCGGGCCCATCTAGGAGTGGCACTGCAGTGTCACGCAGGATGTCCCTTCCAAAAAACCCTCCCCAAACAGCACATGACGCAAAGAAAAAAAGAGGCGCAATGAGGTAGCTGTGTGAGTAAGATTAGCGACCCTAGTGGCCGACACAAACACCGGGCCCATCTAGGAGTGGCACTGCAGTGTCACGCAGGATGTCCCTTCCAAAAAACCCTCCCCAAACAGCACATGACGCAAAGAAAAAAAGAGGCGCAATGAGGTAGCTGACTGTGTGAGTAAGATTAGCGACCCTAGTGGCCGACACAAACACCGGGCCCATCTAGGAGTGGCACTGCAGTGTCACGCAGGATGTCCCTTCCAAAAAACCCTCCCCAATCAGCACATGATGCAAAGAAAAAGAAAAGAAAAAAGAGGTGCAAGATGGAATTGTCCTTGGGCCCTCCCACCCACCCTTATGTTGTATAAACAAAACAGGACATGCACACTTTAACCAACCCATCATTTCAGTGACAGGGTCTGCCACACGACTGTGACTGATATGACGGGTTGGTTTGGACCCCCCCCAAAAAAGAAGCAATTAATCTCTCCTTGCACAAACTGGCTCTACAGAGGCAAGATGTCCACCTCATCTTCACCCTCCGATATATCACCGTGTACATCCCCCTCCTCACAGATTATCAATTCGTCCCCACTGGAATCCACCATCTCAGCTCCCTGTGTACTTTGTGGAGGCAATTGCTGCTGGTCAATGTCTCCGCGGAGGAATTGATTATAATTCATTTTAATGAACATCATCTTCTCCACATTTTCTGGATGTAACCTCGTACGCCGATTGCTGACAAGGTGAGCGGCGGCACTAAACACTCTTTCGGAGTACACACTTGTGGGAGGGCAACTTAGGTAGAATAAAGCCAGTTTGTGCAAGGGCCTCCAAATTGCCTCTTTTTCCTGCCAGTATAAGTACGGACTGTGTGACGTGCCTACTTGGATGCGGTCACTCATATAATCCTCCACCATTCTATCAATGTTGAGAGAATCATATGCAGTGACAGTAGACGACATGTCCGTAATCGTTGTCAGGTCCTTCAGTCCGGACCAGATGTCAGCATCAGCAGTCGCTCCAGACTGCCCTGCATCACCGCCAGCGGGTGGGCTCGGAATTCTGAGCCTTTTCCTCGCACCCCCAGTTGCGGGAGAATGTGAAGGAGGAGATGTTGACAGGTCGCGTTCCGCTTGACTTGACAATTTTGTCACCAGCAGGTCTTTCAACCCCAGCAGACCTGTGTCTGCCGGAAAGAGAGATCCAAGGTAGGCTTTAAATCTAGGATCGAGCACGGTGGCCAAAATGTAGTGCTCTGATTTCAACAGATTGACCACCCGTGAATCCTTGTTAAGCGAATTAAGGGCTGCATCCACAAGTCCCACATGCCTAGCGGAATCGCTCCCTTTTAGCTCCTTCTTCAATGCCTCCAGCTTCTTCTGCAAAAGCCTGATGAGGGGAATGACCTGACTCAGGCTGGCAGTGTCTGAACTGACTTCACGTGTGGCAAGTTCAAAGGGCATCAGAACCTTGCACAACGTTGAAATCATTCTCCACTGCGCCTGAGACAGGTGCATTCCACCTACTATATCGTGCTCAATTGTATAGGCTTGAATGGCCTTTTGCTGCTCCTCCAACCTCTGAAGCATATAGAGGGTTGAATTCCACCTCGTTACCACTTCTTGCTTCAGATGATGGCAGGGCAGGTTCAGTAGTTTTTGGTGGTGCTCCAGTCTTCTGTACGTGGTGCCTGTACGCCGAAAGTGTCCCGCAATTCTTCTGGCCACCGACAGCATCTCTTGCACGCCCCTGTCGTTTTTTAAAAAATTCTGCACCACCAAATTCAAGGTATGTGCAAAACATGGGACGTGCTGGAATTTGCCCATATTTAATGCACACACAATATTGCTGGCGTTGTCCGATGCCACAAATCCACAGGAGAGTCCAATTGGGGTAAGCCATTCCGCGATGATCTTCCTCAGTTGCCGTAAGAGGTTTTCAGCTGTGTGCGTATTCTGGAAAGCGGTGATACAAAGCGTAGCCTGCCTAGGAAAGAGTTGGCGTTTGCGAGATGCTGCTACTGGTGCCGCCGCTGCTGTTCTTGCGGCGGGAGTCCATACATCTACCCAGTGGGCTGTCACAGTCATATAGTCCTGACCCTGCCCTGCTCCACTTGTCCACATGTCCGTGGTTAAGTGGACATTGGGTACAACTGCATTTTTTAGGACACTGGTGAGTCTTTTTCTGACGTCCGTGTACATTCTCGGTATCGCCTGCCTAGAGAAGTGGAACCTAGATGGTATTTGGTAACGGGGGCACACTGCCTCAATAAATTGTCTAGTTCCCTGTGAACTAACGGCGGATACCGGACGCACGTCTAACACCAACATAGTTGTCAAGGACTCAGTTATCCGCTTTGCAGTAGGATGACTGCTGTGATATTTCATCTTCCTCGCAAAGGACTGTTGAACAGTCAATTGCTTACTGGAAGTAGTACAAGTGGGCTTACGACTTCCCCTCTGGGATGACCATCGACTCCCAGCGGCAACAACAGCAGCGCCAGCAGCAGTAGGCGTTACACGCAAGGATGCATCGGAGGAATCCCAGGCAGGAGAGGACTCGTCAGAATTGCCAGTGACATGGCCTGCAGGACTATTGGCATTCCTGGGGAAGGAGGAAATTGACACTGAGGGAGTTGGTGGGGTGGTTTGCGTGAGCTTGGTTACAAGAGGAAGGGATTTACTGGTCAGTGGACTGCTTCCGCTGTCACCCAAAGTTTTTGAACTTGTCACTGACTTATTATGAATGCGCTGCAGGTGACGTATAAGGGAGGATGTTCCGAGGTGGTTAACGTCCTTACCCCTACTTATTACAGCTTGACAAAGGGAACACACGGCTTGACACCTGTTGTCCGCATTTCTGGTGAAATACCTCCACACCGAAGAGCTGATTTTTTTGGTATTTTCACCTGGCATGTCAACGGCCATATTCCTCCCACGGACAACAGGTGTCTCCCCGGGTGCCTGACTTAAACAAACCACCTCACCATCAGAATCCTCCTGGTCAATTTCCTCCCCAGCGCCAGCAACACCCATATCCTCCTCATCCTGGTGTACTTCAACACTGACATCTTCAATCTGACTATCAGGAACTGGACTGCGGGTGCTCCTTCCAGCACTTGCAGGGGGCGTGCAAATGGTGGAAGGCGCATGCTCTTCACGTCCAGTGTTGGGAAGGTCAGGCATCGCAACCGACACAATTGGACTCTCCTAGTGGATTTGGGATTTCGAAGAATGCACAGTTCTTTGCTGTGCTGCTTTTGCCAGCTTGAGTCTTTTCATTTTTCTAGCGAGAGGCTGAGTGCTTCCATCCTCATGTGAAGCTGAACCACTAGCCATGAACATAGGCCAGGGCCTCAGCCGTTCCTTGCCACTCCGTGTGGTAAATGGCATATTGGCAAGTTTACGCTTCTCCTCCGACAATTTTATTTTAGGTTTTGGAGTCCTTTTTTTACTGATATTTGGTGTTTTGGATTTGACATGCTCTGTACTATGACATTGGGCATCGGCCTTGGCAGACGACGTTGCTGGCATTTCATCGTCTCGGCCATGACTAGTGGCAGCAGCTTCAGCACGAGGTGGAAGTGGATCTTGATCTTTCCCTAATTTTGGAACCTCAACATTTTTGTTCTCCATATTTTAATAGGCACAACTAAAAGGCACCTCAGGTAAACAATGGAGATGGATGGATTGGATACTAGTATACAATTATGGACGGGCTGCCGAGTGCCGACACAGAGGTAGCCACAGCCGTGAACTACCGCACTGTACTGTGTCTGCTGCTAATATATAGACTGGTTGATAAAGAGATAGTATACTCGTCGTAACTAGTATGTATGTATAAAGAAAGAAAAAAAAACCACGGTTAGGTGGTATATACAATTATGGACGGGCTGCCGAGTGCCGACACAGAGGTAGCCACAGCCGTGAACTACCGCACTGTACTGTGTCTGCTGCTAATATATAGACTGGTTGATAAAGAGATAGTATACTCGTAACTAGTATGTATGTATAAAGAAAGAAAAAAAAACCACGGTTAGGTGGTATATACAATTATGGACGGGCTGCCGAGTGCCGACACAGAGGTAGCCACAGCCGTGAACTACCGCACTGTACTGTGTCTGCTGCTAATATAGACTGGTTGATAAAGAGATAGTATACTCGTAACTAGTATGTATGTATAAAGAAAGAAAAAAAAACCACGGTTAGGTGGTATATACAATTATGGACGGGCTGCCGAGTGCCGACACAGAGGTAGCCACAGCCATGAACTACCGCACTGTACTGTGTCTGCTGCTAATATATAGACTGGTTGATAAAGAGATAGTATACTCGTAACTAGTATGTATGTATAAAGAAAGAAAAAAAAAACCACGGTTAGGTGGTATATACAATTATGGACGGGCTGCCGAGTGCCGACACAGAGGTAGCCACAGCCGTGAACTACCGCACTGTACTGTGTCTGCTGCTAATATATAGACTGGTTGATAAAGAGATAGTATACTCGTAACTAGTATGTATGTATAAAGAAAGAAAAAAAAAACCACGGTTAGGTGGTATATACAATTATGGACGGGCTGCCGAGTGCCGACACAGAGGTAGCCACAGCCGTGAACTACCGCACTGTACTGTGTCTGCTGCTAATATATAGACTGGTTGATAAAGAGATAGTATACTCGTAACTAGTATGTATGTATAAAGAAAGAAAAAAAAACCACGGTTAGGTGGTATATACAATTATGGACGGGCTGCCGAGTGCCGACACAGAGGTAGCCACAGCCGTGAACTACCGCACTGTACTGTGTCTGCTGCTAATATATAGACTGGTTGATAAAGAGATAGTATACTCGTAACTAGTATGTATGTATAAAGAAAGAAAAAAAAACCACGGTTAGGTGGTATATACAATTATGGACGGGCTGCCGAGTGCCGACACAGAGGTAGCCACAGCCGTGAACTACCGCACTGTACTGTGTCTGCTGCTAATATAGACTGGTTGATAAAGAGATAGTATACTCGTAACTAGTATGTATGTATAAAGAAAGAAAAAAAAAACCACGGTTAGGTGGTATATACAATTATGGACGGGCTGCCGAGTGCCGACACAGAGGTAGCCACAGCCGTGAACTACCGCACTGTACTGTGTCTGCTGCTAATATATAGACTGGTTGATAAAGAGATAGTATACTCGTAACTAGTATGTATGTATAAAGAACGGAAAAAAAAACACGGTTAGGTGGTATATACAATTATGGACGGGCTGCCGAGTGCCGACACAGAGGTAGCCACAGCCGTGAACTACCGCACTGTACTGTGTCTGCTGCTAATATAGACTGGTTGATAAAGAGATAGTATACTCGTAACTAGTATGTATGTATAAAGAAAGAAAAAAAAACCACGGTTAGGTGGTATATACAATTATGGACGGGCTGCCGAGTGCCGACACAGAGGTAGCCACAGCCGTGAACTACCGCACTGTACTGTGTCTGCTGCTAATATAGACTGGTTGATAAAGAGATAGTATACTCGTAACTAGTATGTATGTATAAAGAAAGAAAAAAAAACCACGGTTAGGTGGTATATACAATTATGGACGGGCTGCCGAGTGCCGACACAGAGGTAGCCACAGCCGTGAACTACCGCACTGTACTGTGTCTGCTGCTAATATATAGACTGGTTGATAAAGAGATAGTATACTCGTAACTAGTATGTATGTATAAAGAAAGAAAAAAAAACCACGGTTAGGTGGTATATACAATTATGGACGGGCTGCCGAGTGCCGACACAGAGGTAGCCACAGCCGTGAACTACCGCACTGTACTGTGTCTGCTGCTAATATATAGACTGGTTGATAAAGAGATAGTATACTCGTAACTAGTATGTATGTATAAAGAAAGAAAAAAAAACCACGGTTAGGTGGTATATACAATTATGGACGGGCTGCCGAGTGCCGACACAGAGGTAGCCACAGCCGTGCACTACCGCACTGTACTGTGTCTGCTGCTAATATAGACTGGTTGATAAAGAGATAGTATACTCGTAACTAGTATGTATGTATAAAGAAAGAAAAAAAAACCACGGTTAGGTGGTATATACAATTATGGACGGGCTGCCGAGTGCCGACACAGAGGTAGCCACAGCCATGAACTACCGCACTGTACTGTGTCTGCTGCTAATATATAGACTGGTTGATAAAGAGATAGTATACTCGTAACTAGTATGTATGTATAAAGAAAGAAAAAAAAAACCACGGTTAGGTGGTATATACAATTATGGACGGGCTGCCGAGTGCCGACACAGAGGTAGCCACAGCCGTGAACTTCCGCACTGTACTGTGTCTGCTGCTAATATATAGACTGGTTGATAAAGAGATAGTATACTCGTAACTAGTATGTATGTATAAAGAAAGAAAAAAAAACCACGGTTAGGTGGTATATACAATTATGGACGGGCTGCCGAGTGCCGACACAGAGGTAGCCACAGCCGTGAACTACCGCACTGTACTGTGTCTGCTGCTAATATATAGACTGGTTGATAAAGAGATAGTATACTCGTAACTAGTATGTATGTATAAAGAAAGAAAAAAAAACCACGGTTAGGTGGTATATACAATTATGGACGGGCTGCCGAGTGCCGACACAGAGGTAGCCACAGCCGTGAACTACCGCACTGTACTGTGTCTGCTGCTAATATATAGACTGGTTGATAAAGAGATAGTATACTCGTAACTAGTATGTATGTATAAAGAAAGAAAAAAAAACCACGGTTAGGTGGTATATACAATTATGGACGGGCTGCCGAGTGCCGACACAGAGGTAGCCACAGCCATGAACTACCGCACTGTACTGTGTCTGCTGCTAATATAGACTGGTTGATAAAGAGATAGTATACTCGTAACTAGTATGTATGTATAAAGAAAGAAAAAAAAACCACGGTTAGGTGGTATATACAATTATGGACGGGCTGCCGAGTGCCGACACAGAGGTAGCCACAGCCGTGAACTACCGCACTGTACTGTGTCTGCTGCTAATATATAGACTGGTTGATAAAGAGATAGTATACTCGTAACTAGTATGTATGTATAAAGAAAGAAAAAAAAAACACGGTTAGGTGGTATATACAATTATGGACGGGCTGCCGAGTGCCGACACAGAGGTAGCCACAGCCGTGAACTACCGCACTGTACTGTGTCTGCTGCTAATATAGACTGGTTGATAAAGAGATAGTATACTCGTAACTAGTATGTATGTATAAAGAAAGAAAAAAAAACCACGGTTAGGTGGTATATACAATTATGGACGGGCTGCCGAGTGCCGACACAGAGGTAGCCACAGCCGTGAACTACCGCACTGTACTGTGTCTGCTGCTAATATAGACTGGTTGATAAAGAGATAGTATACTCGTAACTAGTATGTATGTATAAAGAAAGAAAAAAAAACCACGGTTAGGTGGTATATACAATTATGGACGGGCTGCCGAGTGCCGACACAGAGGTAGCCACAGCCGTGAACTACCGCACTGTACTGTGTCTGCTGCTAATATATAGACTGGTTGATAAAGAGATAGTATACTCGTAACTAGTATGTATGTATAAAGAAAGAAAAAAAAACCACGGTTAGGTGGTATATACAATTATGGACGGGCTGCCGAGTGCCGACACAGAGGTAGCCACAGCCGTGAACTACCGCACTGTACTGTGTCTGCTGCTAATATAGACTGGTTGATAAAGAGATAGTATACTCGTAACTAGTATGTATGTATAAAGAAAGAAAAAAAAACCACGGTTAGGTGGTATATACAATTATGGACGGGCTGCCGAGTGCCGACACAGAGGTAGCCACAGCCGTGAACTACCGCACTGTACTGTGTCTGCTGCTAATATATAGACTGGTTGATAAAGAGATAGTATACTACTAATATTATATATACTGGTGGTCAGGTCACTGGTCACTAGTCACACTGGCAGTGGCACTCCTGCAGCAAAAGTGTGCACTGTTTAATTTTAATATAATATTATGTACTCCTGGCTCCTGCTATAACCTATAACTGGCACTGCAGTAGTGCTCCCCAGTCTCCCCCACAATTATAAGCTGTGTGAGCTGAGCAGTCAGACAGATATATAATATATATAGATGATGCAGCACACTGGCCTGAGCCTGAGCAGTGCACACAGATATGGTATGTGACTGACTGAGTCACTGTGTGTATCGCTTTTTTCAGGCAGAGAACGGATATATTAAATAAACTGCACTGTGTGTCTGGTGGTCACTCACTATTAGAGATGAGCGGGTTCGGTTTCTTTGAATCCGAACCCGCACGAACTTCACTTTTTTTTTCACGGGTCCGAGCGACTCGGATCTTCCCGCCTTGCTCGGTTAACCCGAGCGCGCCCGAACGTCATCATGACGCTGTCGGATTCTCGCGAGACTCGGATTCTATATAAGGAGCCGCGCGTCGCCGCCATTTTCACACGTGCATTGAGATTGATAGGGAGAGGACGTGGCTGGCGTCCTCTCCATTAGAATAGATTAGAAGAGAGAGAGAGAGAGAGAGATTGTGCAGACAGAGTTTACCACAGTGACCAGTGCAGTTGTTGTTAAGTTAACTTTTATTTAATATATCCGTTCTCTGCTATATCCGTTCTCTGCCTGAAAAAAACGATACACAGCAGTCACACAGTGTGACTCAGTCTGTGTGCACTCAGCTCAGCCCAGTGTGCTGCACATCAATGTATAAAAGCTTATAATAATTGTGGGGGAGACTGGGGAGCACTGCAGGTTGTTATAGCAGGAGCCAGGAGTACATAATATTATATTAATTTAAAATTAAACAGTGCACACTTTTGCTGCAGGAGTGCCACTGCCAGTGTGACTAGTGGTGACCAGTGCCTGACCACCAGTATAGTAGTATATTGTTGTATACTATCTCTTTATCAACCAGTCTATATTAGCAGCAGACACAGTACAGTGCGGTAGTTCACGGCTGTGGCTACCTCTGTGTCGGCAGTCGGCACTCGGCAGGCAGTCCGTCCATCCATAATTGTATAATTATATACCACCTAACCGTGGTATTTTTTTTTCTTTCTTTATACCGTCGTCATAGTCATACTAGTTGTTACGAGTATACTACTATCTCTTTATCAACCAGTGTACAGTGCGGTAGTTCACGGCTGTGGCTACCTCTGTGTCGGCAGTCGGCAGGCAGTCCGTCCATCCATAATTGTATTATTATAATATATACCACCTAACCGTGGTTTTTTTTTCATTCTTTATACCGTCATAGTGTCATACTAGTTGTTACGAGTATACTACTATCTCTTTATCAACCAGTGTACAGTGCGGTAGTTCACGGCTGTGGCTACCTCTGTGTCGGCAGTCGGCAGGCAGTCCGTCCATCCATAATTGTATTATAATATATACCACCTAACCGTGGTTTTTTTTTCATTCTTTATACCGTCATAGTGTCATACTAGTTGTTACGAGTATACTACTATCTCTTTATCAACCAGTGTACAGTGCGGTAGTTCACGGCTGTGGCTACCTCTGTGTCGGCAGTCGGCAGGCAGTCCGTCCATCCATAATTGTATTATAATATATACCACCTAACCGTGGTTTTTTTTTCATTCTTTATACCGTCATAGTCAGTCATACTAGTTGTTACGAGTATACTACTATCTCTTTATCAACCAGTGTACAGTGCGGTAGTTCACGGCTGTGGCTACCTCTGTGTCGGCACTCGGCAGGCAGTCCGTCCATCCATAATTGTATTATAATATATACCACCTAACCGTGGTTTTTTTTTCATTCTTTATACCGTCATAGTGTCATACTAGTTGTTACGAGTATACTACTATCTCTTTATCAACCAGTGTACAGTGCGGTAGTTCACGGCTGTGGCTACCTCTGTGTCGGCAGTCGGCAGGCAGTCCGTCCATCCATAATTGTATTATAATATATACCACCTAACCGTGGTTTTTTTTTCATTCTTTATACCGTCATAGTGTCATACTAGTTGTTACGAGTATACTACTATCTCTTTATCAACCAGTGTACAGTGCGGTAGTTCACGGCTGTGGCTACCTCTGTGTCGGCAGTCGGCAGGCAGTCCGTCCATCCATAATTGTATTATAATATATACCACCTAACCGTGGTTTTTTTTTCATTCTTTATACCGTCATAGTCAGTCATACTAGTTGTTACGAGTATACTACTATCTCTTTATCAACCAGTGTACAGTGCGGTAGTTCACGGCTGTGGCTACCTCTGTGTCGGAACTCGGCAGGCAGTCCGTCCATCCATAATTGTATTACAATATATACCACCTAACCGTGGTTTTTTTTTCATTCTTTATACCGTCATAGTCAGTCATACTAGTTGTTACGAGTATACTACTATCTCTTTATCAACCAGTGTACAGTGCGGTAGTTCACGGCTGTGGCTACCTCTGTGTCGGAACTCGGCAGGCAGTCCGTCCATCCATAATTGTATTACAATATATACCACCTAACCGTGGTTTTTTTTTCATTCTTTATACCGTCATAGTCAGTCATACTAGTTGTTACGAGTATACTACTATCTCTTTATCAACCAGTGTACAGTGCGGTAGTTCACGGCTGTGGCTACCTCTGTGTCGGAACTCGGCAGGCAGTCCGTCCATCCATAATTGTATTATTATAATATATACCACCTAACCGTGGTTTTTTTTTCATTCTTTATACCGTCATAGTGTCATACTAGTTGTTACGAGTATACTACTATCTCTTTATCAACCAGTGTACAGTGCGGTAGTTCACGGCTGTGGCTACCTCTGTGTCGGCAGTCGGCAGGCAGTCCGTCCATCCATAATTGTATTATAATATATACCACCTAACCGTGGTTTTTTTTTCATTCTTTATACCGTCATAGTCAGTCATACTAGTTGTTACGAGTATACTACTATCTCTTTATCAACCAGTGTACAGTGCGGTAGTTCACGGCTGTGGCTACCTCTGTGTCGGAACTCGGCAGGCAGTCCGTCCATCCATAATTGTATTACAATATATACCACCTAACCGTGGTTTTTTTTTCATTCTTTATACCGTCATAGTCAGTCATACTAGTTGTTACGAGTATACTACTATCTCTTTATCAACCAGTGTACAGTGCGGTAGTTCACGGCTGTGGCTACCTCTGTGTCGGCACTCGGCAGGCAGTCCGTCCATCCATAATTGTATTACAATATATACCACCTAACCGTGGTTTTTTTATACCACCTAACCGTGGCAGTCCGTCCATAATTGTATACTAGTATCCAATCCATCCATCTCCATTGTTTACCTGAGGTGCCTTTTAGTTCTGCCTATAAAATATGGAGAACAAAAAAGTTGAGGTTCCAAAATTAGGGAAAGATCAAGATCCACTTCCACCTCGTGCTGAAGCTGCTGCCACTAGTCATGGCCGAGACGATGAAATGCCAGCAACGTCGTCTGCCAAGGCCGATGCCCAATGTCATAGTACAGAGCATGTCAAATCCAAAACACCAAATATCAGAAAAAAAAGGACTCCAAAACCTAAAATAAAATTGTCGGAGGAGAAGCGTAAACTTGCCAATATGCCATTTACCACACGGAGTGGCAAGGAACGGCTGAGGCCCTGGCCTATGTTCATGGCTAGTGGTTCAGCTTCACATGAGGATGGAAGCACTCAGCCTCTCGCTAGAAAACTGAAAAGACTCAAGCTGGCAAAAGCACCGCAAAGAACTGTGCGTTCTTTGAAATCCCAAATCCACAAGGAGAGTCCAATTGTGTCGGTTGCGATGCCTGACCTTCCCAACACTGGACGTGAAGAGCATGCGCCTTCCACTATTTGCATGCCCCCTGCAAGTGCTGGAAGGAGCACCCGCAGTCCAGTTCCTGATAGTCAGATTGAAGATGTCAGTGTTGAAGTACACCAGGATGAGGAGGATATGGGTGTTGCTGGCGCTGGGGAGGAAATTGACCAGAAGGATTCTGATGGTGAGGTGGTTTGTTTAAGTCAGGCACCCGGGGAGACACCTGTTGTCCGTGGGAGGAATATGGCCGTTGACATGCCAGGTGAAAATACCAAAAAAATCAGCTCTTCGGTGTGGAGGTATTTCACCAGAAATGCGGACAACAGGTGTCAAGCCGTGTGTTCCCTTTGTCAAGCTGTAATAAGTAGGGGTAAGGACGTTAACCACCTCGGAACATCCTCCCTTATACGTCACCTGCAGCGCATTCATAATAAGTCAGTGACAAGTTCAAAAACTTTGGGTGACAGCGGAAGCAGTCCACTGACCAGTAAATCCCTTCCTCTTGTAACCAAGCTCACGCAAACCACCCCACCAACTCCCTCAGTGTCAATTTCCTCCTTCCCCAGGAATGCCAATAGTCCTGCAGGCCATGTCACTGGCAAGTCTGACGAGTCCTCTCCTGCCTGGGATTCCTCCGATGCATCCTTGCGTGTAACGCCTACTGCTGCTGGCGCTGCTGTTGTTGCCGCTGGGAGTCGATGGTCATCCCAGAGGGGAAGTCGTAAGCCCACTTGTACTACTTCCAGTAAGCAATTGACTGTTCAACAGTCCTTTGCGAGGAAGATGAAATATCACAGCAGACATCCTACTGCAAAGCGGATAACTGAGTCCTTGACAACTATGTTGGTGTTAGACGTGCGTCCGGTATCCGCCGTTAGTTCACAGGGAACTAGACAATTTATTGAGGCAGTGTGCCCCCGTTACCAAATACCATCTAGGTTCCACTTCTCTAGGCAGGCGATACCGAGAATGTACACGGACGTCAGAAAAAGACTCACCAGTGTCCTAAAAAATGCAGTTGTACCCAATGTCCACTTAACCACGGACATGTGGACAAGTGGAGCAGGGCAGGGTCAGGACTATATGACTGTGACAGCCCACTGGGTAGATGTATGGACTCCCGCCGCAAGAACAGCAGCGGCGGCACCAGTAGCAGCATCTCGCAAACGCCAACTCTTTCCTAGGCAGGCTACGCTTTGTATCACCGCTTTCCAGAATACGCACACAGCTGAAAACCTCTTACGGCAACTGAGGAAGATCATCGCGGAATGGCTTACCCCAATTGGACTCTCCTGTGGATTTGTGGCATCGGACAACGCCAGCAATATTGTGTGTGCATTAAATATGGGCAAATTCCAGCACGTCCCATGTTTTGCACATACCTTGAATTTGGTGGTGCAGAATTTTTAAAAAAACGACAGGGGCGTGCAAGAGATGCTGTCGGTGGCCAGAAAAATTGCGGGACACTTTCGGCGTACAGGCACCACGTACAGAAGACTGGAGCACCACCAAAAACTACTGAACCTGCCCTGCCATCATCTGAAGCAAGAAGTGGTAACGAGGTGGAATTCAACCCTCTATATGCTTCAGAGGTTGGAGGAGCAGCAAAAGGCCATTCAAGCCTATACAATTGAGCACGATATAGGAGATGGAATGCACCTGTCTCAAGTGCAGTGGAGAATGATTTCAACGTTGTGCAAGGTTCTGATGCCCTTTGAACTTGCCACACGTGAAGTCAGTTCAGACACTGCCAGCCTGAGTCAGGTCATTCCCCTCATCAGGCTTTTGCAGAAGAAGCTGGAGGCATTGAAGAAGGAGCTAACACGGAGCGATTCCGCTAGGCATGTGGGACTTGTGGATGCAGCCCTTAATTCGCTTAACAAGGATTCACGGGTGGTCAATCTGTTGAAATCAGAGCACTACATTTTGGCCACCGTGCTCGATCCTAGATTTAAAGCCTACCTTGGATCTCTCTTTCCGGCAGACACAGGTCTGCTGGGGTTGAAAGACCTGCTGGTGACAAAATTGTCAAGTCAAGCGGAACGCGACCTGTCAACATCTCCTCCTTCACATTCTCCCGCAACTGGGGGTGCGAGGAAAAGGCTCAGAATTCCGAGCCCACCCGCTGGCGGTGATGCAGGGCAGTCTGGAGCGACTGCTGATGCTGACATCTGGTCCGGACTGAAGGACCTGACAACGATTACGGACATGTCGTCTACTGTCACTGCATATGATTCTCTCAACATTGATAGAATGGTGGAGGATTATATGAGTGACCGCATCCAAGTAGGCACGTCACACAGTCCGTACTTATACTGGCAGGAAAAAGAGGCAATTTGGAGGCCCTTGCACAAACTGGCTTTATTCTACCTAAGTTGCCCTCCCACAAGTGTGTACTCCGAAAGAGTGTTTAGTGCCGCCGCTCACCTTGTCAGCAATCGGCGTACGAGGTTACATCCAGAAAATGTGGAGAAGATGATGTTCATTAAAATGAATTATAATCAATTCCTCCGCGGAGACATTGACCAGCAGCAATTGCCTCCACAAAGTACACAGGGAGCTGAGATGGTGGATTCCAGTGGGGACGAATTGATAATCTGTGAGGAGGGGGATGTACACGGTGATATATCGGAGGGTGAAGATGAGGTGGACATCTTGCCTCTGTAGAGCCAGTTTGTGCAAGGAGAGATTAATTGCTTCTTTTTTGGGGGGGGTCCAAACCAACCCGTCATATCAGTCACAGTCGTGTGGCAGACCCTGTCACTGAAATGATGGGTTGGTTAAAGTGTGCATGTCCTGTTTTGTTTATACAACATAAGGGTGGGTGGGAGGGCCCAAGGATAATTCCATCTTGCACCTCTTTTTTCTTTTCTTTTTCTTTGCATCATGTGCTGATTGGGGAGGGTTTTTTGGAAGGGACATCCTGCGTGACACTGCAGTGCCACTCCTAGATGGGCCCGGTGTTTGTGTCGGCCACTAGGGTCGCTAATCTTACTCACACAGCTACCTCATTGCGCCTCTTTTTTTCTTTGCGTCATGTGCTGTTTGGGGAGGGTTTTTTGGAAGGGACATCCTGCGTGACACTGCAGTGCCACTCCTAGATGGGCCCGGTGTTTGTGTCGGCCACTAGGGTCGCTAATCTTACTCACACAGTCAGCTACCTCATTGCGCCTCTTTTTTTCTTTGCGTCATGTGCTGTTTGGGGAGGGTTTTTTGGAAGGGCCATCCTGCGTGACACTGCAGTGCCACTCCTAGATGGGCCCGGTGTTTGTG
This sequence comes from Pseudophryne corroboree, assembly GCF_028390025.1. NCBI lineage: Eukaryota > Metazoa > Chordata > Amphibia > Anura > Myobatrachidae > Pseudophryne > Pseudophryne corroboree. The sequence continues at coordinate 131,499,403 of NC_086449.1, read as the reverse complement.
TCGGCCACTAGGGTCGCTAATCTTACTCACACAGCTACCTCATTGCGCCTCTTTTTTTCTTTGCGTCATGTGCTGTTTGGGGAGGGTTTTTTGGAAGGGCCATCCTGCGTGACACTGCAGTGCCACTCCTAGATGGGCCCGGTGTTTGTGTCGGCCACTAGGGTCGCTAATCTTACTCACACAGCTACCTCATTGCGCCTCTTTTTTTCTTTGTGTCATGTGCTGTTTGGGGAGGGTTTTTTGGAAGGGACATCCTGCGTGACACTGCAGTGCCACTCCTAGATGGGCCCGGTGTTTGTGTCGGCCACTAGGGTCGCTTATCTTACTCACACAGCGACCTCGGTGCAAATTTTAGGACTAAAAATAATATTGTGAGGTGTGAGGTATTCAGAATAGACTGAAAATGAGTGTAAATTATGGTTTTTGAGGTTAATAATACTTTGGGATCAAAATGACCCCCAAATTCTATGATTTAAGCTGTTTTTTAGTGTTTTTGGAAAAAAACACCCGAATCCAAAACACACCCGAATCCGACAAAAATAATTCGGTGAGGTTTTGCCAAAACGCGTTCGAACCCAAAACACGGCCGCGGAACCGAACCCAAAACCAAAACACAAAACCCGAAAAATTTCAGGCGCTCATCTCTACTCACTATATAATATATTATGTACTCCTGGCTCCTGCTATAACCTATAACTGGCACTGCAGTAGTGCTCCCCAGTCTCCCCCACAATTATAAGCTGTGTGAGCTGAGCAGTCAGACAGATATATATAATATTATATATAGATAATAGATGATGCAGCACACTGGCCTGAGCCTGAGCAGTGCACACAGATATGGTATGTGACTGAGTCACTGTGTGCTGTGTATCACTTTTTTCAGGCAGAGAACGGATTATAAATAAAACTGGTGGTCACTGGTCACTATCAGCAAAACTCTGCACTGTACTGAGTACTCCTAATGCTCCCCAAAATTAGTAAATCAAGTGTCTCTCTAATCTATTCTAAACGGAGAGGACGCCAGCCACGTCCTCTCCCTATCAATCTCAATGCACGTGTGAAAATGGCGGCGACGCGCGGCTCCTTATATAGAATCCGAGTCTCGCGATAGAATCCGAGCCTCGCGAGAATCCGACAGCGTCATGATGACGTTCGGGCGCGCTCGGGTTAACCGAGCAAGGCGGGAAGATCCGAGTCGCTCGGACCCGTGAAAAAAAACATGAAGTTCTGGCGGGTTCGGATTCAGAGAAACCGAACCCGCTCATCTCTAGTTATTATACACATTGCGCCAGGTAGAACACGTTATTATACACAATGCGCCTGGTAGAGCACGTTATTATACACAATGCGCCTGGTAGAGCACTGAGGCACATTGCAGTAACCACTCACTTATCACCTCCAGTTGCACGAAGGGGCCGTTTGACACAAGTGGCTCCGCCCCCAGCAGCAACTCACTGACACTCACCATTTTTTCTGACAGCACAGTGCAGTGAGTGCACTGGCACAAGTAGCCAGCCTGCGCCTGTAGTAGCCGCAGCCTGGAGGAGCTCTATGTGAAATCGCAAGCAGAGGCTGTTCTCTGGCAAGAACGAGCTCGTCCAATCGCTTCCCCTGACGGGCTGGCCACTGCTAAATATACCGATAATCAGTTCCAACTGTGTCAAAGTAGTGGAGCCCCAGGTGCAATGGGAAAGTCAGTGTCACTGCACAGTTGTACTGATTACTGGTATATTTAGCAGTGGCCAGCCCGTCAGGGGAAGCGATCGGAGGAGCTCCTTCTTGCCAGCCTCTGCTTGCGATTTCACAGATAGCTCCTTCATGCTGCGGCGATGGCTGGCTACTTGTGCCAGTGCACTCACTGCACTGTGCTGTCAGAAAAATGGTGTCAGTGAGGCCCTGACACTCTGAGCGGCCTCACATTGCACACACGGAGCTTGCAGCCCCCGGACATCCCGCATCTGCACCAGCTACTCCAGGTGAAGCGGGGCGATGCAGCACTGTCTACTGCTTACCTACAGCGGGAGCTGTGCAGCCCGGCCGGCTCCTGCTGGAAGGTAGTTGTCGGGTCTCGGTGGGGCGTTGAGCGGGTCCCGGGTAGGGGGGGTGGCGGCGGGCAGATCCGGAGCTGTACTCCCAGTCGCAGAGGAGGGTGCTGGCGGCAGAGCGGCAGTGGAGCCGGATGAGCGGGGCCAGTCTGTCAGCCCTGCAGCACAGATTCATGTGCTGGCGGGGAGCAGGATTCAAAGCGGAAGATGCTGCAGGCTGTGATTGGATGGAGACTACAGGAGGTGATTGGCCGAGGAAACAGCCAGTCACCTCCTGCATTCCGCTGACAGGCTTAACACATGCAAACACATATTCAGATGAGCGCGTCCTGTGGGACCCGCTCATCTTCTAAATGTGAGTCCCGGGCGGCTGTTTCTGGGTAAAATACGCGCCATATCGGGTTTTTGCGATCACTGACAATAATGCACATGACACAATATGCACACACCGTAATGCCCCCTACACATTATGCCACACACCGTAATGCCGACACATTATGCCACACACCGTAATGCCCCCGACACATTATGCCACACACCGTAATGCCTGTGACACATTATGACAGGAATCGCAATGCCCGTTATACATTATGCTACACACTGCAATGCCCCTGATACATTATAGCACATACAATGTCTGTGACACAGTATGACACACACCACAATGATCCTGAGACATTATACCACATACCACAATGCCCGTGACATAGCATACAACACACCGTAATGCCAGATACATTATGACACACACTGCAATGTCCGTGATACATTATGCCACACACCGCAATGCCCATTACACATTAAGTTCTACAGTAAGGCTTCCAATTACTTTTAAATTACCTGCTCGTTGCCAGGGGTTTCATGCTCTTGGTTCCATGCACGGTGCCAGGATGTCATGCTCATTGCCAGGGGTTTCATGCACTGGGTGTCATGCTCGTTGCTAGGGGGTAGTGCTTGTTGCTAGGGCCGTGCTCCCAGTGCCACATATGCTCCCAGTGCCAGATATTCCCCCACAGTGCCAGGTATATGCACCCAGTGCCAGATATTCCCCCACAGTGCCAGGTATATGCACCCAGTGCCAGATATTCCCCCACAGTGCCTGCTTCCCCCCCCAGTGCCAGGTATATGCCCCCCCAGTCCCGGGTATATGCCCCCAGTGCCGGGTATATACCCCCCCAGTGCCAGGTATATTCCCCCAGTGCCAGGTATATGCCCCCCCAGTGCCAGGTATATGCCCCCAGTGCCAGGTATATGCCCCCCCAGTGCCAGATATTCTCCCACAGTGCCAGATATTCCCCCCCAGTGCCAGGAATATGCCCCAGTGCCAGGTATATGCCCCCAGTGCCATGTATATGCCCCCAGTGCCAGGTACATACCCCCCCAGTGCCAGTTATATGCCCCCAGTGCCAGGTATATGCCCCCAGTGCCAGATATCCCCCCCAGTGCCTGCTTCCCCCCCAGTGCCAGGTATATGCCCCCAGTGCCGGGTATATGCCCCCCCAGTGCCAGGTATATGCCCCCAGTGCCGGGTATATGCCCCCCCAGTGCCGGGTATATGCCCCCAGTGCCAGGTACATGCCCCCAGTGCCAGATATCCCCCCCCAGTGCCTGCTTCCCCCCCAGTGCCAGGTATATGCCTCCAGTGCCGGGTATATGCCCCCCCAGTGCCAGGTATATGCCCCCCCAGTGCCGGGTATATGCCCCCAGTGCCAGGTACATGCCCCCAGTGCCGGGTATATGCCCCCCCAGTGCCAGGTATATGCCCCCAGTGCCAGGTACATGCCCTCAGTGCCGGGTATATGCCCCCCCAGTGCCAGGTATATGTCCCCAGTGCCAGATCTGCCCCCCCAGTGCCAGGTATATGTCCCCAGTGCCGGGTATATGCCCCAGTGCCTGCTCCCCCGGCCCCCCCCTATGTGTTGGAGGGACACGAGCGCATCGCGCGTCTCTCCTGTGTCCCTCCTGGCTCTCCCCCGGCTGGTCTAATAAAGGAAGTGCCGTTCGTGAGCCAATCAGAGCTCACGAACGGCACTTGCTTCCTTAGACCGACCGGGGGAGAGCCAGGAGGGACACAGGAGAGACGCGCGATGCGCTCGTGTCCCTCCAACACATAGGGGGGGGCCGGGGGAGCAGGCACCGCAGGGAGGGAGAGGAGATCGCAGATTGACATGCGGACGCTCGTCCGCATGTCAATCTGTTCTAAATCAGTGGCGCCCCCGCAGCCCCTCGCCCCCAAGCCACCGCGAGGACTGCGGGGGCAGTAGTTACGCCACTGAGTGTGTGTCTGTGTGGGGGAAGTGACAGTCTGCAGTTAGTGTGTGTCTATGTGGTGGGGGAGTCAGTTTTCAGTCCAAGTGTGTATGGGGGTAAGAGCGGTCCTAGTGAGTGCATTGGAGGGGGTAGTTTGCTGTTTGAGTGAGTGTGTGTGTTGGGGGGGGGGGGGGCTGTGCCACCTGGGAAATATGCCTTTACCTATATAACACATTGTAAAAATGTATACATGTGTAAGATGCATATGGGTGGTCTGCATATATGTGAGAGTATAGAGAGAGAGAGAGAGAGAGAGAGCGTTAGTTATCCCATCCAGGAACGGCACTTGGAGACAAATAATAGCCAACTTGAAGTATATTTAGCTATTATTTGTCTCTGAGTGCGGTTCCTGGATGGCATTTACATGTTATATGTTCGAGTACTGGAGAAGATTGAATTATTGGATTTTATATCTATATATATCTATATATATATATATGTACTGTGTGACGAGGCTGAAGTTAGCTTCTTATTCGGCCAGCTTCTTATTAACTTCTTATTCAAGTTCCAGCTGTGTATGTGTATATATATATATATATATATATATATATATATATTATCAGGGGTGTATCTTCCTATTGGCCAGGATGGCACTCGCCAGGGGCGCCAGCCAAGGGAGGGCGCCATCCAGAGGTGCCACCCGCGGGTAGTAAGTAGATTCACTTTTAGAGGCAGCAGCTATACCCCCACCCCCGTGTAGTTCCTCAGCAGCAGGGATGCACGGTAATGATCACAGTATGCAGCAGCAGCTGCTGGGGGGTGTAGATTATGTAGAGTTTCTTGCCTGTATTGTGGTGCGGTGCTGGACCCCGGCGCCAATTACGGTGGCTGCTGCTGCTGCTGCATTCTTTGATCATTAATGGGCATCCCTGCTGTTGAGGAACTACATAGGGGTGGGGGGATAGCTGTCGCCTCTAAAAGTGAATTTACCTAAAAGTGCTGCCTTTAATAGTAAAATCAACATGGGGCATATGTGTGTCTGGCACTGTGGGGGCATATGTGTATCTGACACTATGGGGGCATACATGTATCTGGCACTGTGGGGGCATTTGAGTGTCCGGCACTGTGGGGGCATACGATTGTATGGCACTGTAGGGGCATACGAGTGTCCGGCACTGTAGGGACATACGAGTGTCTGGCACGGTGGCGGCATATGTGTATCTGGTACTGTGGGGGCATATGTGTAACTGGCACTATACTGGGGGACATTATGTGCATCTGACACTATACATTATGTGTAAGGAGAACTACTGTGGGTATTGTGTGTAAGGCTTCTAACTGTGTGTGTGCGTATGTGTAGGGGGTGTGATTATATATTTATAGTTTGATATATAAAATTGTGAGGCCACACCCACTTTCCCAGGAGCGTGCACGCCTTCCCATATATATATATATATATATATATATAAATATATATATATATATATGGGCACTACTGTGTGGCGTAATGTGTTTTAGGGGTACTACTGTGTAGCATAACGTGAATAATGTACATTACTGTGCTGTGTAATGTGAGTAAGGCACACTACTGTGGTGTAATTTGAATTGGGGTACTATTGAGTGGCCACGACCCTTTTTTTGGCACACGTGCCTTCCCTATTTCAAATATTGAGGGGGGGGGGGGGGGCACCAGTCCTTTACTTTGCCATGGGCGCCCGGACCCCTAAATACACCCCTGTATATTATACATACTTATACGGAAACCCCCTTAAAAAACCTGTGTTTGACCTTGGAAGGTGCCGCAGGGTGGGAGAGTGCTGTGGAGTTGACACTGAAGGCGCCATGGTTGGGGGAGTACTGTACTGATGATATTGAAGGGGCTGTGAGAGTGCTGTGGTGTGGACATTGAAGGGACTGGTGGGGGAGGGGGTATTATGGTTATTGAAGGGGGGGTTATTGAAGGGGGAGTGCTGTGAGCTGGACATTTCTTTTTAACTATGCTGTCTCCATTTTATTTTTACAACTGACTATAATGCACAGGCTGTGGAGAGGAGCCAGGCTGACATCACTTGAAACAGTCATCCGGAAAGGATTGGTCATCGACTAGGAGACAAAAGACCCACTGCATGGCAAGCAGGTAAGTGGAATGGCCTTGTCTTTTGTATGTACCTCCCAGTGTGACTATAATGAGAGGTGTGGTTCATAGGGATTGCATATCTTGTGAGGCCATGCCCCTTGTAGTGAGACCACCCCCCTTTTCTGTGAGCACGCGCACAGAAGGTGCGTGCAAATACAACTGATACCACAGACATTCTCCTCTTCCACTGTCATGGGGCCCCCCCTTTCATTTTTTTCTGGATCCGCCCCTGGGGGTACTGTGTGGTATAATGTGTACTGGCAGCTCTGAAATGTGACATAGGGTGAACTTAAGAAACTAGGGCACTACTATGGAGCATAACATTAAATAAGGCTCTACTATGGTTCAGAAAATGAACTAGGGCACTATTATAGGGTATAAAATTAACAACTGCTGCGGAGAGGAGTCTCTCTAGAAGCATTGGGATGTCGACCCCTTCAAAATGTTGCTATGGGGACCACAATGTTCTAGTTACGCCCCTGGCTGGGATGCATATACAGGTCACAGGTGACATGGGTGATGCTGGGAGGCATGTACTGGTGACATGGGTGACGCCGGGAGGCATGTACTGGTGACATGGGTGACGCCGGGAGGCATGTACTGGTGACATGGGTGACGCTGGGAGGCATGTACTGGTGACATGGGTGATGCTGGGAGGCATGTACTGGTGAATTGGGTGATGCTGGGAGGCATGTACTGGTGACAGGGTGATGATGGGAGGCATGTACTGGTGACGGGGTGATGATGGGAGGCATGTACTGGTGACATGGGTGATGCTGGGAGGCACGTACTGGTGACATGGGTGATGCTGGGAGGCACGTACTGGTGACATGGGTGATGCTGGGAGGCATGTACTGGTGACGTGGGTGATGCTGGGAGGCATGTACTGGTGACGTGGGTGATGCTGGGAGGCACGTACTGGTGACGTGGGTGATGCTGGGAGGCACGTACTGGTGACGTGGGTGATGCTGGGAGGCACGTACTGGTGACGGGGTGATGATGGGAGGCATGTACTGGTGACATGGGTGACGCTGGGAGGCATATACTGGTGACATGGGTGATGCTGGGAGGCATGTACTGGTGACGGGGTGATGATGGGAGGCATGTACTGGTGACATGGGTGACGCTGGGAGGCATATACTGGTGACATGGGTGATGCTGGGAGGCACGTACTGGTGACGTGGGTGATGCTGGGAGGCACGTACTGGTGACGTGGGTGATGCTGGGAGGCACGTACTGGTGACGTGGGTGTACTGGTGACGGGGTGACGCTGGGAGGCACATACTGGTGACATGGGTGATGCTGGGAGGCACGTACTGGTGACATGGGTGATGCTGGGAGGCATGTACTGGTGACGTGGGTGATGCTGGGAGGCATGTACTGGTGACGTGGGTGATGCTGGGAGGCACGTACTGGTGACGTGGGTGATGCTGGGAGGCACGTACTGGTGACATGGGTGATGCTGGGAGGCACGTACTGGTGACATGGGTGATGCTGGGAGGCATGTACTGGTGACGTGCGTGATGCTGGGAGGCATGTACTGGTGACGTGGGTGATGCTGGGAGGCATGTACTGGTGACATGGGTGACATACCCTCCAACTGTACCTTTTTGGCATTGACGCTATACATGTGGTTACAAAAACACATGATGCGGTGCCACTAGCGATATGCAGGACATCGGCACAGTGAAATAAATTGTATAGAGAGACCACACAGAACACAAGTGGAATAAGGACAGTACAGTGTATATTTTTAATACAAATGATAAGAAAGATGCATATCTACAGCATTTATTGTGACAGCAAGAGCTATTAACAAGACACATATTTCTGTGAAACAGCTTTATTGATATAAAATAAGAGTTACATTTTATATGTGTCATTTGATACTCTTTAGCAATATAAAATAAGATTTTACTCACCGGTAAATCTATTTCTCGTAGTCCGTAGTGGATGCTGGGAACTCCGAAAGGACCATGGGGAATAGCGGCTCCGCAGGAGACTGGGCACAACTAAAGAAAGCTTTTAGGTCACCTGGTGTGCACTGGCTCCTCCCACTATGACCCTCCTCCAAGCCTCAGTTAGGACACTGTGCCCGGACGAGCTGACATAATAAGGAAGGATTTTGAATCCCGGGTAAGACTCTTACCAGCCACACCAATCACACTGTATAACTCGTGATACTATACCCAGTTTAACAGTATGAAAAAACAACTGAGCCTCTCAACAGATGGCTCAACAATAACCCTTTAGTTAACAGTAACTATGTACAAGTATTGCAGACAATCCGCACTTGGGACGGGCCCAAGATGAACCCACCTTCCTTGTGGAATGGGCTTTTACTGATTTAGGATGCGGCAGTCCAGCCGCAGAATGCGCCAGCTGAATTGTGCTACAAATCCAGCGAGCAATAGTCTGCTTAGAAGCAGGAGCACCCAGCTTGTTGGGTGCATACAGGATAAATAGCGAGTCAGTTTTCCTGACTCCAGCCGTCCTGGAAACATAAATTTTCAAGGCCCTGACTACGTCCAGCAACTTGGAATCCTCCAAGTCCCTAGTAGCCGCAGGCACCACAATAGGTTGGTTCAAGTGAAAAGCTGATACCACCTTAGGGAGAAACTGGGGACGAGTCCTCAATTCTGCCCTATCCATATGGAAAATCAGATAAGGGCTTTTACATGACAAAGCTGCCAATTCTGACACACGCCTGGCCGAAGCCAAGGCCAATAACATGACCACTTTCCACGTGAGATATTTTAGATCCACGGTTTTAAGTGGCTCAAACCAATGTGATTTTAAGAAACTCAACACCACGTTGAGATCCCAAGGTGCCACTGGAGGCACAAACGGGGGCTGAATATGCAGCACTCCCTTCACAAACGTCTGAACTTCAGGTAGTGAAGCCAGTTCTTTCTGGAAGAAAATCGACAGAGCCGAGATCTGTACCTTAATGGAGACTAATTTCAGGCCCATAGTCACTCCTGCTTGTAGGAAATGCAGAAATCGACCTAGTTGAAATTCCTCTGTTGGGGCCTTTTTGGCCTCACACCAAGCAACATATTTCCGCCATATGCGGTGATAATGCTTTGCAGTTACATCTTTCCTGGCTTTAATCAGCGTAGGAATGACCTCCTCCGGAATGCCCTTTTCCTTCAGGATCCGGCGTTCAACCGCCATGCCGTCAAACGCAGCCGCGGTAAGTCTTGGAACAGATAGGGCCCCTGCTGCAACAGGTCCTGTCTGAGCGGCAGAGGCCATGGGTCCTCTGAGATCATCTCTTGAAGTTCCGGGTACCACGCTCGTCTTGGCCAATCCGGAACCACGAGTATTGTTCTTACTCCTCGTTTTCTTATTATTCTCAGTACCATTGGTATGAGAGGCAGAGGAGGGAACACATAAACTGACTGGTACACCCACGGTGTCACTAGAGCGTCCACAGCTATCGCCTGAGGGTCCCTTGACCTGGCGCAATATCTCTCTAGTTTTTTGTTTAGGCGGGACGCCATCATGTCCACCTGTGGACGTTCCCATCGATTTACAATCAGCGTGAAGACTTCTGGATGAAGTCCCCACTCTCCCGGGTGGAGGTCGTGCCTGCTGAGAAAGTCTGTTTCCCAGTTGTCCACTCCCAGAATGAACACTGCTGACAGTGCTAGTACGTGATTTTCCGCCCATCGGAGAATCCTTGTGGCTTCTGCCATTGCCATCCTGCTTCTTGTGCCGCCCTGTCGATTTACATGGGCGACTGCCGTGATGTTGTCTGACTGGATCAGTACCGGCTGGTGTAGAAGCAGGGATTTTGCCTGACTAAGGGCGTTGTAAATGGCCCTTAGTTCCAGAATATTTATGTGTAGGGAAGTCTCCTGACTCGACCATAGTCCTTGGAAGTTTCTTCCCTGTGTGACTGCCCCCCAGCCCTGAAGGCTGGCATCCGTGGTCACCAGGACCCAGTCCTGTATGCCGAATCTGCGGCCCTCTAGAAGATGAGCACTCTGCAGCCACCACAGCAGAGACACCCTGGTTCTTGGAGACAGGGTTATTAGGCGATGCATCTGAAGATGCGATCCGGACCATTGGTCCAACAGGTCCCACTGAAAGATTCTGGCATGGAACCTGCCGAAAGGAATTGCTTCGTAAGAAGCCACCAACTTTCCCAGGACCCGCGTGCAGTGATGCACCGATACCTGTTTCGGTTTCAGGAGGTCTCTGACTAGAGATGACAGCTCCTTGGCTTTCTCCTCCGGGAGAAACACTTTTTTCTGGACTGTGTCCAGAATCATACCCAGGAACAGTAGACGTGTCGTCGGAACCAGCTGTGATTTTGGAATATTCAGATTCCAACCGTGCTGGTGTAGCACCTCCTGAGATAGTGCTACTCCCACCAACAACTGCTCTTTGGACGTCGCCTTTATTAGGAGATCGTCCAAGTACGGGATAATTAAAACTCCCTTTCTTCGAAGGAGTATCATCATTTCCGCCATTACTTTGGTAAACACCCTCGGTGCCGTGGAGAGTCCAAACGGCAGCGTCTGGAATTGGTAATGGCAATCCTGTACCACAAATCTGAGGTACTCCTGGTGAGGATAGTAAATGGGGACATGCAGGTAAGCATCCTTGATGTCCAGGGATACCATGTAATCCCCCTCGTCCAGGCTTGCAATAACCGCCCTGAGCGATTCCATCTTGAACTTGAATTTTTTTTTTTTATGTATGTGTTCAAGGATTTCAAATTTAAAATGGGTCTCACCGAACCGTCCGGTTTCGGTACCACAAACAGTGTGGAATAGTAACCCCGTCCTTGTTGAAGTAGGGGCACCTTGACTATCACCTGCTGGGAATACAGCTTGTGAATTGCCTCTAGCACAGCCTCCCTGCCTGAGGGAGTTGTCGGCAAGGCAGATTTTAGGAACCGGTGGGGTGGAGACGCCTCGAATTCCAGTTTGTACCCTTGAGATACTATTTGCAGGATCCAGGGATCCACCTGTGAGCGAGCCCACTGATCGCTGAAATTTTTGAGGCGGCCCCCCACCGTACCTGGCTCCGCCTGTGGAGCCCCACCGTCATGCGGCGGACTTGGAAGAAGCGGGGGAGGACTTTTGCTCCTGGGAACCTGCTGTTTGTTGCAGCCTTTTTCCCCTACCTCTGCCTCTGGACAGAATAGACCCGCCTTTTCCACGCCTGTTTTTCTGAGTCCGAAAGGACTGTACCTGATAAAACGGCGCCTTTTTAGGCTGTGAGGGAACATGGGGTAAAAATGCTGACTTCCCAGCAGTTGCTGTGGAAACTAGGTCCGAGAGACCATCCCCGAATAACTCCTCACCCTTATAAGGCAAAACTTCCATGTGCCTTTTTGAATCTGCATCCCCTGTCCACTGGCGAGTCCATAAGCCTCTCCTAGCAGAAATGGACAGTGCACTTATTTTAGATGCCAGCCGGCAGATCTCCCTCTGTGCATCTCTCATGTATAAGACTGAGTCTTTTATATGCTCTATGGTTAGCAGAATAGTGTCCCTGTCTAGGGTGTCAATATTTTCTGACAGGGAATCTGACCACGCAGCGGCAGCACTGCACATCCATGCTGACGCAATAGCTGGTCTAAGTATAATGCCTGAGTGTGTATATACAGACTTCAGGATAGCCTCCTGCTTTCTATCAGCAGGTTCCTTGAGGGCGGCCGTATCCGGAGATGGTAGTGCCACCTTTTTAGACAAACGTGTGAGCGCTTTATCCACCCTAGGTGGTGTCTCCCAACGTGACCTATCCTCTGGCGGGAAAGGGAACGCCATTAGTAACTTCTTAGAGATTACCAATCTTTTATCAGGGAAAGCCCACGCTTCTTCACACACTTCATTTAATTCTTCTGATGGGGGAAAAACTACGGGTAGTTTTTTCTCCCCAAACATAATACCCTTTTTAGTGGTACCTGGGTTTATATCAGAAATTTGTAACACCTCTTTCATTGCTTCAATCATGCAACGAATGGCCTTAGTGGACATTAGACTAGACTCATCGTCGTCGACACTGGTGTCAGTATCCGTGTCGACATCCGCGTCTGCCATCTGAGGTAGCGGGCGTTTTAGAGCCCCCGATGGCCTTTGAGACGCCTGGACAGGCACGAGCTGAGAAGCCGGCTGTCCCGCATTTGGCATGTCGTCAAATTTTTTGTGTAAGGAGTCGACACGTGCACGCAATTCCTTCCATAAGTCCATCCACTCAGGTGTCTGCCCCGCAGGGGGTGACATCCCTTCTATAGGCATTTGCTCCGCCTCCACATCATTATCCTCATCAAACATGTCGACACAGCCGTACCGACACACCGCACACACACAGGGAATGCTCTAACAGAGGACAGGACCCACAAAAGCCCTTTGGGGAGACAGAGTGAGAGTATGCCAGCACACACCAGAGCGCTATATAATGCAGGGACTAACTGAATTATGTCCCCTATAGCTGCTGTTATATATACTGCGCCTAAATTTAGTGCCCCCCCTCTCTTTTTTACCCTTTTCTGTAGTGTAGACTGCAGGGGAGAGCCAGGGAGCTTCCTTCCAGCGGAGCTGTGAGGGAGAAATGGCGCCAGTGTGCTGAAGGAGATAGCTCCGCCCCTTTTTCGCGGACTATCCTCCCGCTTTTTTATGGATTCTGGCAGGGGTAATTATCACATATATAGCCTCTGGGGCTATATATTGTGGTATTTTTGCCAGCCAAGGTCTTTTTATTGCTGCTCAGGGCCCCCCCCCCCCCCCCCTAGCGCCCTGCACCCTCAGTGACCGGAGTGTGAAGTGTGTATGAGGAGCAATGGCGCACAGCTGCAGTGCTGTGCGCTACCTTGGTGAAGACTGATGTCTTCTGCCGCCGATTTTCCGGACCTCTTCTTACTTCTGGCTCTGTAAGGGGGACGGGGGCGCGGCTCCGGGACCGAACACCAAGGCCAGTTCCATGCGGTCGGTCCCTCTGAAGCTAATGGTGTCCAGTAGCCTAAGAAGCCCAAGCTAGCTGCAAGCAGGTAGGTTCGCTTCTTCTCCCCTTAGTCCCTCGCTGCAGTGAGCCTGTTGCCAGCAGGTCTCACTGTAAAATAAAAAACCTAATTATATACTTTCTTTCTAGAAGCTCAGGAGAGCCCCTAGTGTGCATCGAACCTCGGCCGGGCACAAAATCTAACTGAGGCTTGGAGGAGGGTCATAGTGGGAGGAGCCAGTGCACACCAGGTGACCTAAAAGCTTTCTTTAGTTGTGCCCAGTCTCCTGCGGAGCCGCTATTCCCCATGGTCCTTTCGGAGTTCCCAGCATCCACTAGGACGTCAGAGAAAGTAAGAACTACTGATGACTGCTGAACAGTAATACTGGAAGTCAGCAGAATCCTATAAACATAGCTTTCAATAGTAGCGGGGGCTATTATGCCTTTATTAGAAGAAAAATCTTCAACATAGCAGCAGCAGTGTCTGTGGAAAAGACATTTATTTTAAAATCACAATTTCTGAATCTTTTTTCACCTATCTTACTCTATTTTTATATATTTCATATGGCTGAAAATTTTAAATGATAACAATAAAATATGTTTTATATAACAAATTGTAATTATTAGGCTCTCAGTGCACCCAGGAAATGGCTTCTTTTTCTGTGTGTTTATAATGTACTGGTGACATGGGTGATATACATTGGGGAGCAGCCAGTCACTCTCAAAGTCAGGCTGAAATGAATGAACACGGTCACTCACGAACTGAAAGCAGCAGCATCATCTGCGTCTGCCGCCCGCCCTCTCCCTCCTCCGACGTGATGACGTCACACACACCAGTTCCGCCCCCCGGACAGGTCCTCCCCCGCTCCTTGCCCACTGACGTCACCGTGTTTGCGGCCTCCATCTTGAAGCCGCGGCCTCAGAGTCCGGTCCTCCCGCCCCGGGCAGCGGCCTCCCCGGTATCCGCCTCCATCCGGAGCCCGGGACCAGCAGTGGCCAGGGCGCAGCATGGCGGGTGAGAGAGAAGCAGCGGGCGGGGAGCATGGCGGGGGCATTGGGGGGAAGGGAAGGTCTTCCTGTGTGTGATGTGTATGTGCAGCCGCCGGGTGTGCGGGGAGCCGGGGGATGCGCTGCTCAGTGACCGGTGTCCCAGCTCTTCCATCCGTGCAGCGTCCCTGCCCTCTATGTCCCCAGCACTCCCTGCAGATGTGTGTGATCAGCGGCTTCCCTGCAGCCTGTGTATGAATGGGGCCAGCCTGCCACCAGCCCTGTGCTCACCCTCTATGCAGCGGCGGCAGTCCTTAATATCTATCTATCTATCCATCTATCCATCCTAGTAAGTACATTTGTTGGTGCTGTAACAGAGACCTCGGACACCTGTGGCTATACAGTCACTGTGGCACTACAAGTCCCTGATGAACCACTGCCCGTGACCTACTGCACACACCTTATACCAGTGATAGGGAACCTTTGGGTAGCGTCTAGTTTACCTTCGTGGAGAGGACCTTTCCCATATGTCCTGCTACAGTTTTGCTATTTGGCCTGCTAAAACTGTAGCAGGGCATGCTGGGATGTGTAGTTCAACAGCAGTTGTCTTGGCAACGGTTCCCCATCACTGCCTTATACCATCACACTGAGTGCCATCCACCTAAAGCAGGTGCATTCAGTGCCCGGGTACACCCTCTGGGATAACACTGGGGCAGCAGTGCATAGAGCACACTCAAATTTTGTGTCTACTGACAGCACTGTGCTAATAAATTGCAAAACGCACAATAAAGATGGAATACTGCGTATATCACTGCTACTCCTGGGTTGTTGCCTGTCATAGGCATATATTTGCGTGTGTGTGTGTATGTATGTATATATATATATATATATATATATATAAAAATATATATATATATATATATATATATATATATATATATATATATATATAAAATCTATCCTCTTTCTTCTGAACTTAGTGCATTGCAGATCATTACTCCGCAGCCCAATAGTAATGGCATATTGGGCTTGTGTTGCAAGACTGCTGTATGAACTCTTGTTAAGACTTATCCCAACATCTACCTACACTTTTAATAATGCGCACGCTGCAGAAACTGGTTTCTGGGCAGTGACATGTATGTGTCATACTGTGCTCCGTGCCTTATTTTTAATGATGTTGCTGAGCATTGTGGCAAAATACCACATCCATCGCTAATATGAGGAAGGTTATTAAGTGAAAAGTTAATTCTGAGGTTTGACCCTCCCTTGAATGTCTGTGTTTTTGAGTAATAAGAGTAGTGGAATGTTTTGTTGATTTAATATTATGGCATGTTTCAAGTATGATACTGATTTAATTACCTCTTGTTCCTTTTTAAAGGGGCTTTTCACAGTGTTCCCTGCCATCCCATGGAGGTGCGCAAGACTTTTAGTGTTATGCAGAATACTGTAATAGGCAATGTGCACAGCTGAGTAGCGCAGTGATCTTTGGGGGCACATCGCTTGGGATTGTATCGCCCCCTAAATGTGTATAGCTATTAACGTTGTTACCCTTTTTATTGCTCCCTGGATGAGGCCAGCCCACAACCCATGCTCCCCCCCCCAACTACATACACACATCATTTTATATACACATAGGGGTCGATTCAATTCAGCAACAGTTGAATAGCGCCGGGAATTAGCTCCCAACGCTATTCAATTCAGCTAAAGTTAAGTCGGAGAATGCCCGTTCTCGCCGACTTAACAGGTAGTTTTGTCGGGAAAACGAGCATTCTCCGACTTAACTACCCGCGGTGATGCTGATTCCCGACAGAATCAGCCTTGCGGCAGCTCTTTTCTCGGTTTTCTTCTCTCACCCCCCGGGGCTGAGAGAAGAATTCTCGACAATTGAGGGTAACTAGTCGCTGTGTTGACTAGCGCCGGGAGATAATTCCCGGCACTATTCAACTGCTGCTAAATTGAGTCGACCCCATAGGGCCGGATTCAAATGTCCCTCCCTCCCGCACTTGATAACGCCTGCCGGCAGTATCCTATTGTTGCTGAAGACTGGCGTGACAAGTTAATTTCAGCGAGCTATAAGGCACGGAAAGAGACCCGTTTGGGTGCCCAAGCGGGTCTTTTCACGCTCGCGCCCATTACTTTAGTCTGGTATAGGGACTTTGCGCACCTAAACCCAAGTATAATGGGCGCGGTAAGGGGGGGCATTTGATTATCGCCCCTCAATCACTTTAGATGGGCATTTGAATTCCTCCCATAGTATGTATTCTTTTTTATTGCATACACAGTTTTAAGTTGTTGTTTTTTTTTTAATAACCCTTAGAACCGTGTTTCTCAAACTGGGTGCCACGGGTGCATGTCCAGGACCAAATTCTATTATTTCTGCTCAATATTATAGGCAGAACCAGTGCTGGTGGCTGCCAATCATAAAACATGTGGACAAATAGAAGCGCCACCCTGTCCACTATATTATAACAGCCCAAGGATGACGTATAGGCACAGTGTACTTGCATGTCAGACAGAAGGTGTGTACACACAGTGAGATTTTTTCTTACGATTTTGACTATATAGTCAAAATTGTAAGGAAAGTTAGTGCCGATCGCAAGGTGAAAGTCGCCATGTGATGCCAATGTGGTCTCGTGCGGTCGGCTTCGCAAGTCTAGATAGACTGTGCAGGCAAGTCAATTTTGCCTATCTCGTAGAAAAGATAGTAAAAATTGATACTTGGCCAAAATCGGACAAAGCCAGTATCGCAAGCACAGTCATTACATGCTTGCGATACCGACCTAGTCCCCGTCGCACAGTGAGAATCGGGGTTAGCCCGAATCTCACAGTGTGTATGTACCTAGAGTCTGAATTTCTCAGTAAGGTACTTGTGCCCTTTAGAACAATTTACAGTCACAGTGTTTAATCTTTGTGACCCTTAATCCAGCTGCTACTTATAGGGTTGTTTTTGCTCTGTGAGAATTGTGGTGCTGAATATTAGGGGAATAATTAGTACTTATAAATTACTTATATACTTGAGAATTAGATGTATGTCTTGGTTTTAATTGATATCATACCTATTAAATGCATGTATTAAGTATTGCACAGCAGCCAAGCATTTCCTGTCCAGGAATGTAATTCTTTCCAAAGCCCTCAGGGGCTTCCTGTGCTTGTACACCATGACTTGTGTCCTATGTCCAGTGCAGTTGCTTTTCTGCAGTTGGCTATCTGTTTTGTAAGCGTTCCTAACCCCTGAAGTAACTGTCCTAGCCTTTGAGTTGGCCTTTCCTATAAGATAGATAGTTCCCATGGGATGCATTTGTGTGTTTTCCGCTTTTGTATCTGGAATCCCCATTTCCTTTGTGACCTCTCCCAGCCACGGCACATCTAGGGATTTCTATTGCATCTTGGAATGAGAGATTCAGAAAACCTTTCTCTGAACCGGATGCCTGCTCCTACCACCCCTGCATTTTCTTCCTGTGGGGAGGTCCTCCCTCTGTCTGTTTCATACATTGTGCTGTAGTCCTAGCCCCCCCCTTCCCCAGCACAGCATCACTGCATCCTTTCAGCACATCCTGACAAAGCACATCAATCACTGCCCATGGTGTACTCCAAGCAGCAGCTCCTATTGCCTGGTATTATATCACTCTCCCCTTTCTTGGTCCTGCCCGCTACCTCCTGAGACCTGCACCATGGTTGTGTTGGGCATGTTATTACACGGCTGAGTTTGGTTTCTGCGCGCACCTCTTGAGGGGCGAGGAGATTGAGACATTTGCTCCTTCCTGTATCGGCGGAACTAGTAACTCTTTAGTGTGTGGGCGGCAGAGGGATCCTGCGAATGGCAGCCGTGTCCCCAGATGCAATCGATGTTCCTGAAGTTTTCTCCGAGAGCAGTATTTCTGGGTAGCCTCTTCTGCACAGTCTCTACGTCCAGGGTAGAAGCGATAGTGTAGCTAGCTTTCTCACTGCTGTTCCCTTTTTGTCTGGAAGTGGGAACTTTCCATTTCTTGTTTGGTCATGTCTGTCCTCTGCATCTGTAGACACCAATCCTTCTTTTTTTTTTCTTTTTTTTTTTTCCTCTAATATAAAATAGTTTCAGACACATTGGCTATAGTGTGGCATTAATGCTTCTTTGGGTCACCAAGCTCTTTACTGTTTGTGGTTTGCATGAGGATAAAATAACTCAAAAGGAAAATAATGGGTGTCATCTAGCAAGCAGTTTTTACTTAGTCCTGTAAAGTATAATCTTCATAGGTACAGTCTAATTTGCTGAAAGAGTATCTCCCATTTTATGGCAATATCTATCTATCTATCTATCTATCTATCTATCTATCTATCTATCTATCTATCTATCTATCTATCTATCTATCTATCTATCTATCTATCTATCTATCTATCGTATCCCTTATTCCAAATCCCACATTTTTGGGTCCCCTACTGAGATAATAACATAAATATTATATATATTATTTATAAATCTAATGTATATAATACATATGTCATTATTTCAGTAGGGGACCCAAAAATGTGGGATTTTGGATAAGGGATAATCAACCTGTGTGTGTATAGGTAGATATATGTGTGTGTTCTCGAATGTTTTGTAATGCAAGTCTTTTGCATTTGTTTCCTTGTTTTGTGTGCTCTGTTTATGCCTATAGTTACGTCCTCATTTGCTGCAATTACGTCGAACAGCCTCTTTTGGCACGCCAGGTCGCGTGAGAATCTTTTAGAGGCGGGCGGTTAAAATTTTTTACTGCTTTATTGCCAAAAATGCATCTTAATCCCAACACAATGTCACTACGATGCACCAGGAGACTGTGCTGATTAATTATGACACTTGTATATCTGTGTGCGATTGAGTCTCCGTATGTGTATACGAAGTGCTACAATGTAGCAGTCGCTGCTTTTTTCCAATACAAGTTCTGTTGTGCCCTGTATGCAAACTCTGTCACACACAATATAAATATATATTATGTCATATTTCAAATTAATCCGCACAGTCTCCTCATGTGTCCTAGTCGCTGGACCGTTAGGATGCCTTGAGGACTGCCTTTGGGAATTTCTGAAATAATAGATAATAAATGTAGCGGGATGTAGTCAGGATGCCGGCGGTCAGAATACAGACGCCGGGATCCCGACCGCCAGAATGCCGGCAGCGGCACCACAGCTATTCCGACTCCTGGGTGTCCACGACACCTATGGAGTGGGAATAGAACTCTAACTCGCAAGGCGCTTCGTTGCGCCCGCCACCCTGGCGGCATTCTGGCGGTCGGGATCCCGGCGTCTGTATACTGACCGCTGGGATCCCGTACCCAACCCAATGTAAAGAAGCGATTTGGCAAAATGACTTATCCCCACCCTGTAATGGTTAATCCAGAGGTTCTCAAATGCGGTCCTTAAGACACCTCAACGGTCCAGGTTTTAAGTTTCACCATGCTTGGCTGCAGGTGACTTAATTAGTAGCTCAGTCAGTTTGATTTAACCATATGTGCTGTGCCATAGATATACCTAAAATCTGCCCGTTGGGGTGCCTCGATGACCATGTTTGAGAACCTGTCCCGTTGGGTTAACCATTATATGGCAGCTATTTATTTTTTCTGCAACAAAATAACTTGTCCTGCACTCCTATAGTTTTGTGGGAAAATGTCCTTTTGTTCTGCATACTGACTGACTGGGCAGGAGTCAAATATACGTCCCTCCCGCCTCCTATTACGCCTGCCGGTGGTATTCTAATGTTACTGCTGACGGGCGCGACAACTTCATTTCAGCTCGCTACCCCCGGAGCGAGCTGAAATGCGTGTAAAGAGACCCAGTTGGGCGCCCAAACGGGTCTCTGACGATCGTGCCCATTACTTTAGTCGGGTTTAGGCAGACTGTAATGAGTGCGGTAGTGGGGCACATTTGAATATCGCCCCTCTATCTCCTGTCACTTTAGACTGGAGATAGCGGGTGTGGTATGATCTGAATCCGGCCCACTGACTCCGGTTTTCGTTTCTGTACCACAGAAGGGGCTCTATTTACACAATGCTTAACTAATGCAACATCTTACAAGATAACGCTGACAGCTCGTTAATATAGAGCTGTTTCTATTTTTGATGTGTTGTTCTGGAACTCTTTATTGCATGGTATGAAATTTCAGGGTGCTTGAACATCTTTGACACATTAATATGTCCTGTCTTTAAAATAAGTGTGGTACTGCCACTACTAGTAGTATGGCAGATATCCCATTGTCTGGCCACACCGCATGGCATAGGATAACTGCAAAGGTGATCTGTGGTTTCATTTGCTGCGTGTTTCTTATCTAGTTTCCTAGGCAGGTTACATGTCCCACTGCGTTGGGGAAGGTTGACATGCCATGTTTCCGCTCCACGTTTAGCAGCTCCATAGACAAATAATAATTTGGGTCATGTGTCCTCCTCACCCATACATAGATGCCTAGGTTGGAAGCGCTGATAGCAGCTATCTACCTCTATCCTAAGCGTACCCTGAGATTACCAACCCCAGTATTGTACCCATTAATCCTTCTGTTGATGGCTGCAAACTCATTATTATTGTATCTGTCAGTTTCCAGTCTTCTCTTCTTGTCTGCTACATGTAATATTTAATATTTTGTTTCAGGAGCTGGCGGAGGCAATGATATTCAATGGTGTTTTTCTCAGGTGAAGGGAGCAGTGGAGGACGATGTATCCGAAGGTAAAGCACAAATTGTTCTCTTTGAACCTGTATGTTTAATAAGCACTAACAATAAAATGCGTAGGGTGCTGTTTTTTCTTCTTCTTCTTCTCTATATATAATTATAACCTATACATAGTTTTAGATGTATTTCTTCTTCCGGGTCCATTGTCTCCACAGGGTCAGCACCTGGGTTGGTTTAAAGCTATATACACATTTTTATAGAAATCCAGAATGTTATTGGCCCAAATCTAACTTTTACAATAACGTTGCTCACCAAAAAAGTATAAAAACCCACATAGTTTTGTTTACGTAGCATTTGCAGATTTTTATTAATAAAAATAATTCTAACTTTTATTTATATGGTGCCACATGAGATCCGAAGCGCCAATTACAGTACATAAGTAATCAAACCAAGAAGAAGAAAAAAACACTTACAGGACTAGTACAAGGTATATACAGAAAACCAGGGGTTAGGTGCCATCAACAGGAGTATGGAGTATAAGATAGTGTAAGTAAGAAAAGAAAGGCACATGAGGGGAGAAGGCCCTCCTCTTGCAAATTTACAATCTTAAAGGTGAAGGGCTGACAGACAAGGTGAAACAGGTTAGGAGGACAGTTGTCTGGGTTTGGTGAAGAAGTGGGTCTTGAGAGCCTGTTTGAAGTTCTGTAGAGAGGTGGAGAGTCTAATGCTGGTTTCAGATCGCAAATGCCGGATCCCACCCGGTAAGAGAAACGTGTCCTTACCGGGTGGGATCCGGCATTTGTGCTCCTTTGCTGGCTTTCCGA
Organism: Pseudophryne corroboree; assembly: GCF_028390025.1. Lineage (NCBI taxonomy): Eukaryota > Metazoa > Chordata > Amphibia > Anura > Myobatrachidae > Pseudophryne > Pseudophryne corroboree. The sequence goes on along the minus strand of NC_086449.1, from coordinate 131,477,587 downwards.
CCCGGCAATATACCGGGTCGGTTGCCATAGCAGCGGGGGTGGAGGCGGTGCTGGGAGATGAGCTCATGTCCTGCGCCGTCTCTGCCTATGCTGTGAATGGGAGCCGTGTCGCATCGGAACGGCTCCCATTCACACTGCACCTGACCCGGTATTCAACCCGGTAATAACCCTTCTTTTTTACCGGGTTGAATTACCGGGTCAGGCGACACGCTAATTCACCAAAGGAGCTTTCACATCGCACACTGACCCGTTTCGACACGGCAATATGCCGTGTCGATACCGGGTTATTTGTGCGATGTGAAAGGGGCAAAGGGGATAGAGGTAGAGAATTCCAGAGATAGGGAGCAGCACGTGCAAAATCTGGCGGTAGTAGTGGGAGGTGATAATCGGTTGGCAGGAGAGGCGGTGCACATTAGCGTAGATCAGTGATTTTCAACCTTTCTAGACTCGCGGCACACCTAACAAGACTTTAAAATTCCCAAGGCACGCTATCGGTTACCCATGGGGGGAAAAAAACACATTAGTCCCCACAGATATCAAATACATTGACCTGAACATTTATCAAACACACTGGCCCCCACAATAATTCCACACTACCCCCCCCATACACACAGTAATGGCACACACACTGGTACCCCATGTAATAGTACTCTCAGCCCCCTCTGTAATGTCAGCCCGAAGTCCTGTATATCTGAGCTGGATTAGGATGTGCAGGGCAGTCCGCACGCTGCAGCAGACACCAGCACCAAGCGTGGGCGGGAATGAGACTTACCATGAGTGACCTATCAGCACGTCACCATAGGTCACGGACTGGGCAGCAGGAGAGCTGACTGTGCTGCCTGTGCACGACGGCAGGAGAAGGACCCATGTATCTCTGGCGGGCGGCGGCGGAGCACTGTGCAGGGCATCTCTGGTGAGCGGCAGGCTGAGGCACACCTGACAATCGCTGGCGGCACACTAGTGTGCCGCGGCACAGCGGTTGAAAAACGCTGGCATAGAGGGAAGAGGATGGATGGGAGAATATAGAGAGATAAGGTCAGAGATGTAAATGGGAGAGGACTGGGTAAGGGCTTTGAAGGCGAGTGTGAGACGCTTGAATTGGATACTGAATGGGAAGGGGAGACAGTGAAGAGCTTGTAAGACAGGGGAGGTGGATGTAGTGTGTTTGATAAGGAATGTGAGACCGGCAGTAGCATTGAGGATAGATTGAAGTGGAGAGAGGTGTATGTCAGGGAGGCCAGAAAGGAGGACATTACAGTAGTCCAATCTGAAGATGATCAGTGTCTTATGGGCCCTACACACTACACGATAACACTGAAGGATATGAACGATCTCATTCATTAATGAACGAGATACCGTTTATATCTTTCAGTGTGGAGGCACCAGCGATGAACGATGCGCGGCCCTGCGCTCGTTCGTCGCTGGTGCCCCGTCGCTTGTGCATGCAGGCCAATATGGACAATCTTATCCATATTTGCCTGCACTGCTATGGAGACGGGGGGGGGGGGGGGGGGGGGAGAGAGTGAAGAAACTTCACTGCCCCCCACCGCCGGGTCGCCCGTCGGCCGTATCCGCCGTCTGGCAGCTCGTGGCGGATCGCAAAGTGTGTAGGGCCCATTAGTAGCATCCTGGGTGAGAGGGTCTGATCCTGGAAATGTTTTTGAGATGGAATCGGCAGTTGTGAGAGGTACTGAATGTGTGGTTTGAAGGACAGAGAGGAGTCAAGAATTACTCCAGATGGTTTATAGTACGCCTTCATGTAATATCTGTTTTTATGCACATGTGAAAGGGCTCTAAATCTCTTTATGGACAGCTAAGTCATTAATGATGCTTGTAGGGTAGATAATGCAAACAATAGTATTTACTTTTCTGCTTCCTTAAATACTTCTGAAAGAGCTAGTAAACTTTTAAGTTGCCTTATATAATTGTGAATACTATTTGTAGTCCTTTTATATGCGTAAAAGATCCCATGCTTTGAAAGACAATGACTTGAAAAATGTGACATCGAATTTACTTTTGCAATGCAGTTGAGTGTGAGCTATTCTGTGTAATCTGCATTTTTGGCTAAAGGATGGTGCAATAGGCTGCCTGCAGTACTCTTCTGTGGGATTACTGGAGAAACGTCTAAGGGGGAAAATGCAGTTGTCCTGGGGGCCCATTAATTATAGCTCTTGTCGTGCTAAACGGATCTTAAGTTTTGGTTAGGGTGTGTGTGTGTGTGTGTGTGTAATATAAATATATATATATAATATACATACATTTATTAGAGATAGATAAGTATGTATATTTGTGCAGTGATTAACCATACTTGAACAAGACGGTTAGTTTCATAACCTCAGTGTGTGTTTTATGATTACATTTATAGATGTATGAGAAGTATTTTGCCTATTTCTCTAGCATCCATAAGGGATATTGGGGACTGATTAGTACGATGGGGTATAGATGGGTCCAAAGGAGCCAGTGCACTTTAAATTTCTTCAACTGGGTGTGCTGGCTCCCCCACTCTATGCCTCCTCCTACAGGTCAGTTTATGAAATAGTGCCCTCAGGAGAGGATGCACACCCTGCAGCTCCAGAGAGTTTTCTTCAATTTCTTTTAAACTTTTATTTCTTTCGGTATGCTGTTTGGGCAACAGCACACCTGTACCGTGGGAGTTAAGGGGGGCGGTCACTGGCCTCTTGGGGTGCAGAGCTGCTTCCCCGCTGCAGACCACTGTCCTAAGGGGCTGTTTGTTCAGCATGGCATGGCGCCTTGGCTGTCGCAGATGCAGCATACCGCACACCCCTAACGCTGCCTGAAGGTGATCGTCGGTGGTGAGTACACACCGGGGACCAAGCTAGGGGGGTCCCCCCCGGTTCACTGTGCGTCAGAAGCGCGGTTAAGGCGTACGGGTCCCTCCTGGGCGGGGACCCGCTGTAGCCCCTGCGTGAGACTGGCTAAATATTCTTGTACCAACCATTTATGTGAGGCTACAAACATACTGAGACATTGCCAGTATAAATATGGCTCCGGAGCTACTGTGTAATTACGCGGGGCGGAGCTACATCAGAGCGGGCTCAGCTGCATTTTGGTGCCTTCCTCTGCGTAAGCAGCAGCAGCCTCATACAGCTCCTCCATAACGGTCACACGCTGGATCACTGGTACCGGGTGTAGAGGGGGAGAGCCACTATATTGTGCACAAATATCATTCCTCTGGGAATTTTCATAAGACACTCTCACTGTTGGTTATGTATATGAAAAACGCTGACAGCCTCACTGGGGCTGTGCAGCGTTGGGTGCACTGGTGTCCTCTCTCCTGTGTTTCCTCACATGCAATAGGGCAGGCTTGTATTGTTTCTCTGACGTCCTAGTGGATGCTGGGAACTCCGTAAGGACCATGGGGAATAGCGGCTCCGCAGGAGACTGGGCACAAAAAGAAAGCTTTAGGACTACCTGGTGTGCACTGGCTCCTCCCCCTATGACCCTCCTCCAAGCCCCAGTTAGATTTTTGTGCCCGACCGAGCAGGGTGCAATCTAGGGGGCTCTCCTGAGCTTCTTAGATAAAAGTTAATTTTAGGTTTTTTATTTTCAGTGAGACCTGCTGGCAACAGGCTCACTGCATCGAGGGACTAAAGGGAGAAGAAGCGAACCTGCCTGCTTGCAGCCAGCTTGGGCTTCTTAGGCTACTGGACACCATTAGCTCCAGAGGGATCGAACACAGGCCCAGCCTCGGAGTCCGGTCCCAGAGCCGCGCCGCCGGCCCCCTTACAGAGCCAGAAGCAAGAAGAGGTCCGGAAAATCGGCGGCAGAAGACATCAGTCTTCATCAAGGTAGCGCACAGCACTGCTGCTGTGCGCCATTGCTCCTCATGCACACCTCACACTGCGGTCACTGATGGGTGCAGGGCGCTGGGGGGGGGCGCCCTGAGCAGCAATATTAACACCTTGGCTGGCAAAAATACATCACATATAACCCCCAGGGCTATATGGATGTACATTAACCCCTGCCAGAATCCATAAAAATGCGGGAGAAAAGTCCGCGAAAAAGGGGCGGAGCCTATCTTAGCACACTGGCGCCATTTTCCCCTCACAGCTCCGTTGGAGGGAAGCTCCCTGGCTCTCCCCTGCAGTTAATACACTACAGAAAGGGTTAAAAAGAGAGGGGGGGCACAATTTAGGCGCAGTATACATATATATATATGCAGCTATAAGGGAAAATACTTTTTATAGGTGCTATCCCTGTGATATATAGCGCCCTGGTGTGTGCTGGCATACTCTCCCTCTGTCTCCCCAAAGGGCTTTGTGGGGTCCTGTCCTCTATCAGAGCATTCCCTGTGTGTGTGCTGTGTGTCGGTACGGCTGTGTCGACAGGTATGTGGAGGATAATGAGGTGGAGGCGGAGCGAATGCCTGTAAATATGTTGTCACCCCCTGCGGGGTCGACACCGGTGTGGTTGAACTTATGGAAGGATTACGTGAAAGTGTCAACTCCTTACATAAAAGGTCGACGACACAGAACAGCCAGCTACTCAGCTTGTGCCTGTTCCAGCGTCTCAAATGTCATGGGGGGCTCTAAAATCGCCCGCTACCTCAGATAACAGACACAGGTGTCGACACGGATACTGACTCCAGTGTCGACGTCGATGAGACTGGTGTACCCTCCAAATAGGTCCACCCGTTACAGGATTGAGGCAATGAAAAATTTATTACACATTTATGATTATACCCCAGGTACCACATAAAAGGGTATTGTGTTTGGTGAGAGAAAACTATTAGTAGTTTTTCCTGCATCTGAGAAATTAAATGAGGTGTGTGTGAGGAAGAGTGGTCTTCCCCCGGTAAGAAATTGATAATTTCTAAAACGGTTATTGGCAGCGTACCCTTTCCCGCCAGAGGATAGGTCACGCGGGGAAACACCCCATAGGGTAGATACAGCGCTTACACGCTTATCAGAAAAGGTGGCACTACCGTCTCCGGATACGGCTGCCCTGAAGGGACCTGCTGATAGAAAGCAGGAGGTTACCCTATAAGATATAGTCACACACTAGGGCATTATATTGCGACCAGCCGTTGCTTCGGCATGGATGTGCAGTGCTCCCGCTGCGTGGTCAGATTCCCTGTCGGAAAATAACTATGGATAGGGACAATATTTTGCTGAAAATAGAGCATATAAAAGACATGGTCTTATACATGCGTGATGCACAGAGGGATATTTGCCGGCTGGCATCAAAAATAAGCGCTAGGTCCAGACGGGGGTTATGGACTTGGCAATGGTCAGGCGATGCCGACTCGAATCGGCACATGGAAGTTGCCCTATAAGGGGGTAAAACTGTTTGGGGATGGTTTTTCAGACCTCGTTTCCACAGCTACTGTTGGGAAATCGATTTTTTTGCCACAGGCTACCCCACAACAAAAGAAAGCACCGTATCATCAAGTACAGTCCTTTCGGCCCCAGAAAAGCAAGAGGGCTAGAGGCTCATCCTTTCTGCCGAGAGGCAAAGGCAGAGGAAAAAGCTGCAACACACAGCTAGTTCCCAAGAGCAGAAGTCCTCCCTGCGTCCGGTAGGTCCACAGCATGGTGCGGGGGCTGCTCAGGCGGACCCGGGTACGGTGGGGGCCCGTCTCAGAAATTTCAGCGGACAGTGGGCTCTCTCACATGGATCCCTGGGTCCTTCAAGTAGTATCTCAGGGGTACAGGCTGGAGTTCGAGACGTTCTTCCCCCCGCCGTTTCCTAAAATCTGCCTTACCGGCACCTCCCTCTGCCAGGGAGATGGTGTTGGTGGATATTCAACACTATAATCACAACAAGTGATTGTCAAGGTGCCCCTCCTTCAGCAAGGAAGGGGTTACTATTCCACAGTGGTTGTGGTACCGAAACGTTTCGGTGAGACCCATCTTGAAATTAAAATACTTGAACTTTTATATCAGAAGATTCAAGTTCAAGATGAAATCGCTCAGGGCGGATATTACGAGCCTGGACGAGGGGGATTACAGGGTCTCCCTGGACATCAAGGATGCGTACCTGCATGTCCCCATTTACCCTCCTCACCAGGAGTACCTCAGATATGTGGTACAGGACTGTCACTATCAGTTCCAGACGCGGCCGGTGGAGTTGTCCACGGCACCGAAGGTCTTTACCTAGGTAATGGCAGAAGTGATGATACTCCTTCGCAACAAGGAAGTTTTTATTATCCCGTACTTAGACGATCTCCTGATAAAGGCGAGGTCCAAAGAACAGTTGGTAGTGGGGGTAGCACTCTCTCGGGAAGTGCTACAACAGCACGACTGGATTCTCAATATTCCAAAGTCACAGCTGGTCCCGACGACACGTCTTCTGTTCCTGGGAATGTTTCTGAACGCAGACCAGAAAAGAGTGTTTCTTCCAGTGGAAAAAGCCGAGGAGTTGTCATCTCTAGTCAGAGACATCCTAAAACCAGGACAGGTGTCGGTACATCAATGCACACGGGTCCTGGGAAAAATGGTAGCTTCGTACGAAGCATAATTCCATTCGGAAGACTCCACGCAAGGACGTTCCAGTGGGACCTGTGGGACTAAAGGTACGGGTCCCATCTACAGATACAACAGCGGATAACCCTGTCAGCAAGAAACAGGGTGTCGCTGCTGTGGTGGCTGCAGAGGGCTCATCTACTAGAGGGCCGCAGATTCGGAATACAGGACTGGGTCCTGGTGACCACGGATGCCAGCCTTCGGGGCTGGGGTGCAGTCACACAGGGAAGAAATTTCCAAGGAGATTTCGCTTCACATAAATATTCTGCAGCTAAGGGCCTTTTACAATACCCTAAGCCAAGCAAGGCCCCTGCTTCAGAACCAGCCGGTACTGATCCAATCAGACGACATCACGGCGGTCGCCCATGTAAACAGACAGGGCGGCACAAGAAGCAGGATGGCGATGGCAGAAGCCACAAGGATTCTCCGATGGGCGACCTACACCCAGGAGAATGGGGACTTCATTCAGAAGTTTTCCAAATGCGGGTAAACCGTTGGGAATGACCACGGGTGGACATGATGGCGTCCCGCCTCAACAAGAAGTTGAAAAGATATTGCGCCTGGTCAAGGGACCCTCAGGCGATCGCTGGGGACGCTCTAGTGACACCGTGGGTGTACCAGTCGGTTTGTGTCTCCTCCTCTACCTCTCATACCCAAGGTACTGAGAATAATAAGAAGGCGAGGAGTGAAAACCATACTCGGGGTTCCGGATTGGCCATGAAGAGCTTGGTACCCGGAAATTTCAAGAGATGCTGGCAGAGGACCCTTGGCCTCTGCCGCTTAGACAAGACCTGCTGCAGCAGGGACCCTGTCTGTTCCAAGACTTACCGCGGCTGCGTTTGACGGCATGGCGGTAGAACACCGGATCCTAAAGGAAAAGGGTATTCCGAAGGAAGTCATCCCTACCCTGATCATAGCCAGGAAGGATGTCACCGCAAGACATTATCGCCGCGTTTGGCGAAAATTTGTTGCTTGGTGGGAGGCCATGAAGGCCCCGACGGAGGAATTTCAACTATGTCGATTCCTGCAAGCAGGGGTGACGTTTGGGCCTCAAATTGGGGTCCATCAAGGTCCAGATTTCGGCTCTGTCGATTTTCTTCCAGAAAGAACTGGCTTCACTGCCTGAAGTTCAGACTTTGGTTAAAGGAGTACTACATATTCAGCCTCCTTTTGTGCCTCCTGTGGCTCTTTTTGGATCTCAACGTGGTGTTGGATTTCCTAAAGTCGCATTGGTTGAGCCACTTAAAACCATGGAGCTAAAGTATCTCGCGTGGAAAGTGGTCATGCTGTTGGCCTTGGCCAGGCGTGTGTCAGAATTGGCGGCTTTGTCATGTAAAAGCCCTTATCTGATTTTCTATATGGATAGGGCAGAGTTGAGGACTCGTCCTCAGTTTCTCCCAAAGGTGGTCTCAGGTTTTCACTTGATCCAACCTATTGTGGTGCCTGCGGCTACTAGGAACTGACGGCTGGAGTCAGGAAAACTGACTCGCTGTTTATCCTGATGGCACCCAACAAGCTGGGTGCTCCTGCTTCTAAGCAGTCTATTGCGCGCTGGATTTGTAGCACTATTCAGCTGGCGCATTCTGCGGTAGGATGACCGCAGCCTAAATCAATAAAAGCCCATTCCACAAGGAAGGTGGGCTCATCTTGGGCGGCTGCCCGAGGGGTCTCGGCTTTACAACTTTGCCGAGCAGCTACTTGGTCAGGGGCAAACACGTTTGCAAAATTCTATGAATTTGATACCCTGGCTGAGGAGGACCTGGAGTTCTCTCATTCGGTGCTGCAGAGTCATCCGCACTCTCCCGCCTGTTTGGGAGCTTTGGTATAATCCCCATGGTCCTTACGGAGTTCCCAGCATCCACTAGGACGTCAGAGAAAATAAGAATTTACTTACCGATAATTCTATTTCTCGTAGTCCGTAGTGGATGCTGGGCGCCCATCCCAAGTGCGGATTGTCTGCAATACTTGTACATAGTTATTGTTAACTAATCGGGTTCTTGTTGTGAGCCATCTATTCAGAGGCTCCTCTGTTATCATGCTGTTAACTGGGTTTCATATCACAAGTTGTACGGTGTGATTGGTGTGGCTGGTAGGAGTCTTACCCGGGATTCAAAATCCTTCCTTATTGTGTACGTTCGTCCGGGCACAGTATCCTAACTGAGGCTTGGAGGAGGGTCATAGGGGGAGGAGCCAGTGCACACCAGGTAGTCCTAAAGCTTTCTTTTTGTGCCCAGTCTCCTGCGGAGCCGCTATTCCCCATGGTCCTTACGGAGTTCCCAGCATCCACTACGGACTACGAGAAATAGAATTATCGGTAAGTAAATTCTTATTTTTTGAGGCTGTGTTGTATGTGTATTGTACCTGTTTTTCTTCTTCGCAATGGTAAACAGAAGTTATGCAGTGTATGTAATGCTAGATTCTCCCCTATCTCATCTGGCTCCATATCATGTGAGCAGTGTAGTCAGTCATCACAAAATGCTGATAACGATGTGGGGGACAGTCAAGAGCCCGTCTGGCTGGGGGCTATTAAAACTATGATGTCTGATATGTCATCTCAACTCACTGCAAATGCCAATAAACCTCAGGAACAGCAACAAGCAGTGTTAAATCTAGCTGCTAAACTCCCACCCTGTCTACTGCAGGTGCACAAAAACGCGCTTTACCTGCACTATCAGATACTGATGATGATATACAGGATGATGTGGTTCCCGTAAGTGGGGACGCCACACCTACACAGGGTATTGAACCCCTCATATTGGCTATTCGGGATGTGTTACAGCTCCCACTGGAGGATGCTAATAATGAGCAGTCATTTTCTCTATCGTCCTAAGTGGATGCTGGGGTTCCTGAAAGGACCATGGGGAATAGCGGCTCCGCAGGAGACAGGGCACAAAAAAGTAAAGCTTTTACCAGATCAGGTGGTGTGCACTGGCTCCTCCCCCTATGACCCTCCTCCAGACTCCAGTTAGATTTTGTGCCCGAACGAGAAGGGTGCAATCTAGGTGGCTCTCCTAAAGAGCTGCTTAGAGAAAGTTTAGCTTAGGTTTTTTACTTTACAGTGAGTCCTGCTGGCAACAGGATCACTGCAACGAGGGACTTAGGGGAGAAGTAGTGAACTCACCTGCGTGCAGAGTGGATTTGCTGCTTGGCTACTGGACACTAGCTCCAGAGGGACGATCACAGGTACAGCCTGGATGGTCACCGGAGCCGCGCCGCCGGCCCCCTTGCAGACGCTGAAGAGAGAAGAGGTCCAAAATCGGCGGCTGAAGACTCCTGAGTCTTCATAAAGGTAGCGCACAGCACTGCAGCTGTGCGCCATTTTCCTCTCAGCACACTTCACACAACAGTCACTGAGGGTGCAGAGCGCTGGGGGGGGCGCTCTGAGAGGCAAATAAAAACCTTATTAGAGGCAAAAAATACCTCACATATAGCCCACAGAGGCTATATGGAGATATTTAACCCCTGCCTAACTTCAAAAATAGCGGGAGACGAGCCCGCCGTAAAAGGGGCGGGGCCTATCTCCTCAGCACACAGCGCCATTTTCTCTCACAGAAAAACTGGAGAGAAGGCTCCCAGGCTCTCCCCTGCACTGCACTACAGAAACAGGGTTAAAACAGAGAGGGGGGGCACTGATTTTGGCGATATTGTATATATATAAAAGATGCTATAAGGGAGAAACACTTATATAAGGTTGTCCCTATATAATTATAGCGTTTTTGGTGTGTGCTGGCAGACTCTCCCTCTGTCTCCCCAAAGGGCTAGTGGGTCCTGTCCTCTGTCAGAGCATTCCCGGTGTGTGTGCTGTGTGTCGGCACGTGTGTGTCGACATGTATGAGGACGATGTTGGTGAGGAGGCGGAGAAATTGCCTGTAATGGTGATGTCACTCTCTAGGGAGTCGACACCGGAATGGATGGCTTATTTAGAGAATTACGTGGGTCGGTTGACGACATGAGACGGCCGACAATCTATTAGGACCGGTCCAGGCGGCTCAGAAACACCGTCAGGGGTTTTAAAAACGCCCATTTACCTCAGTCGGTCGACACAGACACAGACACGGACACTGAATACAGTGTCGACGGTGAATAAACAAACGTATTTCTCATTAGGGCCACACGTTAAGGGCAATGAAGGAGGTGTTACGTGTTTCTGATACTACAAGTACCACAAGAAAGGGTATTATGTGGGAGTGGAAAAAACTACCTGTAGTTTTTCCTGAATCAGATAAAATAAAATGAAGTGTGTGATGATGCGTAGGGTTACCCCGATAGCAAATATTGGCGTTATACCCTTTCCCGCCAGAAATTAGGGTACGTTGGGAAACACCCCTTAGGGTGATAAGGCGCTCACACGCTTATCAAGTGGCGTTACCGTCTCCAGATACGGCCGCCCTCAAGGAGCCAGCTGATAGGAAGCTGGAAAAATATCCTAAAAAGTATATACACACATACGGTGGTTATACTGCGACCAGCGATCGCCATCAGCCTGGAGATGCAGTGCTGGGTTGGCTTGGTCGGATTCCCTGACTGAAAATATTTTATTCATGTAGAGCATTTAATAGGATGCATTCTATATATATGTATGTGAGATGCACAGAGGGATATTTGCTCTCTGGCATCAAGATAAGTGCGTTGTCCATATCTCCCAGAAGATGTCAGGGACACGACAGTGGTCAGGTGATACAGATCCCATACGGCAGATGGAAGTATTGCTGTATAAAGGGAAGGAGTTATTTGGGGGTCGGTCCATCGGACCTGGGGACCACAGCAACAGCTGGGAAATCCAACCTTTTTTACCCCAAGTTACATCTCAGCTAAAAAAGACACCGTCTTTTCAGCCTCAATCTTTCCTTTCCCATGAGGGCATGCAGGCAAAAGGCCAGTCATATCTGCCCAGACATAGAGGTAAGGGAAGTAGACTGCAGCAGGCAGCCCTTTCCCAGGAAAAGAAGCCCTCCACCGCGTCTGCCAAGTCCTCAGCATGACGCTGGGGCCGTGCAAGCGGACTCAAGGTGGGGGGGTAGTCTCAAGAGTCTCAGGGCGCAGTGGGATCACTCGCAAGTTGACCCCTAGATCGTACGAGTATTATCCCAGGGGTAAAGATTGGAGAGTCGAGACATCTTCTCCTCGCAGGTTCCTGAAGTCTGCTTTACCAACGGCTCCCTCCGACAGGGAGGCAGCATTGGAAACAATTCACAAGCGGTATATCCAGCAGGTGATAATCAAAGTACCCCTCCTACGACAAGGAAAAGGGTATTATTTTTCCACACTATATTGTGGTACTGAAGCCAGACGGCTTGGTGACACATAGTCTAAATCTAAAATGTTTTGAACACTTACATAAAAGGTTCAAATCGAGATAAAGTCACTCAGAGCAGTGATAGCGAACCGGAAAAAAGGGGACTATATGGTGTCCCTGGACATCAAGGATTACCTCCATGTCCAAATTTTGTCCTTCTCATCAAGGGTACCTCTGGTTCGTGGTACAGAACTGTCAATATCAGTTTCAGACGATGCCGTTTGAATTATCCACGGCACCCCGGGCCTTTTTACCAAGGTAATGGCCGAAAAGATGTTTCTTCAAAGAAAAAAGGCATCTAAATTATCCCTTACTTGCACGACCTAAAAAGGGCAAGTTCCAGAGAACAGTTGGAGGTCGGAAGAGCACTATCTAAAGTAGTTCTTCGACGGCACGACTGGATTCTAAATATTCCAAGAATCGCAGCTGTTTTCCGACGATACGTCTGCTGTTCCTAGGGATGATTCTGGACACGGTTCAGAAAAAGGTTTTTCTTCCCGAGGAAAAAGCCAAGGAGTTATCCGACCTGTCAGGAACCTCCTAAAACCAGGAAAGGTGTCTGTACATCAATGCACAAGAGTCCTGGGAAAAATGGTGGCTTTTTACGAAGCAATTCCATTCGGCAGATTCCATGCAAGAATTTTCCAAAGGGATCTGTTGGACAAATGGTCAGGGTCGCATCCTCAGATGCACCTGCGAATAACCCTGTCGCCAAGGACAAGGGTATATCTTCTGTGGTGGTTGCAAAAGGCTCATCTATTGGAGGGCCGCAGATTCGGCATACAGGATTTGATCCTGGTGACCACGGACGCCAGCCTGAGAGGTTGGGGAGCAGTCACACAAGGAAGAAACTTCCAGGGGGTATGGACGAACCTGGAAAAGTCTCTTCACATAAACATTCTGGTACTAAGAGCAATCTAAAATGCTCTAAGCCAGGCGGAACCACTCCTGCAAGGAAAACCGGTGTTGATTCAGTCGGACAACATCACGGCGGTCGCCCATGTAAACAGACAGGGCGGCACAAGAAGCAGGAGTGCAATGGCAGAAGCTGCCAAGATTCTTCGCTGGGCGGAGAATCACGTAATAGCACTGTCAGCAGTGTTCTTCCCGGGCGTGGACAACTGGGAAGCAGACTTCCTCAGCAGACACGATATTCACCCGGGAGAGGGGGGTCTTCATCCAGAAGTCTTCCACATGCTAATAAACTGTTGGGAAAGACCAATGGTAGACATGATGGCGTCTCGCCTCAACAAGAAACTGGACAAGTATTGCGCCAGGTCAAGAGATCCACAGGCAATAGCTGTGGACGCACTGGTAACACCTTGGGTGTACAAATCAGTATATGTGTTTCCTCCTCTGCCTCTCATACCAAAGGTATTGAAGATTATACGGTGAGGAGGAGTAAGAACAATACTAGTGGCTCCGGATTGGCCAAGAAGGACTTGGTACCCGGAACTTCAAGAGTTGGTCACGGACGACCCGTGCCCTCTACTTCTGAGAAGGGACCTGCTACAACAGGGTCCCTGTCTCTTTCAAGACTTACCGCGGCTGCGTTTGACGGCATGGCGGTTGAACGCCAGATCCTAAAAGGGAAAGGCATTCCAGAAGAAGTCATTCCTACCTTGATTAAGGCAAGGAAGGAAGTCACCGCGAAACATTATCACCGCATTTGGCGAAAATATGTCGCGTGGTGCGAGGATCGGAGTGTTCCGACGGAGGAATTTCAACTGGGTCGTTTCCTACATTTCCTACAATCAGGATTGTCTATGGGTCTCAAATTGAGATCTATTAAGGTTCAAATTTCGGCCCTGTCAATATTCTTCCAAAAAGAATTGGCCTCAGTTCCTGAGGTACAGACTTTTGTTAAAGGAGTACTGCATATACAGCCTCCTGTGGTGCCTCCGGTGGCACCGTGGGATCTAAATGTAGTTTTAGATTTCCTCAAATCCCATTGGTTTGAACCATTGAAAAAGGTGGATTTTAAATATCTCACATGGAAAGTGACTATGTTACTGGCCCTGGCTTCCGCCAGGAGAGTATCTAAATTGGCGGCTTTATCTTATAAAAGCCCTTATCTAATCTTCCATTCGGATAGGGCAGAACTGAGGACTCGTCCGCATTTTCTCCCTAAGGTGGTATCAGCGTTTCACCTGAACCAACCTATTGTGGTGCCTGCGGCCACTGGCGACTTGGAGGACTCCAAGTTGTTGGACGTTGTCAGAGCCTTAAAAATATACATTTCAAGGACGGCTGAAGTCAGAAAATCTGACTCGCTGTTGATACTATATGCACCCAACAAGTTGGGTGCCCCTGCTTCTAAGCAGACGATTGCTCGTTGGATTTGTAACACAATTCAACTTGCTCATTCTGTGGCAGGCCTGCCACAGCCTAAATCTGTTAAGGCCCATTCCACAAGGAAGGTGGGCTCATCTTGGGCGGCTGCCCGAGGGGTCTCGGCATTACAATTCTGTCGAGCAGCTACGTGGTCGGGGGAAAACACGTTTGTAAAATTCTACAAATTTGATACCCTGGCAAAAGAGGACTTGGAATTCTCTCATTCGGTGCTGCAGAGTCATCCGCACTCTCCCGCCCGTTTGGGAGCTTTGGTATAATCCCCATGGTCCTTTCAGGAACCCCAGCATCCACTTAGGACGATAGAGAAAATAAGAATTTACTTACCGATAATTCTATTTCTCGGAGTCCGTAGTGGATGCTGGGCGCCCATCCCAAGTGCGGATTATCTGCAATACTGTACATAGTTATTGTTAACAAATTCGGGTTATATTGTTAAGGAGCCATCTTTAAGAGGCTCTTTCTGTTATCATACTGTTAACTGGGTTTAGATCACAAGTTGTACGGTGTGATTGGTGTGGCTGGTATGAGTCTTACCCGGGATTCAAATTGCCTCCCTTATTGTGTACGCTCGTCCGGGCACAGTACCTAACTGGAGTCTGGAGGAGGGTCATAGGGGGAGGAGCCAGTGCACACCACCTGATCTGGTAAAAGCTTTACTTTTTTGTGCCCTGTCTCCTGCGGAGCCGCTATTCCCCATGGTCCTTTCAGGAACCCCAGCATCCACTACGGACTCCGAGAAATAGAATTATCGGTAAGTAAATTCTTATTTTTCCTCCCACAAGACAAAAATAAGAATTTACTTACCGATAATTCTATTTCTCGGAGTCTGTAGTGGATGCTGGGGTTCCTGAAAGGACCATGGGGAATAGCGGCTCCGCAGGAGACAGGGCACAAAAAGTAAAGCTTTAGGATCAGGTGGTGTGCACTGGCTCCTCCCCCTATGACCCTCCTCCAAGCCTCAGTTAGGTACTGTGCCCGGACGAGCGTACACAATAAGGAAGGATTTATGAATCCCGGGTAAGACTCATACCAGCCACACCAATCACACTGTACAACCTGTGATCTGAACCCAGTTAACAGTATGATAACAGCGGAGCCTCTGAAAAGATGGCTCACAACAATAATAACCCGATTTTTGTAACTATGTACAAGTAATGCAGATAATCCGCACTTGGGATGGGCGCCCAGCATCCACTACGGACTCCGAGAAATAGAATTATCGGTAAGTAAATTCTTATTTTCTCTATCGTCCTAGTGGATGCTGGGGTTCCTGAAAGGACCATGGGGATTATACCAAAGCTCCCAAACGGGCGGGAGAGTGCGGATGACTCTGCAGCACCGAATGAGAGAACTCCAGGTCCTCCTTAGCCAGGGTATCAAATTTGTAGGATTTTACAAACGTGTTTGCCCCTGACTAAATAGCCGCTCGGCAAAGTTGTAAAGCCGAGACCCCTCGGGCAGCCGCCCAAGATGAGCCCACCTTCCTTGTGGAATGGGCATTTACATATTTTGGCTGTGGCAGGCCTGCCACAGAATGTGCAAGCTGAATTGTATTACACATCCAACTAGCAAAAGTCTGCTTAAAAGCAAGAGCACCCAGTTTGTTGGGTGCATACAGGATAACAGCAAGTCAGTTTTCCTGACTCCAGCCGTCCTGGAACCTATATTTTCAGGGCCCTGACCTCATCTAGCAACTTGGAGTCCTCCAAGTCCCTAGTAGGCGCAAGACACCACAATAAGCTGGTTCAGGTGAAACACTGACACCACCTTAGGGAGAGAACTGGGGACGAGTCCGCAGCTCTGCCCTGTCCGAATGGACAAACAGATATGGGCTTTTTTGAGAAAAAACCCACCAATTTGACACTCGCCTGGTCCAGGTCAGGTCCAAGAGCATGTTCACTTTTCATGTGAGATGCTTCAAATCCACAGATTTGACTGGTTTTAAACCAATGTGTTTTGAGGAATCCCAGAACTACGTTGAGATCCCACAGTGCCACTGGAGGCACAAAAGGGGGTTGTATATGCAATACTCCCTTGACAAACTTCTGGACTTCAGGAACTGAAGCCAATTCTTTCTGGAAGAAAAATCGACAGGGCCGAAATTTGAACCTTAATGGACCCCAATTTGAGGCCCATAGACACTCCTGTTTGCAAGAAATGCAGGAATCGACCGAGTTGAAATTTCTTCGTGGGGCCTTCCTGGCCTCACACCACGCAACATATTTTCGCCACATGTGGTGATAATGTTGTGCGGTCACCTCCTTTCTGGCTTTGACCAGGGTAGGAATGACCTCTTCCTGAATGCCTTTTCCCTTAGGATCCGGCGTTCCACCGCCATGCCGTCAAACGCAGCTGCGGTAAGTCTTGGAACAGACATGGTACTTGCTGAAACAAGTCCCTTCTTAGCGGCAGAGGCCATAAGTCCTCTGTGAGCATCTCTTGAAGTTCCAGGTACCAAGTCCTTCTTGGCCAATCCGGAGCCATGAGTATAGTTCTTACTCCTCTACGTCTTATAATTCTCAGTACCGTAGGTATGAAAAGCAGAGGATGGAACACATACACCGACTGGTACACCCACGGTGTTACCAGAACGTCCACAGCTATTGCCTGAGGGTCTCTTAACCTGGCGCAATACCTGTCCCGTTTTTTGTTCAGACGGGACGCCATCATGTCCACCTTTGGTAATTCCCAACGGTTTACAATTATGTGGAAAACTTCCCCATGAAGTTCCCACTCTGCCGGGTGGAGGTCGTGCCTACTGAGGAAGTCTGCTTCCCAGTTTCCATTCCCGGAATGAAACACTGCTGACAGTGCTATCACATGATTTTCCGCCCAGCGAAAAGTCCTTGCAGTTTTTGCCACTGCCCTCCTGCTTCTTGTGCCGCCCTGTCTATTTACGTGGGCGACTGCCGTGATGTTTTATCCCACTGGATCAATACCGGCTGACCTTGAAGCAGAGGTCTTGCTAAGCTTAGAGCATTATAAATTTACCCTTAGCTATATTTATGTGGAGAAAAATCTCCAGACTTGATCACACTCCCTGGAAATTTTTTCCTTGTGTGACTGCTCCCCAGCCTCTCGGGCTGGCCTCCGTGGTCACCAACATCCAAAACTGAATGCCGAATCTGCGGCCCTCTAGAAGATGAGCACTCTGTAACCACCACAGGAGAGACACCCTTGTCCTTGGATATAGGGTTATCCGCTGATGCATCTGAAGATGCGATCCGGACCATTTGTCCAGCAGATCCCACTGAAAAGTTCTTGCATGAAATCTGCCGACTGGAATTGCTTCGAAGGAAGTCACCATTTTTTTACCATGGCCCTTGTGCAATGATGCACTGATTTTAGGAGGTTCCTGACTAGCTCGGATAACTCCCTGGCTTTCTCTTCCGGGAGAAACACCTTTTTCTGGACTGTGTCCAGAATCATCCCTAAGCACAGGAGACTTGTTGTCGGGATCAGCTGCGATTTTGGAATATTTAGAATCCACTCCTGCTGTTGTAACAGTATCCGAGATAGTGCTACTCCGACCTCCAACTGTTCCCTGGACTTTGCCCTTATCAGGAGATCGTCCAAGTAAGGGATAATTAAGACGCCTTTTCTTCGAAGAAGAACCATCATTTCGGCCATTACCTTGGTAAAGACCCGGGGTGCCGTAGACAATCCAAACGGCAGCGTCTGAAACTGATAGTGACAGTTCTGTACCACGAACCTGAGGTACCCTTAGTGATAAGGGCAAATTTTGGACATGGAGGTAAGCATCCCTGATGTCTCGGGACACCAGATAGTCCCCTTCTTCCCGGTTCGTTATCACTGCTCTGAGTGACTCCATCTTGATTTGAACCTTTGTAAGTGTTCAAATTTTTTTAGATTTAGAATAGGTCTCACCTAGCCTTCTGGCTTCAGTACCACAATATAGTGTGGAATAATACCCCCTTTTCTTGTTGTAGGAGGGGTAATTTAATTATCACCTGCTGGGAATACAGCTCGTGAATTTTTTCCCATACTGCCTCCTTGTCGGAGGGAGACCTTGGTAAAGCAGACTTCAGGAGCCTGCGCAGGGGAAACGTCTCGACATTCCAAACTGTACCCCTGGGATACTACTTGTAGGATCCAGGGGTCCTGTACGGTCTCAGCGTCATGCTGAGAGCTTGTCAGAAGCGGTGGAACGCTTCTGTTCCTGGGAATGGGCTGCCTGCTGCAGTCTTCTTCCCTTTCCTCTATCCCTGGGCAGATATGACTCTTATAGGGACGAAAGGACTGAAGCTGAAAAGACGGTGTCTTTTTCTGCAGAGATGTGACTTAGGGTAAAAACGGTGGATTTTCCAGCAGTTGCCGTGGCCACCAGGTCCGATGGACCGACCCCAAATAACTCCTCTTCCTTTATACGGCAATACACCTTTGTGCCGTTTGGAATCTGCATCACCTGACCACTGTCGTGTCCATAAACATCTTCTGGCAGATATGGACATCGCACTTACTCTTGATGCCAGAGTGCAAATATCCCTCTGTGCATCTCGCATATATAGAAATACATCCTTTAAATGCTCTATAGTCAATAAAATACTGTCCCTGTCAAGGGTATCAATATTTTTAGTCAGGGAATCCGACCAAGCCACCCCAGCTCTGCACATCCAGGCTGAGGCGATCGCTGGTCGCAGTATAACACCAGTATGTGTGTATATACTTTTTATGATATTTTTCCAGCCTCCTGTCAGCTGGCTCCTTGAGGACGGCCCTATCTATAGACGGTACCGCCACTTGTTCTGATAAGCGTGTGAGCGCCTTATCCACCCTAAGGGGTGTTTCCCAACGCGCCCTAACTTCTGGTGGGAAAGGGTATACCGCCCATATTTTCTATCGGGGGGAACCCACGCATCATCACACACTTCATTTAATTTATCTGATTCAGGAAAAACTACGGTAGTTTTTTCACATCCCACATAATACCCTCTTTTGTGGTACTTGTAGTATCAGAAATATGTAACACCTCCTTCATTGCCCTTAACGTGTGGCCCTAATAAGGAATACGTTTGTTTATTCACCGTCGACACTGGATTCAGTGTCCCTGTCTGTGTCTGTGTCGACCGACTAAAGTAAACGGGCGTTTTAAAAACCCCTGATGGTGTTTTTGAGACGTCTGGACCGGTACTAATTGTTTGTCGGCCGTCTCATGTCGTCAACCGACCTTGGCGCGTGTTGACATTATCACGTAATTCCCTAAATAAGCCATCCATTCCGGTGTCGACTCCCTAGAGAGTGACATCACCATTACAGGCAATTGCTCCGCCTCCTCACCAACATCGTCCTCATACATGTCGACACACACGTACCGACACACAGCACACACACAGGGAATGCTCTGATAGAGGACAGGACCCACTAGCCCTTTGGAGAGACAGAGGGAGAGTTTGCCAGCACACACCAAAAACGCTATAATTATATAGGGACAACCTTATATAAGTGTTTTCCCTTATAGCATCTTTTTTATATATTTCTAACGCCAAATTAGTGCCCCCCCTCTCTGTTTTAACCCTGTTTCTGTAGTGCAGTGCAGGGGAGAGCCTGGGAGCCTTCCCTCCAGCCTTTCTGTGAGGGAAAATGGCGCTGTGTGCTGAGGAGATAGGCCCCGCCCCTTTTTCGGCGGCCTCGTCTCCCGCTCTTAACGGATTCTGGCAGGGGTTAAATATCTCCATATAGCCCCCGGAGGCTATATGTGAGGTATTTTTAGCCAAAAAAAGGTTTTCATTTGCCTCCCAGGGCGCCCCCCTCCCAGCGCCCTGCACCCTCAGTGACTGCCGTGTGAAGTGTGCTGAGAGGAAAATGGCGCACAGCTGCAGTGCTGTGCGCTACCTTAAGAAGACTGAGGAGTCTTCTGCCGCCGATTCTGGACCTCTTCTCGTTTCAGCATCTGCAAGGGGGCCGGCGGCGAGGCTCCGGTGACCATCCAGGCTGTACCTGTGATCGTCCCTCTGGAGCTAATGTCCAGTAGCCAAGAAGCCAATCCATCCTGCACGCAGGTGAGTTCACTTCTTCTCCCCTAAGTCCCTCGTTGCAGTGATCCTGTTGCCAGCAGGACTCACTGTAAAATAAAAAACCTAAGCTAAACTTTTCTAAGCAGCTCTTTAGGAGAGCCACCTAGATTGCACCCTTCTCGGCCGGGCACAAAAATCTAACTGAGGCTTGGAGGAGGGTCATAGGGGGAGGAGCCAGTGCACACCACCTGATCCTAAAGCTTTACTTTTTGTGCCCTGTCTCCTGCGGAGCCGCTATTCCCCATGGTCCTTTCAGGAACCCCAGCATCCACTAGGACGATAGAGAAATGACAGTCACATTTCCTGACTCCAAGGAATTGGATGATTTATTTAAAATAGCTTGGAAAAATGCAGAAAAAAAAATATCAGGTGTCCAAGCGGTTTTTGCATACCTTCCCCTTTGCCCTGAAGGCAGAAAATTCTGGGAAGAATCTCCAGCAGCAGACGTCTGTCTCTCGCCTTTTTTTATTATTATTATTATTACCAGTTATTTATATAGCGCACACATATTCCGTAGCGCCTTACAGAGAATATTTTGCCCATTCACCTCAGTCCCTGCTCCAGTGGAGCTTACAATCTATATTCCCTACCACATGTACACAGACACATTCACACTAGGGTTAATTTAGTTGGGAGCCAATTAACGTACTAGTATATTTTTGAATCGCGGGAGGAAACAGGAGTACCCGGAGGAAACCCACGCAAGTAAGGGGACAATATACAAACTCCGCACAGTTAGGGCCATGATGGGAATGGAACCCATGACCTCATTGCTGTGAGGCAGTAATGCTAACCATTACACCATCCGTACTGAAAAAGGCGGTACTTCCTGCTCCGGGGGCCTTTACAGTAAAGGACCTGGCAGATAGATTTTAGAGCGGTGTCAATTTTCCTATCTACACTGCTGCAGGTGTAGCTCAAAGACCGGTCATTGCAGGTTGCTGGATGACACATGTAATTCATTCCTGGGCTACTCGGGTGATATGACCTTAGTTACTACTGTAACTTTCCTAAAACACATTCAGGACACGGCAACAGTCCTCTGTGACTCCCTTAAAGAGATTGGCAATATTAATGCTAGGACCACGGCTATGGGTGTGTTTGCGCGCAGAGCCATATGGTTGCGTCAGTGGATTGCTGATGCTGACTCCAAACGTAATGTGGAAGCTCTTCCCTTAACAGGTATAAATGGCTTTTTGGAGGTGAATTGGACGCATGGATTTCCAAAGCTATTGCTGGGAAATCCACGTTTCTCCCTTTGGGGGCTCCGCCTGCTAGACGTACCTACCCGTGACCGTCGACTCAGTTTTTCGGTCTTCCAGATTTTCGATCTAGGGCCAGGGGGGCCTCCAACGCAGCTAGAGGCTCCAGAGGAAAACCTAAGAAACCAGCCGTTGCCGGATCTAAGGACCAAAGCACCAGTTCTGGTTCCGCAAAGACTTCAGCATGGGGATCTCATTGGTGGGAGCTCGGTTACGTCACTACAGCTACATCTGGGACGGTTCCTGCCAAGATGCTTGGGTAAGGGGACCTTATCTCTCAGGGTTACAAGCTGGAGTTCGATGGTGCTCCTCCGCAACGATTTTTCAAATCAGGCTTACCAGCTTTGGAAAATATGCGTGGTACGCTACTACTGGCCATAAACAAGTTGGTCCAGTCCCAGGTCATTGCTCCAGTACCCCTACAACAACGAGGACAGGGTTACTACTCCAATCTGTTCGTAGTACCAAAACCAGACGGGTCTGTGAGACCCATTCTGAATCTGAAGTCCTTGATTCCTTACCTGAAGGTTTTCAAATTCAAGATGTAATCTTTGAGAGCAGTGATCGCCGGCTTGGACCAATAGGAATTCCTAGTGTCCCTGGATATCACGCTTGCTTCCATATCCCAATTCTGCCTCCTCATCAGGCCTATCTGCGGTTGCTCTACTGAACGATCACTACCAGATTCAGGCGTTACCCTTCGGCCTGCCTACAGCTCTGAGGGTGTTCACGAAGGTGATGGTGGAAATTATGTTTCAGCTCAGGGTTCCAGGGGATCAATGTAATTCCATACCTGGACGATCTCCTGATAAAAGCGAGTTCCAGGAAGCTTCTATTGCTCCATATAGATTGCACTATCCAACTTCTGTCTCGCCACAGGCGGATCCTCAATCTACAGAAGTCCCACCTGGAACTGTCTCAGCGGCTCCTGTTTCTGGGATAATTCTGGATACGGTAGCACAGAAAGTGTTCCTCCCAGAGGAAAAAGTGAGAACACTTCAAGAAATGGTTTGCATGCTCCGACCTGCTCGAGTATCCATTCATCTTAGCATAAAATTGTTGGGAAAGATGGTGGCCTCGTACGAGGCGATACAGTTCGGATGGTTTCATGCCAGACCATTCCAATTTGATATCCTGAACAAGTGCTCCGGCTCCCATCTTCAGATGCACTGGATGATTCGGATGTCACCCCAGGCCAGGATTTCACTCCTGTGGTGGCTACAGTCTTCCAACCTGTGGGAAGGGCGACACTTTGAGATTCAGGATTCAATCCTCCTCACGACGGATGCGAGCCTTGAGAGGTTGGGGAGCGGTCACTCAGGGGGCGCAGTTCCAGGGCAGGTAGCCTGCCCAAGATGCCCTCCCGATCAACATCCTGGAACTTCGGGCCATCTACAATGCTCTGATTCAGGTCTCCCCTCTACTCGGGGATCGGGCGATCCAGGTTCAGTCGGACAACGCCACTGCTGTGGCGTACATCAATCGACAAGGAGGGACAAAAAGCAGAGCCTGCATGCGAGAAAAGTGTGAAGAATACTCTTCTGGGCAGAAAGAAATGCAAGAGCACTGTCCGCAATCTTCATCCCGGGGGTGGACACCTGGGTAGCGGACTTCATCAGTCGCCACGATCTCCACCCAGGTGAGTGGGGACTACACCCTCAGGTGTTTCAACAGATCGACAGGTGGGGCTGCCCACAGATCGGCATGATGGCCTCTCGCCTCAACAAACTTTGTTGCTATTGCTCGCAAACCAGAGACCCTCAGGACAGCGCAGTGGATTCGCTGACCGCCTTGGCCTTACCAGCTGGTCTACCTATTTCCTCCGATTCTGTTGATCCCCAGGGTACTCGAGAGGATCAGTCATCAAGGAGTGCAGGCAATCTTGATTGCCCCGGATTGTCCCCGAAGAGCGCGGTACGCAGCTCTTCTGGACATATCCGTAGAGGACCCTTGGCCTCTGCCGCTAAGCAGAGATCTTCAGCAAGGACCGTTCGTCTACCCGAACTTAAGGCGGCTTCGTTTGACGGCACGGAAGTTGAGCGGAACATCCTAGCTAACAAAGGGCTTTCCAAAAAGGTAATTGCCACTATGGTGCAAGCCAGCAAACCTGTGACGTCAAAACACTATCATCATATCTGGCGAAGATATGTCTCTTGGTGCGAGGAACGTACATATCCATCTGCGGAATTCCACTTTGGGAGATCCCTTCATTTCCTGCAGACGGGAGTGGATAAAGGTTTACATCTTGGATCCATTAAGGTCCAAATTTCAGCTCTTTCCGTCTTATTCCAGAAGAAATTGTCTCTCCTGCCAGAAGTTCAGGCCACCTTGCAAGGGGTGCTTCACATACAACCTCCGTTTGTGCCGCCTACGGCACCTTAGGAATTGGATGTAGTGTTACGCATTCTACAGTCCTACTGGTTTGAACCTCTGATGACGGTAGAAGACAAGTACCTCACGTGGAAGACGGTGATGTTACTGGCCCTGGCTTCTGCTAGACGTGTCTCAGAATTATTGTGAAAAAGTCCCTACTTTGTTTTTTTACGAAAACAGAGCGGAGCTCAGGACTAGACAACAGTTCCTGACGAAGGTAGTCTCCGCGTTTCACTTGAATCAACCTATTGTGATTCCGTCCAATTCTGGCACTTCTGCCCCTCCGGAGGCATTGGATGCAGTGTGAGCCTTAAAAATCTATGTCAAGAGGACGGCTCGGATCAGAAAAACGGATTTCTTGTTCGTGCTGTACGATGCGCAGAACAAGGGTTGCCCTGCTTCAAAGCAGTACATTGCTCGTTGGATTTGGCTTACTTTCCAACAGGCCTATGTGTCAGCAGCCTTACCTGTTCCACAGTCTCTGAAGGCCCACTCTACGAGATCGGTGGGGTCTTTCTGGGCGGCTGCCCATGGAGTCTCGGCCCTCCAACTGTGCCGAGTGGCTACTTGGTCAGGGAAGAACACCTTTGTGAAGTTCTATAAATTTGATACCCTGGCCAAAGAGGATACCCAGTTTGGGCAGGTGGGACTGCAGACGTCTCCGCACATTCCCGCCCGTTCTGGAAGCTTTGGGACATCCCCATTGCACTAATCTGTCCCCAATATCCCTTATGGATGCTAGAGAAAATAGGATTTTAAATACATACTGGTAAATCCTTTTCTCGTAGTCCATAAGGGATATTGAGTGCCCTCCTCTGTGTGGTGACTTTCTACAGGTTCTCTGTTAGGTGTTACCTGTTCAGCTGTTAATGTTGCTGGCCCGGTTATGTTTTGGTTTGCTGGTTTGTAAATCTCACCACACTTATTATGTTCCTTCTCTCAAGTATGACATTCCCCTTCGGGCACTGTTTTACCTATAACTGACCTGTAGGAGGAGGCATAGAGGGGAGGGCGCAGCACACCCAGTTGAGGAAATTTAAAGTGCACTGGCTCTTTTGGACCTGTCTATACCCATCGTACTAATCTGTCCCCAATATCCCTTATGGACTACGAGAAAAGGATTTACCGGTAGGTATGTAAAATCCTATTTTTAGTTCTATAGTATAAACACACATCTTTTCCTAACATTAGCTAGTAATGAATGCGAGGATAATTCTTTCTGTGTATTCTTTGTAATTGCCAATTTCCACTGTGAAATGGTAGACGCATTGAGGGTTGTCGCTATAAAGGGAAGACTTCATTTGGTTGTTACCTCTTTAAAGGACCCCTAAATTCAGTCACCTAATTAGTGCTGAGCTCTATTGGGAAGTTTAGTGTTTGCTATTACAGCCAACACTATACCATAGCTCCCTGACAGTATCAGCCAGCACCCAAACACCGACTGATGCCAGCTGGAGATGGGTGGGGGCTGTACAGAGTGCAGCCGGGTCTCCTTGAAGCCATGCATAGTGAGAAGAGTGCTCTGAGGAGCAGGCATTTGGGATAGGGCAGTGGTTCCCAGACTGGATGCCTTGGGGCACTTACAGGGGTTCCCTTGGTTGGTGGGCCAGCACCAATTCAAATTTATTTATGTAATAGGTGAAACCAGTGCTAATGGCTTCCAGTCCTAAAGTATGTGGACAGGATGAAGCAAATCCTTTAACTACCCAAATAACAACCTATGGATGACACATAAAAACAATTGAATATTTTTTCAGAATTTCTCAATAAAACAGCTGGCCTAGGGGTACAGCTAGCTGTATCTGTGAACTGATTAGAGATACACATCAGGCGGTGCTTGTAATATCCAAGGAGAATAAGATGTGTGTTACAGGGAGATTATTGGATGAAATATAGATGCACCTTCTACTCCATATTTGTTTTAGCTCTTTTTTTCCACGTTTTCCCAATGTTGCCCTGACATTTGTCTCCTGCACTCCTATAGGAACTAGTGTTCCCTCCAGGAATGTATATGGGCAGGGCGGGCGCGCGGATGGCCGGGGGGTTGGGCCGGTCCTCTTCACTAATGGGGGTGTTCCAGCCCCAGCCACATCACTGATGGGGCTTGTCACACCCTGCAGCATCACTGATGGGGGCGTGCACTGCACCTACAGAGGTGCCGGGCTTCCCCCAAGCTCTACCTACAATGTGCATAGATGCTGTGCGTGAGCAGCGGCTGACTGTTTCAGGGCACTGCTAAAGGAGCAGGGCGTTTTTTGACCTTTAAAAATCAGGCAGGGCGTGGCGTCCTGCTAAAACAGTCTAGCGTGAACACTAGGAACATTATGGGGAGATTTCAATAAGACATGTGCCGCGTTTCAGCTGTACGCATAGCCACCTGTTACATTCGGTCCCTAACTTCGTTATTCCTCCTGCACACCCCTATAGGGTACGAGGAAAAACTAGCCATTTTGCTTGTTGCTATATGCTATCCTGGAACTGCACATCACAATAGAATATCCTGCCCAGTGGAATGTGGGGCGGCTAGATGGGGTAATTAAGGCAGTGTAAGGACAGATTGCGGTATATTGGGGTGTCGGCTCCCAGGAGTAATTATGGCAGTGTGATGGTGGGGCGGCTTCTGGGGGTAAATATGGCAGTGTGATGGTGGGGCGGCTTCTGGGGGTAAATATGGCAGTGTGATGACGGGGTGGCTTCTGGGGGTAAATATGGCAGTGTGATGATGGGGTGGCTTCTAGGGGTAAATATGGCAGTGTGATGATGGGGCGGCTTCTGGGGGTAAATATGGCAGTGTGATGATGGGGCGGCTTCTGGGGATAATTATGGCAGTGTGATGATGGGGCGGCTTCTGGGAGTAATTATGGCAGTGTGATGATGGGGTGGCTTCTGAGGGTAAATATGGCAGTGTGATGATGGGGTGGCTTCTGGGGGTAAATATGGCAGTGTGATGATGGGGTTGCTTCTGGGGGTAATTATGGCAGTGTGATGATGGGGTGGCTTCTGGGGATAATTATGGTAGTGGGACGGGGGGGTGGCTTCTGGGGGTAATTATGGCAGTGTTATGGGGGGGCAGCTGCGGGGGTAATTAATTGCATTACCTTGTGACCAGTAGCGTGTGTACATGGCACCTTTTCTATCAAAGCTAAACCCTCCAAACTCTGATTTCTCTAAGCGCATCAGCCTGGGAGGGTCCAGAAGTGACAGCATCATCTGAGCTGACAGCAGGGGGTGTTAGTCTAGGATAAATGGACAGATGATAAGTGGTGACTGAGTAGAAGGAAACATTTCTATTTCTCCCTTCTCCGCTTTCACATCTCCAATGCCAGATCCCGCCCGGGAATTGGAAATTGGTCCTTCCCAGGTGGGATCCGGCATTGGAGTCTGCTTGCTAGCGGCGGGGGGAGGCGGCGCTGGGAGATGAGCTCATCTCCTCGCCACCTTTCCCTATGCTATGAATGGGTACCGGGTCGCATCGACCCGGTACCCATTCACACTGAGCCTGACCCGGTATTCAACCCCGGAATAACCCTTCTTATTACCCTGGTTGAATTACCGGGTCAGGCACCCCGGGAATTCGGACATGGCCCTTTAACACCGCACACTGACCCGTGTTGACCCGGCAATATGTCTGGTCGATACCGGGTTATTTGTGCGATGTGAAGGGGGTAGTACAGGTTTATGTGAAGGTATAAATAATCTGGATAACGCCAGTAACCTGTCCTTGTTGCCTACACACAGGGAGCATGCCTTTTTTTGCAGGCTGAACAAATGCCTGTGATAATGTAGCCTATGGGATATATGCAATTAGCGGCGAATTGCGGCAATTTTTCGTCCGTTTTTCAATTCGACACAATTCGACAGTCTAATTTCGGCAAGTGGGTGCCGAAATTGACCATATTCAATAAAAAACGGATTCGACAGTCCCGCTGACGAAAAACGGCCGATTTGACGGATTTTGTTCCGTTTTTTTAAAAACGGGAAAAAACACGGAAAAAAATGGCGTGGGGTCCCCCCTCCAAAGCATAACCAGCCTCAAGCTCTTCGAGCTGGTCCTGGTTCTAAAAATCCGGGGGGAAAATGGACAGGGGATCCCCCGTATTTTTAAAACCAGCACCGGGCTCTGCGCCTGGTGCTGGTGCAAAAAATACGGGGGACAAAAAGAGTAGGGGTCCCCCCTATTTTTTACACCAGCATCGGGCTCCACTAGCTGGACAGATAATGCCACAGCCGGGGGTCACTTTTATACAGGACCCCTACTCTTTGATTTTACCATTCCATTTAAAAAAATAATAATAATAATGTAAAAAATATATAAATAATACTTGTGCCTCCCAAAAAGACAAACCAAGTACCTAATCCCTTCTAATATAAATAGATATGCTATTACCAATAAAAAAAAAAACACCAAAAAAAACGTGTTTTAAATTTTTTTTATTAGATTCACCCACCAAAGTGTGGCGGATTGAAAATGATGAATTTACGGTCTAAAAGCACTGTTGTCGAATTTCCTAACTTCAATTGAATATGCTTTTGTCGAATTGCCGCATTTGTACCATTGCAGAAAAGTCGAATTTGACAAATGTCGAATTTCAAAAAGTCGAATTTTGAAAGCCCGTTTTTTTGACGGAAAGTACTGAATTGCATTGTCGATTTTTTTTTTTTTTTGGGCGAAAAAGTCCAGTTTTTCGACAATTTCGGGAATTCGACCGCAATTGCATATACCCCTATGTCTTCTCAGGGAACCAGTCATATCCCTAATGCACAAAATATTTCTCAGTGTTGGTTTGGCCCACATAAAAGCTGCTTGCCTGTGACTGTTATTGGTACACAAGACGTGCCAGTTGTGTTACGTCAGGTTGCAGCCTCCAAATAATCCTCAAAATGTTTTTCCAAGTCAAGAAGCGTGAAAAAGAAGCTTCTGTGTTTTCCCAACTGAGTTTGTGATTAGTTTGGTCTTTTGCTGGATAATGTGGCTTTTTTTTTTTTTCCCCCACTGAGGAGTGAACTCCTAGACCAGTTATACCAGACCTGCCTTTACAAGTATAGATTTTGGAGCTTTCCAGTGTCAGGTTAGACGGTGTGCTTATGTGGAGTGCTGCATTGTGGGTGTATGTGCAGCCTGGTATCCTGCAGACTCCTCCATATCTGTGTGTGATGTCAGGGACTTACCTGGCATCAGGCAGAGCGTAATGATGATGGTTTTTAAGATATTCTCTCTTTGACTATAATGTATTGACAAGTATATGGCTTCTATTGTGACTTCAAATTATTATATTAGAGTCATCACTGACCAAATATGTGGTACACTGAATTCTGTTATCTCTTTTCTACTGCCGCTAAAAACCTGGGTTATTGTGGTGATAACCCAGGAGCGGTTCAATGGGAAAGGGAATCTAACCCAGCTAGCTTGCAGGGTTGGTCCCGGGAAGAACCTCGGTCATGGTGGAGTGTAATCGGGTAAGCCAGGTCGAATCGGCCCGATACCAGTTTACAGCGTAGGGAGAACCGGCGGTATGAGATGATCTTATCTCCAAGCGCCAGCACTGGTCAGTTGTGAGGTGATGTCACCGACCCGGAAATAAGCTCAGGTCCAGCCGGGTTGCACCCAGGTTTGACCTGTGTACATGCGATCCAGTATTTCAGTCTAAAAGAAGGGCCAATTAGTGATTTCTGCGTCGTTTTCCACTGGCTCAGACATTCCTCAAACCTAAAATAAATGTTTAAATCACATTAACAAGTCATACATGCAGGACGGACATGTCTGCTCAGTTACAATGAGCACACAGGTGTAACAAAAAAGAGAAGTTGCTATGATAGTTTACATTGAATATAAAGGTAGCCCAAAGCAAACTGCAGTTTGAGCCTCCCAAAATACAATTCCAAAACATGTAAAGCGTGACACATTTGCTTTCTGATGGTTCACTGTGCACACGCTTTGTTTCATGCACAAAATAATAAATCCTATTGTGTAAAATGACCTTCAGGCTGTGCGCAAGGTATATATGAGACATAAGAAAAAAGAAATTACTGATTGCGCTATCTCTCCAGGTGCGTATATGAATAAAGACACGTTTAAATCACCTCTCTGGTTTTTATTTTAGTGCAAAAGTTATATCTCACACAACAATATATTAAAAAACTCTATGCATGCATACTCATTAAGAACTCGTTCTAAAAGTTATAATATTATTTCTCTGTTTAAACATCCAGTGCTCAGACCTGTTAGGAACAATTGTTAGTTCCACTAAAGTAAGTGCAGCATAGCTTGTATTTCCACAGCATTAAATGTTTTTTTTCCAAAGATAATGGAACTCAGTCCTTTGTATATAGACACAGTTTCCACAACATTAAATGGTGTTTTTCCAAATATAATGGAACTCAGTCCTTTGTATAAGGCACAGTTCTTATTCATATACTGGGCATAGTCCATAAACTGACAGTTTATTCACTGTAATAAGCCGCTTACCGCCGTGTCCGTGAATACAGACGTGCTGGGGAGATCCTCGCTGTGCACAGCGGCAGTGTTTACTCTCCCTTTCCCCGTCTGTCCTCCGTGGTGGTAGCGGTACTGGATGGTCTCTAACTCTCAGCGTGTTGGGGCCGCTTGTATGTGGACGCTTGCAGAGCAGACTCTCCACCCAATCCGGCAGGGTAGATCCCAAATTGTGGTGTCACTTGTCACTTGGCAGGGTGAACAGCAATTCTAACGCGTTTCGCACACAGGTGCTTTTTGAAAAAGCACCTGTGTGTGAAACGCGTTAGAGAATTGCTGTTCACCCTGCCAAGTGACAAGCGACACCACAATTTGGGATCTACCCTGCCGGATTGGGAGCTAAGGACAACCAGCGAGACCTCACACACCTGCCGCCTAAGCTGAACCGCAATTAGAGGAGACGCGGCCAGCCAGGTGGAGAGTCTGCTCTGCAAGCGTCCACATACAAGCGGCCCCAACACGCTGAGAGTTAGAGACCATCCAGTACCGCTACCACCACGGAGGACAGACGGGGAAAGGGAGAGTAAACACTGCCGCTGTGCACAGCGAGGATCTCCCCAGCACGTCTGTATTCACGGACACGGCGGTAAGCGGCTTATTACAGTGAATAAACTGTCAGTTTATGGACTATGCCCAGTATATGAATAAGAACTGTGTCTATATACAAAGGACTGAGTTCCATTATCTTTGGAAAAACACCATTTAATGTTGTGGAAATACAAGCTATGTTGCACTTACTTTAGTGGAACTAACAATTGTTCCTAACAGGTCTGAGCACTGGATGTTTAAACAGAGAAATAATATTATAACTTTTAGAACGAGTTCTTAATGAGTATGCATGCATATTGAGTTTTTTAATATATTGTTGTGTGAGATATAACTTTTGCACTAAAATAAAAACCAGAGAGGTGATTTAAACGTGTCTTTATTCATATACGCACCTGGAGAGAGAGCGCAATCAGTCATTTCTTTTTTCTTGTGCAGTTCCTTGGTTAATGAGGAGGGAGAACAAGGTAGTTCTCCACCTCATGATCAAGCTTTAGCTGTACGTACACAGGTACAACTGGACAGAGATTGCAGCTTATAGTCTGATTATACTACTTAATTTTTAATTTATAATAATCAATTAGCGCCTGGATCAGGGTTGTTTTTTCTATATATGAGACATAATAGCAATTTATGCTTAGACTTGGGTATAATTTGCAAAACCTCTCATTTATGGTATGCAGCTATTCCAAAATATGGAAGATTCCGATAGCCAAACCTCTTCTGGTCCCAAGTATTTTGGATTTCGGAGACTGTATTCACTTTTCCTTTGTTACATATTATTCCCTTTCATCATGGAATCACATTGGAATTCTGCCACTGATCCACACACAATATAAATAAAATCGTTCTAGCCGAGTATATATCTGGGTGCACCCTTGTCCAATCCTCGGCAGATCAGATTGTTTATACAATCCTTGTGCAGACCTGTTCTCAGATTCTACAGCCGATCCGCTTTACACACTTGTCCAATTTCTCAGCAGACCAATCTGTGACCAATTCTGCTGAAATAATTAATTCGGCTCTGTGAGAAGGGGGGGTATATTATTGAGGAATGTAATTAATTTTAATGGTCAAGGGGGATGGGGAGAGCATTTTAATGTTCCTTAAACCCCCCCAAAAGAAAAAGGCATAACCAACCCCCGGGCTCTTTGAGCCAGCACTGGTCTAAAAAATACGGGGAACGAAACATGTAGAGGTCCCTCGTATTTAATGAACCAGCACCGTGTTCTTGGAGCTGGCCCTGGTTCTAAAAATATGGGGATAAAATGAGTAGGGTTTACCCATATTTTCAGAACCAGCGCCTGGCTCCTCTAACAGGGGACTAATGCAACAGCCAGGGGACACACTTGACTAGGTCCCGTGGCCGAGGCATCCACCCCCTTCCCCAATAGTCAGCCCAGATCAGGGATTCCTAGGGAAGTGGGGACTGCCCCAACAAAGGGGTCCCCCCTCTTCAGGACACGCAAGGCCAGGGCTGAAGCCCTGTGCTATCTCCGCTACCCCTGGGCTGTGGGTGCTGAGTTAATAGTCCACTTGTTAAAAAGACAATATTGTCTTTTACAGGAGGACTACAGGTCCCAGCAAGCCTCCCCTGCATCCTGGTAACTTGGAGAACCACTAGTAACAGCATGCAGGACATAAAGGGCCTGCTGGTACCTATAGGCCCCCTGTAAAAGTAATATTAAAATAAAAACAGGACACTGTGGGGCAGATGTATTAACCTGGAGAAGGCATAAGGAAGTGATAAACCAGTGATATGTGCAAGGTGATAAAGACACCAGCCAATCAGCTCCAATATGTAAATTAACAGTTAGGATCTGATTGGCTGGTGCCTTTATCACCTTACACATGTCACTGGTTTATCACTTCCTTATGCCTTCTCCAGGTTAATACATCTGCCCCTGAATGTTTTAGTACAAGTTGAGTATCCCATATTCAAATATTCTGAAATACGGAATATTCCGAAATGTTTGAGTGAGACTGAGATAGTGAAACCTTTGTTTTCTGATGGCTCAATATACAAACTTTGTTTAATACAAAAAAATATTGTATGAAATGACCTTCAGGCTGTGTGAATAAGGTGTATATGAAACAAATTGTGTGTATGTACACACATTGTTTAATGCACAAAGTTTTAAAAAATATTGGCTAAAATGACCTTCAGGCTGTGTGTATAAGATGTATATGTAACATAAATGTATTCTGTGCTTAGATTTAGGTCCCACCACCATGATATCTCATTATGGTATGCAGTTATTCCAAAATACGGAAAAATTCGATATCCAAAATACTTCTGGTCCCAAGCATTTTGGATATGGGATACTCAACCTGTATTTTATTCTGCGCCTTCACCTGGGGGGCGGTGGCCTTTCAGCTTTTTTTCATGGATGCCATCCATCCAAGAATTTCCCAGTGTATTCACCCGGAGGGCGTCTTCAATCTTCCTCGATCCTCCTCCGCCGTCAGACTGACACTCGCTGCCTTGCACTGGCTAATATTAGCCAGCCCCAGGGGGCAGAGTGATGACGCAGTTATCTGCGATTGGCTAGCCGTGGCCATCTTAATAATAATAATTATTATTATTTATATAGTGCTTTTTCTCCAATAGGACTAAAGGCGCTTAACAGATACATAGCATAATATAGTACAGAAAATAATGAAGTACAGAACAGCTTTTCCTAAAATACAGAAGCATGTAGATACTAAAGGGACATTATGTAAATACTTGAGTAAACAGGAAAGTCTTGAGTCTACTTTTGAAGGATTCTATAGTAGTGGCCTCTCGCACTGTGCGGGGAAGTGAGTTCCATAGAGTCGGAGCCGCATGACTAAAAGCTCGACCCGCAGATGAATTACGGGAGATTCTAGGTACTGCTAAAAGTCCTTCATCTACAGATCGCAGTAATCGAGTGGGACAGTATGGGTTTAAAAAATGGTGCTACCATGCCCTCTGCTACCTCACCCTACATGAGTCCCGCAGCTGCGGACGGTTACGAGATCCCTCTGGATCCCGCACTGCCGCCACGCTGATAGTGTGCGGGGCTGCCGGGACTGGAGATCCGTTGCCTGCTCCGGTCTCTGCAGCCTGTACAGCGGTTGTGTCTCCTAGTTTGTAAGCAGGTTTAAAAATCAGGCGACCTGACAAGCGACCAGGATCGGGTGTGCGGGTCAGGAGGCGGAGGGTACACACTTGTCCAGTGTCAGGCAAGCCGGTCGATCTGTACCCAGCTTAAGTATTATTTTTTTTATTATTTTATTTTCTGTTTTTTAGGCCAATGGTTTTTTCTGAACTTCAGTGTTGAGTTTTTGGTCTTTGTAATATACAGCTTCTCCAAAGATGTTTCTTTTGCCGACATCGGATGTTTTCATCAAGGTTTGTCTGTATCTTAAACTTTGGGGTCATTCCCATTTAGGTGCGTGTTGCTGTTTTTTTTTTTGTGTGTTTTTTCTCCTGAGGTGGCGAGAAAAAATGTGTGAAAGTCCATGGTTTGGGCGCCCAAGTAGGTGTTTTGGCACTTTAACCAGGACTGTAGATGGTTTAAGCCGCTATATGTGGCTAAACCTGGTTTCATTGGGTGCGACAAGTACAATAATTAATGTGCTCCCGGAATAACTAAATTGCTCCGTCAGACGCCCCTTAAATTAATTAGCACTGCCTACCGTAGTTAAGATTTTAGTGGCCATGCTAGTTTAATTACCATCAGATTTCACTTAATTTTCAAATGAGTTCATCATTGTTGATGTTCCTATAAGAAAAGACCCACTTTAGGCCTGCGATATGCTACATCTTGCTTCTAAATCTGCACATGCTCCGCAATAATATCCCTCATACGCAATGTGACAAAACGTGCACGTTGCCGCTCTCTTCCTAATAATACAGGGTGAGGCAAACCCCCCCCCAGTTTTTAAAGGTTAACAAATTGGCATGGTAACTCTTATTCAGAATGTTAGTACATTTCTAAAAGTGCATGGAACACAGTTCATTTTTCAGTTGGTATTGATATGATGTGGTCCAGATGGTGGCCTTTAATCGTGATATACGTTTGTAGTCTATTTCTGACATTTCGCATCACTTAAGGCCCATACACACTTGCCGAAAATAAGAACGATATCGCTCATTTTGTCGCCCAGTGTGTATGCCGCCAGCGGCGAACAATGCGCGGCCCCCGCGGGTCGGCAACGATTGCTGTCAGTTGTGCATGCAAGCTCGATCTGGAATGCCGTCCAGGAGCTCCATGCACAGCCGGCGGCTGCGTGACAGCACTGAACGATATGAGCGGTCATATCGCTCAGTGTGTACGGGCGGCTGCTGACCGCCCAGCAGGGAAAACACTAGAGCGACATCGTCTAGTGTGTATGGACCCTTAGCCTGTCATTTCTTGACGAAGTTCACTTTCATTTGTCTGGCTACTTTAGCAATCAGAATTTTCATTACTGTGCAGAAAACAATCCTCATGAGCTTCTGAGAGCTGAGGTCTACACACATCCACCAAGAACCATTGATAAACTGAAGGCTGCCATATGCCAAGAAATAATATCGTATTTAAAACCAGTTGACTATAAACATGCCTTTTTTGTTAACCTTTAAAATCTGTGAGGTTTTTCTTGCCTCACCCTGAATTAATTTATTGAAAAATGACTATTACACAAAGGGGTTTGTATTTTAATGTACAGTATATATTAGATAGGTACAGTTTACATATACAAATTTTGAACTAAGAATTACTTAAATAAGAATTGTAATAATCATGGAAGCTGTACTTACAAAAATGAAGAAGTGACCGCAGTGTTGTATTTATACTGCTTTTGAGGGTTCTCCTATGTTTCTAGAGTGCAGGGGAGAAATCTTATATCATCCGCCTGGTCCTTTGAGTAGATTACAGGGGTCTATGTACTAATCCTTGAAGAGAGCTAAAGAGGACGAAGATGAATTCACAGCCAATCCGCTTCTAACTCCCAACGGAATTTGCTGCACAAACTTAATTATAATGTTACAGATATGTTTTCTTGCGATAACGGGATCTTGCGCATGCTTAGTGAGCTGGCCGGCAGAGGAGAGACATTGCATCAGCGCTAAGCTGTGTGCTCTGGCTGGGATCGCCAGATGGGGGAGTTTTCACTCCCCTGCTCCAG
Source organism: Pseudophryne corroboree (assembly GCF_028390025.1). Classification (NCBI taxonomy): domain Eukaryota; kingdom Metazoa; phylum Chordata; class Amphibia; order Anura; family Myobatrachidae; genus Pseudophryne; species Pseudophryne corroboree. Next base: position 131,441,606 of record NC_086449.1, on the reverse strand, counting down.
CGTACAGTGTAGCTTCCTGCTTCACCTCTGTAATGAGGCAAAGCAGGAAGTTCTATAGTGGCGTGATACATGCTGCTATAATACATCTTCCCTTGTGTTTGAAAAAAATGACAGGAGCTGGTTGGTTGTTACTTTATCTCCGTCCATTTTATATTTTTCCAAAGCTTGGTACATGGACCCCTAACTCGTGTAAGGGTTCAGTGTGGCACTTTGTATATGTAGTGCATGCGGAAGATATACGTGATCTCTCCTGCGTTACTACATCAATGAATGTCACAAAAACTTAAATATGCATAAGATACGGAAACTGTTACATAATGGAGCAAAAGGTGTTGATGAATACTCTCTCGTTTGTTTCAGTTATCTTTCATTGTCTTTATGTCTGTTTTATATCCTGGTGTGATAAAACAGGTGCTAAGACTGTGCATATTATGCCTTGATAAGCAAATGTAATTGGTCTGTATCCGTTTTGGACCACTATACTAAATTAAGGCTACTTATGACAGTGGGTCCTATACAAGTAAGACTACATTTCACCTTAGGAATGCTCAGATAATCATGTGGCCATGTGTTTTTGAGTTCTAGATAAAAGCGGTATTACCTAGAAAGCAGGGTTGGCTGTTTTGAACCAGATATTTATTTTTTTAAAGAAAAATTGCTTTGTTTTTTTTATTATGCTGTGACTACAAGGCATGTTGCCCTGACTTCTTTAAAAAAAAAAGCCTATTATAAGGGAATCCCATTGGTATTATTCCACATTCTTGTTACTTGTGGACTTCATTTGAGTGAGCTGAACCAATACAGTAAATTCACACGCACAACAGAAAATAGAGAGGGTGGACCAGATCAGAGAGGTATTAAATCTTCCTAACACCAGCTAAGACTTAAACTCCTCCCCTAACTATCCCATAGGACAGGGGAAAACCACAACTAATACCCCTTTCACATCACCAATGCCGGATCCCACCCGGGAATTGGAAACTGGTCCTTCCCGGGTGGGATCCGGCATTGGACGCTGCTGCAGGCTTTCCCGACCTGGCAATATGTCGGGTGGGTTGCCATAGCAGCAGGAGGCGGCGCTGGGACATGAGATCATCTCCGCGACGCCACTCCCTGTTGTAGTAAACGGGTCCCGGGTCTCATCGACCCGAGAGCCCGTTTTACGCTGCCATTGACCCGGTATTCAACCCGGGTATAACACTGCTTTATTCCTGGGTTGAATTGCCGGGTCTGGCGACCCGGGATTTCCGACATGGCGCTTTCACACCGCACGCTGACCCGTATCGACCTGGCAATATGCTGGGTCGATACCGGGTTATTTGTGCGGTGTGAAAGGGGTATAACATTCTCAGTCTTAAAGGGTAAACAACTCCACCACATTAAAGAGGCAATACACAGAGAAACATGGTTTAATATCCTTCATGTTTATTTGAATTCAATACGTTCAGTCCTATTGAGATGTCGGAGTGTACTTTGTGTGTTTGAGTATATTTAGTCTACATTCATTCATTCATTCATTCATTCATTCATTCAGTTTTATTGAAAGATTTCAAATAAATTTTATGAAAGCCTAATAACTTTAAATTGTTAATGTTGATTCAATTTGTTTTTTCATTAAAACATGTTAAAAAAAGAACTGGTTAGAAAAATTTACTTTTTATTTTTTCCCAATCCTACTAGAAAGTTGTTAGCATTTATTTGTTACTATTTCTATAGCGCCAACATGTTTGCATCACCTTTTTAAAATTTCTTGTTCAATATACAATTTTTTTTTTTTTATATATATATATTGGTCAACTTTGAGATTATGCCGCAATCGTTCAGGCTGCTGCCTAAAAAGACAGGACTATAATAAGATTTTAAACCTACCGGTAAATCTTTTTCTCCTAGTCCGTAGAGAATGCTAGGGACTCCGTAAGGACATGGGGGTATAGACGGGCTCCACAGGAGACATGGGCACTCTAAGACTTTAGAATGGGTGTGCACTGGCTCCTCCCTCTATGCCCCTCCTCCAGACCTCAGTTAAAGAACTGTGCACAGAGGAGACGGACAGTACGAGGAAAGTATTTTTGTTAATCTAAGGGCGAGATACATACCAGCCCACACCATACATACCGTACAACCTGGCATACACTAAACCAGTTAACAGCATGAACAAAACAGCATCAGCCAGAGACTGATCACAACTGTAACATAACCCTTATGTAAGCAACAACTATATACAAGCCTTGCAGAAATAGTCCGCACTGGGACGGGCGCCCAGCATCCTCTACGGACTAGGAGAAAAAGATTTACCGGTAGGTTTAAAATCTTATTTTCTCTGACGTCCTAGTGGATGCTGGGAACTCCGTAAGGACCATGGGGAATAGCGGCTCCGCAGGAGACTGGGCACATCTAAAGAAAGCTTTAGGATCACCTGGTGTGCACTGGCTCCTCCCCCTATGACCCTCCTCCAAGCCTCAGTTAGATTTCTGTGCCCGACGAGAAGGGTGCACACTAGGGGCTCTCCTGAGCTCTTTGTGAAAGTTTTAGTTTAGGTTTATTATTTTCAGTGAGACCTGCTGGCAACAGGCTCACTGCATCGAGGGACTAAGGGGAGAAGAAGCGAACTCACCTGCGTGCAGAGTGGATTGGGCTTCTTAGGCTACTGGACATTAGCTCCAGAGGGACGATCACAGGTTCAGCCTGGATGGGTCACCGGAGCCGCGCCGCCGTCCCCCTTACAGAGCCAGAAGAGCGAAGAGGTCCGGAAAAATCGGCGGCAGAAGACGATCCTGTCTTCAGATAAGGTAGCGCACAGCACCGCAGCTGTGCGCCATTGCTCTCAGCACACTTCACACTCCGGTCACTGAGGGTGCAGGGCGCTGGGGGGGGCAGCGCCCTGAGACGCAATAAATCGATAAAAAAACCTTATATGGCAAAATAAATGCATCACATATAACTCCTGGGCTATATGGATGCATTTAACCCCTGCCAAAACATACAGAAAAAGGATGATAAGGACGCCGAGAAAGGGGCGGAGCCTATCTCCTCAGCACACTGGCGCCATTTTCCCTCACAGCTCAGTTGGAGGGAAGCTCCCTGGCTCTCCCCTGCAGTCACTACACTACAGAAAGGGGTTAAAAAAGAGAGGGGGGCACAAATTAGGCGCAGTATATAACATATAACAATACAGCAGCTATAAAGGGAAAAACACTTATATAAGGTTATCCCTGTATATATATAGCGCTCTGGTGTGTGCTGGCAAACTCTCCCTCTGTCTCCCCAAAGGGCTAGTGGGGTCCTGTCCTCTATCAGAGCATTCCCTGTGTGTGTGCTGTGTGTCGGTACGTTGGTGTCGACATGTATGAGGAGAAAAATGATAAGGAGACGGAGTAGAGTGTCTGAAATTGTGTTGTCACCCCCTAGGGGGTCGACACCTGAGTGGATGTACTGTTGAAATTGCGTGACAGTGTCAGCTTTGTATAAAAGACAGTGGTTGACATGAGACAGCTGGCTACTCAGCTTGTGCATGTCCAGACGTCTCATACAGGGGCCCTAAAGCGCCCGTTACCTCAGATACAGACGCCGACAGGGGTACTGACTCCTGTGTCGACGGTGAAGAGACAACCGTGATTTCCAATAGGGCCACACATTGCATGATTGAGGCAATGGAAAAAGTTTACACTTTTCTGATAATATGAATACCACCAAAAAAAGGGGTATTATGTTTGGTGAGGAAAAACTTCCTGTAGTTTTCCTGAATCTGAGAAATAAAATGAGGTGTGTGATGATGCGTGGGTTTCCCCCCGATAACAATTGATATTTTCTAAAAAGTTATTGGCAGTATACCTTTTCCCGCCAGAGGTTAGGGTGCGTTGGGAAACACCCCCTAGGGTGGATAAAGCGCTCACACGCTTGTAAAAACAAGGGCTCTACCCTCTCCTGAGATGGCCGCCCTTAAGGATCCTGCTGATAGAAAGCAGGAGCGTATCCTAAAATGTATTTACACACATACTGGTGTTATACTGCGACCAGCAATCGCCTCAGCCTGGATGTGCAGTGCTGGGTTGGCGTGGTCGGATTCCCTAACTGGAAATATGATATCCTAGATAAGGACAGTATATTATTGCCTATAGAGCAATTAAAAGATGCATTTCTATATATGCAGGATGCACAGCGGAATATTTGCCGACTGGCATCAAGTATAAGTGCGTTGTCCAATTATTCCAGTAAAGTGGTCAGGTGATGCGGATTCCAAACGGCATTTGGAAGTATTGCCTTAAAAGAGGGGATGTACCCCAGGTCGCCTCTCAAAATAAGACGCCATATTATCAGGCGCAGTCCTGGTTGGCAAGCGGATAAAAGGGTTCCTCTTTTCTGCTCGTGACAGAGGGAGAGGAAAATGGCTGCAGAGATCAGCCAGTTCCAAGGAACAGAAACCCTTTTCCGCCGCTGCCAAGCCCTCAGTATGACGCTAGGGCTTTACAAATTCAGGCACGGTGGGGTCCCGTTCTCAATGAATTTCAGTGCGCAGTGGGCTCACTCGCAAGTAGACCCCTGGATCCTTCAGATAATATTTCAGGGGTACAAATTGGAATTCGAGACGTATTCCCCTCGCCATTTCCAAAAGTCTGTTTTACCGACGTCTCCCGCTGACAGGGAGGCAGTTTTGGAAGCCATTCACAAGCTGTATTCCCAGCAGGTGATAATCAAGGTACCCCTCCTGCAACAGGGAACGGGGTATTATTCCACACTATTGTGGTACCGAAGCCAGACGGCTCGGTGAGACCGATTTTAAATCTAAAATCTTTGAACACTTGCATACAGAGGTTCAAATTCAAAATTGAGTCACTCAGAGCAGTGATTGCAAACCTGGAAGAAGGGGACTACATGATGTCTCGGGACATCAAGGAGGCTTACCTTCATGTCAAAATTTACCCTTCTCACCAAGGGTATTTCAGGTTATGGTACAGAACTGTATCAGTTCGGACGCTGCCGTAGGGATGGTCCACGGCACCCCGGGTCTTTACTGAAGTAATGACCGAAATGATGATATTCCTTCGAAGGAAGGGAATTTTAGTTATCCTTTACTTGGACGATTCCCTGATAAGGGTAAGATCCAGGGAACAGTTGGAGATCGGTGTAGCACTATATCAGGTAGTGTTGCGGCAGCACGATTGGATTTTCAATATTCCAAAAATCGCAGCTGGTTCCGACGACTTGTCTTCTGTTCCTAGGGATGATTCTGGACATAGTCCAGAAAGAAGGTGCTTCTCCCGGAGGAGAAAGCCAGGGAGTTATCCGAGCTAGTCAGGAACCTCCTAAAACCGAACCAAGAGTGCATCAATGCACAAGGGTTCTGGGTAAAAATGGTGGCTTCCTACGAAGCAATCCCATTCGGCAGATTCCACGCACAGTGGAACCTTCTGGACAAATGGTCCGGGTCGCATCTTCAGATGCTTCAGCGGATAACCCTGTCACCAGGGACAAGGGTATCCCTCCTGTGGTGGTTGCAGAGTGCTCATCTTCTAGAGGGCCGCAGATTCGGCATTCGGGACTGGGTCCTGGTGGCCACGGATGCCAGCCTGCGAGGCTGGGGAGCAGTCACACAGGGAAGGAATTTCCAGGGCTTATGGTCAAGCCTGGAGACATCTCTTCATAAAAACATTCTGGAACTAAGGGCCATTTACAATGCCCTAAGTCAAGCGAAACCCCTGCTTCAGGGTCAGGCGGTATTGATCCAATCGGACAACATCACGTCAGTCGCCCACGTAAACAGACAGGGCGGCACGAGAAGCAGGAGGGCAATGGCAGAAGCTGCAAGGATTTTCGCTGGGCGGAAAATCATGTGATAGCACTGTCAGCAGTGTTCATTCCGGGAGTGGACAACTGGGAAGCAGACTTCCTCAGCAGACACGACCTTCACCCGGGAGAGTGGGGACTTCACCCAGAAGTCTTCTACCTGATTGTAAACCGTTGGGAAAAACAAAAGGTGGACATAATGGCGTCCCGTCTAAACAAAAAACTAGACAGATATTGCGCCAGGTCAAGGGACCCTCAGGCAATAGCGGTGGACGCTCTGGTAACACCGTGGGTGTACCAGTCAGTGTATGGGTTCCCTCCTCTGCCCCTCATACCAAAAGTACTGAGAATCATAAGAAGGAGAGGAGTAAGAACTATACTCGTGGTTCCGGATTGGCCAAGAAGGACTTGGTATCTGGAACTTCAAGAGATGCTCACGGACGAACCGTGGCCTCTACCTCTAAGAAAGGACCTGCTCCAGCAAGGGCCTTGTCTGTTCCAAGACTTACCGCGGCTGCGTTTGACGGCATGGCGGTTTGAACGCCGGATCCTGAAGATCCCTACCCTGGTCAAGGCCAGGAAAGACGTAACCGCAAAACATTATCACCGCATTTGGCGAAAATATGTTGCGTGGGGTGAGGCCAAGAAGGCCCCTACAGAGGAATTTCAACTGGGTCGTTTCCTCCATTTCCTGCAAACAGGACTGTCTATGGGCCTAAAATTAGGGACCATTAAGGTTCAAATTTCGGCCCTGTCGATTTTCTTCCAAAAAGAACTGGCTTCAGTGCCTGAAGTTCAGACATTTGTAAAAGGGGTACTGCATATACAGTCTCCTTTTGTGCCTCCAGTGGCACCTTGGGGATCTCAATGTTGTGTTGAGTTTTCCTAAAGTCACATTGGTTTGAACCACTCACCACTGTGGACTTAAAATATCTCACATGGAAGTGACGAGTTAGCCCTGGTTTCAGCCAGGCGGGTGTCAGAATTGGCGGCTTTATCATATAAAAGCCCTTACTTAATAGTTCATTCTGAAAGGACAGAATTGAGGACTCGTCCTCAAATTTTCTACCTAAGGTGGTTTCTGCATTTCACACGAACCAACCTATTGTGGTACCTGCGGCTACTAAGGACTTGGAGGATTCCAAGTTGCTTGACGTGGTCAGGACCCTGAAAATACATGTTTCCAGGACGGCTGGAGTCAGAAAATCTGACTCGCTGTTTATTCTGTATGCACCCAACAAACTGGGTGCTTCTGCTTCTAAGCAGACGATTGCTCGTTGGATTTGTAGTACAATTCAGCTTGCACATTCTGTGGCAGGCCTGCCACAGCCAAAAATCTTAAAATGCCCACTCCACAAGGAAGGTGGGCTCATCTTGGGCAGCTGCCCGAGGGGTCTCGGCTTTACAACTTTGCCGAGCAGTTACTTGGTCAGGAGCAAATACGTTTGTAAAATTCTACAAATTTGATATCTTGACTGAGGAGGACCTGGAGTTCTCTCATTCGGTGCTGCAGAGTCATCCGCACTCTCCCGCCCGTTTGGGAGCTTTGGTATAATCCCCATGGTCCTTACGGAGTTCCCAGCATCCACTAGGACGTCAGAGAAAATAAGAATTTACTTACCGATAATTCTATTTCTCGTAGTCCGTAGTGGATGCTGGGCGCCCATCCCAAGTGCGGATTGTCTGCAATACTGGTACATAATTATTGTTACCAAAAAATTCGGGTTATTGTTGTAGTGAGCCATCTTTTCTAGAGGCTCCTCTATTATCATGCTGTTAACTGGGTTCAGATCACAAGTTGTACAGTGTGATTGGTGTGGCTGGTATGAGTCTTACCCGGGATTCAAAATCCTTCCTTATTGTGTACGCTCGTCCGGGCACAGTATCCTAACTGAGGCTTGGAGGAGGGTCATAGGGGGAGGAGCCAGTGCACACCAGGTGATCCTAAAGCTTTCTTTAGATGTGCCCAGTCTCCTGCGGAGCCGCTATTCCCCATGGTCCTTACGGAGCTCCCAGCATCCACTACGGACTACGAGAAATAGAATTATCGGTAAGTAAATTCTTATTTTTTCTCAAGTCCTAGAAGATGCTGGGGACTCTGTAAGGACCATGGGGATTATACCAAAGCTCCGGACCGGGCGGGAGAGTGCGGATGACTCTGCAGCACCGATTGAGCAAACATGAGGTCCTCATTAGCCAGGGTATCAAACTTGTAGAATTTTGCAAAAGTGTTTGAACCCGACCAAGAAGCTGCCCGGCAAAGCTGTAATGCCGAGACGCCTCGGGCAGCCGCCCAAGAAGAGCCCACCTTCCTAGTGGAATGGGCCTTTACCGAATTAGGTAACGGCAATCCAGCCGTAGAATGAGCCTGCTGAATCGTGTTACAGATCCAGCGAGCAATAGTCTGCTTAGAAGCAGGAACGCCAACCTTGTTGGCCGCATATAGGACAAACAGGGCCTCTGTTTTCCTAACTCGAGCCGTCCTGGCTACATACATTTTTAAGGCCCTGACTACATCAAGGGACTTGGAATCCTCCAAGTCACCCGTAGCCACAGGCACCACAATAGGTAGAAATTGAGGACGAGTCCTCAACTCCGCTCGATCCACATGGAAAATCAGATAGGGGATCTTGTGAGACAAGGCCGCCAATTCGGACACCCGCCTCGCAGATGCCAAGGCCAACAACATGACCACCTTCCAAGTAAGAAATTTTAATTCAACCGTTTGAAGAGGTTCAAACCAGTGTGATTTAAGGAACTGTAACACCACGTTAAGGTCCCACGGTGCCACTGGGGGGCACAAAAGGAGGTTGGATGTGCAGCACTACCTTTACAAAAGTCTGGACCTCTGGGAGAGAAGCCAATTCCCTCTGAAAGAATATAGATAAGGCCGAAATCTGCACCTTAATGGAGCCTAACTTTAGGCCCATATCCACTCCTGTCTGAAGAAAATGGAGAAAACGACCCAGCTGAAAATCTTCCGTCGGAGCATTCTTGGCTTCACACCAAGACACACATTTCCTCCAGATACGGTGATAATGCCTCGCCGTTACCTCCTTCCTAGCTTTAATCAGAGTAGGGATGACTTCCCCCGGAATACCTTTCCTAGCTAGGATTTGGTGTTCAGCCGTCAAACGTAACCGCGGTAAGTCCTGGAGCACACAGGACCCCTGTTGCAACAGGTCCTCCCTGGGAGGAAGAGGCCACGGATCTTCTGCGATCATTTCCTGAAGATCTGAATACCAGGCCCTTCGAGGCCAATCTGGAATAATGAGTATTGTCTGCACTCTTGTTCGTCTTATGATTCTCAATATTTTTGAGATGAGCAGAAGAGGAGGGAACACATATACCAACTGAAAAACCCATGGTGTCACCAGGACGTCCACCGTTACTGCCTGAGGGTCCCTCGACCTGGAACAATACATCCGAAGTTTCTTGTTGAGGCGTGACGCCATCATGTCTATTTGGGGAAGTCCCCAACGACTTGTTATCTCTGCGAAAACTTCTTGATGAAGACCCCACTCTCCTGGATGGAGATAGTGTCTGCTGAGAAAGTCTGCTTCCCAGTTGTCCACTCCCGGAATGAAGACTGCTGACAGAGCGCTTACGTGATTTTCCGCCCAGCGAAGAATTCTGGTGGCTTCCGCCATTGCCACTCTGCTCCTTGTCCCGCCTTGGTGGTTTACATGAGCCACGGCTGTGACGTTGTCTGATTGAATCAGAACCAGTAGGTCGTGAAGAAGATTCTGCGCTTGTCGTAAACCGTTGTATATGGCCCTTAATTCCAGTATTTTGATGTGTAGACAAGCCTCCTGGCTTGACCACAGTCCCTGAAAATTTCTTCCTTGTGTGACTGCTCCCCGTCTTCGGAGGCTCGCGTACGTGGTCACTAGAACCCAGTCTTGAATGCCGAACCTTCGACCCTCTAGGAGGTGAGCACTCTGAAGCCACCACAGGAGAGACACCCTGGCCCTGGGGGACAGGCTTATTTTCTGATGTATTTGTAGATGGGACCCCGACCACTTGTCCAGAAGGTCCCACTGAAACGTTCTCGCATGGAACCTGCCGAAGGGGATGGCCTCGTAAGCCGCCACCATTTTTCCCAATACTCTAGTGCATTGATGAACTGACACTCTTTTTGGTTTTAGCAGGTCCCTGACCATGTTCTGGAGTTCCTGGGCTTTTTCCGTTGGGAGAAAAACCCTCTTCATTTCCATGTCCAGAATCATACCCAAAAATGATAGCCGAGTTGTCGGAAACAACTGCGACTTTGGTAGATTTAGGATCCAGCCGTGTTGCTGCAGCACTCTCAGGGAGAGCGACACGCTTTTCAGTAATTGATCTCTCGATCTCGCTTTTATCAGGAGATCGTCCAAGTATGGGATAATTGTGACTCCTTGCCTGCGCAGGAGCACCATCATTTCCGCCATTACCTTGGTGAAAATCCTCGGGGCCGTGGAAAGCCCAAGCGGCAACGTCTGAAACTGGCAATGACAATCCTGCTGTACAGCGAATCTCAGGTACGCCTGATGAGGGGGATAAATGGGGACATGAAGGTATGCATCCTTTATGTCTAGTGATACCATAAAATCCCCCCCCCCCCCCTTCCAGGCTGGAGATCACTGCCCGGAGAGATTCCATCTTGAATTTGAACCTTTTCAAATACAGGTTCAGGGATTTTAGATTCAGAATGGGTCTGACCGAGCCATCCGGCTTTGGGACCACAAACAGGGTTGAATAGTACCCTTTTCCCTGTTGCATTAGGGGAACTTTGATAATCACTTGCTGTTGACACAGCTTTTGAATGGCAGCTGAAACTATTTCCCTCTCTGGGGGAAAAGCTGGCAAAGCCGATTTGAAAAATCGGCGAGGAGGCACTTCTTCGAACTCCAGCTTGTAGCCTTGGGATACAATTTCGATCGCCCAAGGATCCAAATCCGACTGAAGCCAGACCTGGCTGAAGAGTCGAAGACGTGCCCCCAACGGTGTGGACTCCCTCAGCGGAGCCCCAGCGTCATGCGGTGGATTTTGTAGAGGCCGGTGAGGACTTTTGTTCCTGGGAACTAGCCGTAGCAGGCGTTCTTTTCCCTCTACCTTTACCTCTGGCGATGAAGGAAGAGCCCTGACCCTTTCTGATCTTATGCGACCGAAAGGACTGCATCTGATATTGAGGTGTTTTCTTTTGCTGTGGGGGAACATAAGGCAAAAAAGAAGACTTACCCGCGGTAGCCGTGGAAACCAGGTCCGCGAGGCCCTCCCCAAATAAAACCTCACCTCTGTAAGGTAAAGTTTTGTCTTTTTGAATCGGCATCACCCATCCATTGGCGGGTCCACAGGGACCGTCTAGCACAGTGTTTTTCAACCACTGTGCCGTGGCACACTAGTGTGCCCTAAGCAGTCTCCAGGTGTGCCGCCATAGAAGCAGAGCCAGGCCCGTCAGTGTTTTGCCACTACTGAGGACCTGGAACGATCAATACTGGTGGGTTTAGTGGTTGCAGGGCCAGTTCTAATTTTGGGCCAGGGCAGTGTTGGCTCTTCTGGCTTTCTCAGATGTGGCTCAGGCGTTACCTATGGAGAAGTTGCGACATGATATCCTAGGACATGCAACTGCACCAGGCATCACCATTATATTTGAGTGTGCCTTGGTAATATTTAAATCTTGTTCATTGTGCCGCGAGTTGTAAAAGGTTGAAAATCTCTGGTCTAGCAGAAATTGCCATGGCATTGGCTCTTGAACCCAACAGCCCAATGTCCCTCACAGCCTCTCTCATATATAACGCTGCGTCTTTAATGTGACCCAAGGTCAACAAAATGCTATCCTTATCTAAGGTGTCAATGTCCGATGACAAGTTATCTGCCCATGCAGCAATTGCGCTACCCACCCATGCCGACGTTACTGCCGGTCTGAGCAAGGCACCCGTATGCGATCAGCGGGATCCTTGAGGGCTGCCATGTCTGGAGATGGTAGCGCCACCTTTTTGGACAAGCGCGTTAAAGCCTTGTCCACCGTGGGTGATGATTCCCATCGTAACCAGTCCTGTGAGGGGAAAGGATACACCATAATAATTCTCTTGGGAATCTGCAGTTTCTTGTCTGGAGTTTCCCAAGCTTTTTCAAATAAGGCGTTCAGCTCATGAGATGGGGGAAACGTTACCTCAGGTTTCTTTTCCTTAAACATGCAGACCCTCGTGTCAGGGACAGAGGGGTCTTCTGTGATATGCAAAACATCTTTTATTGCAATAATCATATAATGAATGCTCTTGGCCACCCTTGGGTGTAACCTCGCATAGTCGACACTGGAGTCAGAATCCGTGTCGGTATCAGTGTCTGCTATCTGGGAAAGGTGACGTTTGAGACCCCGAAGGGCCTTGTGACACAGTCAAAGCCATGGATTGACTCCCAGCTTTTTCCCTGGACTCTGCTTTGTCCAATCTTTTATGTAATAAAGTTACATTTGCATTTAAAACATTCCACATATCCAACCAATCAGGTGTCGGCGGTGCCGACGGAGACACCGCCATCATCTGCTCTACATTTTCCCTAGACGAGCCTTCCGCTTCAGACATGCCGACACACACGTACTGACCCCCACACACACACACTGGGATATACAAATATGGGGACAGCCCCCCAATAAGGCCCCTTTCAGAGACAGAGAGAGAGTATGCCAGCACACACCCAGCGACACTGGGCACTGGAACAAATTCCCAGTCTGTACAGCGCTTTTATAGATATATAATACACTTACTGCGCCAATTAAATGTGCCCCCCCCCCCCTCATTTTTGCCCTCTGTACTTGTGTTCAGCAGGGGAGAGTCCGGGGAGCAGCTTCTCTGCAGCTTGCTGTGGAGAAAATGGCGCTGGTTAGTGCTGGAGGATCAAGCTCCGCCCCCTCAACGGCAGGCTTCGGTCCCGCTCAAATTCTTTATACTGGCGGGGGTTTTGTAATATACTGCCTCCGCAGTATCTGTTATGCTGGCCAGTGTCCCTTGAGGTTATTACTGCTGCCCAGGGCACCCGCCCTGCACCCTTACATTGCCTTATGTGTGTGTGTGTGGGAGCAATGGCGCGCAGCGTGACCACTGCGCGGTACCTCAGTGAAGATCTGAAGTCTTCTGCCGCCTGTGAAGTCTTCTTTCTTCTTATACTCACCCGGCTTCTATCTTTCGTCTCTGTGAGGAGGACGGCGGCGCGGCTCCGGAATGAACAGCGAGGACGACACCTGTGTTCCGACCCTCTGGAGCTAATGCTGTCCAGTAGCCTAAGAAGCAGAGCCTATCATTTAAGTAGGTCTGCTTCTCTCCCCTCAGTCCCACGATGCAGGGAGCCTGTTGCCAGCAGTGCTCCCTGAAAATAAAAAACCTAACAAAAGTCTTTTCAGAGAAACTCAGCAGAGCTCCCCTGCAGTGCATCCAGTCTCCTCTGGGCACACGATCTAAGTGAGGTCTGGAGGAGAGGCATAGAGGGAGGAGCCAGTGCACACCCATTCTAAAGTCTTAGAGTGCCCATGTCTCCTACGGAGCCCGTCTATACTCCCTGGTCCTTACGGAGTCCCCAGCATCCTCTAGGACGTAAGAGAAAATAAAGTTTTTATTGTCGAGGTGCTGGCTAGCTATACAATTACACATTACCATAAGATTATACGTATGCACTGAACTGGTGTATTCCACTTTTATTTTTACTAGGGAAGTTGATTATTTCCTGTTGGCGCATTGTTTAGCAGGTAAATAGTTTTGCATTTTTGCTCTGTACTTCCTGCACGGACACTTTACTTCCGGGAGGATGAGTGACGGCAGACTGTGCTGGGCTTGTATTGCTGTAGTGTGTACAGACATGTCTTTTCCAAAAATCAATGTATCCTTATGTGTTTCTTTTCTGTCATTGCAGCTGATATCATATCTACAGTAGAATTTAATCATTCTGGAGAATTATTAGCCACTGGAGATAAAGGAGGACGAGTGGTCATTTTCCAGCAAGAGGTTAGTTAGTTGACTGTGGTACTGCAGCGCTCCCTTCTGTATTCCATATAACTGATATCTAGGGCCTTTAGCCTGTGTGTCTGGACCCAGAATATGGTTCATCAATATTTTTGTGGGATAATTATTATTCATTTGGGAGTAGATTACAACAGGAGTTATGTAATTGAAAGCTTAAAAGACAACTGGGTTACGTGCGTGCTTAGTGGCTACATCGCGTGATTGCCCGTCTGTCATTCCCCATTGTGTCGGTTTCTACGTATGTTGCCCACTGAAATGTGTAGAGGCCTAAACACTAGGAGGCCCTTCCTAATTATACTGCCAGTCACTTAGGGTCTATTTCATGTTTCTATGCAACGGGCGATGTTCACGCAAGTGAGCGATTATCGGCAGACAGCGCCTGTGCTGTGATCGCACTGCATATGCATCAATGTGCCGCTGCCATCCTGCTCGCATTGAGGAATTTATGGGAGTGGTTGTCAGGAAGTGACCATTTGGAGGGGTTAACGGGGAGTGGTCGCAGGTGTGTCATGACAGTTTTTGGGGCATGTATCTGCCGTCCGCTGCATGCTTTTTGCGTATAGACTACGCAATTACTAATGAGTTTAAGATAGCTCTGGTGGGCGTCTTTTTTCATTTCTGGGTGACATCTTCACTAGCTAATATCGGCAGTCACGGAGCTGTGCGTACAAACATGAATTTGGTCCTAAAGGGCCCCATACACTAGAACGAGAATGCCTGATTTCATCCGAATTCGGGACGATATATCGGGTGAAATTGGGCATTTTGGAGGTGTTTCCGATCCGATGCGCGTTCCCGTGAGCATCGGATCCCCTAAATTGAATGTGCTGCACTAACGATCATGTCCGACCCCGCAGGCATGGCTGGGATCGCATACGATACATCGTATACAAAAGGACCGCATACGATGTATCGTATGCGATCTTGCCGCCCGGGAAGGTCCCGGGCAGTTCAAGGGAAATCGCCTCTGACTTCAGCCTCCGACATATCGTTATCGTTGTAATGTGTGGGGCCCTTTAGCCCCACCGTGATCTTCAGTATCTTTTGTGCTGCACTGCTAATCTGTTGAGAAGTCGACAGGCATTCCCAGACTTGTAGCTGGTATTTTTCCTATTACACCTCACAGTGACTTTTGCTTTTGGCTGCCGTAATGGTATATAAGCCAGCCACTGCCATCTAGTGGTGCACAGAAAGAACGCACATTATTGCCAATGGAACATAAAGTTAATTGAAAATGCATGGGCTGTTCAAGTAGAGTTTAAATGTTCCTCTGTGCTGCCATTTGCAGAGTAAGAGTCCATATCACAGAGGGGAATATAGTGTATATAGCACTTTCCAGAGCCACGAGCCTGAATTTGACTACTTGAAGAGTTTAGAGATTGAAGAGAAGATCAACAAGATCCGGTGGCTACCACAGAAGAATGCAGCACAGTTCCTGTTGTCTACAAATGGTAAGGAGAAGATTTTAGGTGTGTGTTTTTTTTTGCTTTGTTTTTTTCTTGTGGTATAAGGCAAGCAAATAGTTGTTTTGGGTTGTGTTTTTTTTTTTTTTTTTTTTTACTGCTGTAGCTGCTAAAGATTTGTATTAGTTGAAAAGCACAGTTTGTAAATGAGAAGCTTCTGCCTTTTTCTGATGTGTTTTATCAAAATGGCGGCATGACTGATTCTGTCAGATACTCCTTTTCCAATGCCAGTAAAATCTGGTGTTGCATAGTCTTGTGCAGTGTGTTGTATCTGACATTTACTTTTTATACATATATTACATACATAATAGCTCTTCTTAACCTCATCCCTAAAGACCCAAGCTTTTGCTTGAAGACCCCTGACATCATCCGTACTGTGTAGTCATCATTCACAATGTCAAATGCCCCCCCCCCCCAAAAATCTACTTCCATAGTGATCATACCGCAGGATATCGCAACCTTCCATTTGTGTGGCTTCAGATCTTGTGTTTCAGTGATGAGGCAGCAGAGGTGTTAGTGTTTATGCAGTGCATACAGTGTCACCCACAATTCTATAAGCTTCTGATTGTTTCTCACAGATAAAACTATCAAGCTGTGGAAAATCAGTGAACGTGACAAAAGACCAGAGGGTTACAATCTGAAGGAAGAGAATGGGAGATACAGGGATCCAACCACTGTGACCACGCTCAGGGTAAGCCATCCATCTGTGGCTGTACACTTCAGTATAACCGTAGAGTTCTAGCACATCTTACTTGTTGCTTCCTCAGTATTGTTCTGTGTCTCATGTGATGACGACATCTGTATTGTACTCTGTTATGCTCTCTCTTGTTGTTAAAGGTGCCAGTATTCCGCCCCATGGACCTGATGGTTGAAGCAAGTCCTCGTAGGATATTTGCCAATGCCCACACGTATCACATCAATTCTATCTCTGTCAACAGCGACTATGAGACTTACTTGTCAGCAGACGACCTGCGCGTCAACCTTTGGCATTTGGAGATCACAGACAGGAGCTTTAGTATCCTGCAATACATAATCAGTACTGCTTTTTTTTTTAAAAGAAAACAAAAATACTTGATCTGGATTTATAGAAATTTTAACTCCAAACATGGTGGGGGTAATTCAGTTTTTGTTCCCCGCTGCTGTCACTAGATGGCGCCTGATGAAGCCGTTCACCGCCTGAGCTGGTGAGCTGAAATATGCGAGAAGTCAGCTTTTTGGGTGCCCAAACAGCACTTCTTGCGTCGTGACCATTAGTTTAGCCATGTTACTCGGCTAAACCCAGTCTGCTTGGGCATGACATGTTAAGTAGCGCCCCACAATCTCATGTCCCTTCAGGCAGGAGATCGGGTGCACAAAACAATTTAATCCCCCCCCCGCCCCCTTGGTAAATTACTGTATTTGTTTGCTTGTACGTTCCTGGAAGACGTTGCTTTCTGTGTATATCAACACACGTGGGGCTGAATGGCTTGTTCTGGGTTCAAAGTTTGTGCTTAATTGAAAAATATTTAAGAAGTTTGACTGTTTCAGGGGGGGATCTGTCATACTTTGGGGAAATAAAGTGGAGCAGTTGCCTGTAGCAAACAGCTAGCTGCTAACTGTCATTTAATTGACTGTGCTAGATAAGTGATAGCTGGAAGCCAATTGGTTGCTATGGGCAACTTCACTTTCTCTCTCCAAGGTTTGATACATCCCTCCCTTTACTGTCTGTGACTTAATACTGCCCAAGGCACATGGTCATTTTAATCCAGTGATGTTTATGATCAGCATCAAGAGGGCCTTTTTTTCCTGATAATTATATTAATATACATCCATTATTTTCTAAGAGAACTCCATACTCCCATGCTCTGAGGATTCAGTTTGTGAGAAAATGTACATTTCAGAAGCCTAAGATTGTTGTGTTACATACTGTGTAAGGTGTTTCACGGGCAGTGGTGCTGTTAGGGTGCGTGTAGTAATGAAGAACTGGATGTTTCACTTTCCTTTAAACTTACAATGGACTCTTTGTAAGGGTGTGTACACACGGTGAGATATTTTCTTTTGATTTTGACTATATAGTCAAAATCGCAAGAAAAGTTGGTGCAGATCGCAAGGTGAAAGTCACCTTGCGATCCCGATTCGATACCGATGCACGGTCCCGCCAGGTCGGCATCGCAAGAAAAGATAGACTGTGCAGGCAAGTCAATCCTTGCTAGATTGGTGTACTATCTAGTTCATCTCACATGTCAATGAAATCTCACATAAGCCAAAATCATAAGCACACATAGTCCATATCTCAAGAAAAGTTAGTCAAAATCGGTGGTGCTGGGCTCAGGGGAGTTCAAGGGAAATCGCAAGTGAAAATCGGGCATAGCAAGGATCTCACCGTGTGTACTACACACCCTTAGAGCCGTTAATGGTTTGTTTATTTTCATCTACCTCTGTAATTGTATACAAACAGATAAATATAATCTTGTTACTGGCTCTACCTTGTGTTCATGGCCATGCTAAAAAGTCAGCTCTTTACAGATACCTTTCCTCCCCATATATATGTATTGCCTACCTGCCAGTGTTTGTAGTGCGCTCCTTCACTCTCTGCTCAAGACATCGTAGATATCAAACCTGCCAATATGGAAGAGCTGACGGAGGTGATCACAGCAGCGGAGTTCCACCCACATCACTGCAACACTTTTGTATACAGCAGCAGCAAAGGCACCATCCGTCTTTGTGACATGCGGGAGTCCGCACTGTGTGATCGCCACTCCAAGTGTAAGTTACCGCATCCCACAGTGCAGTCTCTGTCACTATACTGCACTGCCCCTATCGGCTGTGCAGGAGTACTGCGCTGCCCCCTTTTCTGTCCTTTCCTACAGCAGATCTGGGCACATAGGAGATTTTGGGATTTGGCTCTTAATTAGAGGTGAACTGCTTGCCTCGTCTTTTTGTTTTACATTACGGCACCTGACCCTCATTTTCTGCCACCCTGATGCTTATTTCAGTGTCCTGTTCACTGATGCAGCAATGTTTATCCAACATGTACTTGTCCTACGTTCTCTTGTTCTGTCTCTCTTTTTTTCTTTTTTTTCTTTTCTGGTTTTGCTCATTTATGTGCTTTGTAATGTGCTGCGAAACAGTTGTGGTGCCATATAAATAATTACCTGAGTAACATTATATTTATATTTTCAGTGTTTGAAGAGCCAGAAGATCCCAGCAATAGGTCATTCTTCTCAGAGATTATATCTTCTATATCGGATGTCAAGTTCAGCCATAATGGCCGATACATGATGACGAGGGACTACTTGTCTGTCAAAATCTGGGACTTGAACATGGAAAGCCGTCCGGTGGAAACATATCAGGTGAGTGAGATATGATAGGAAGCCAGGCCAAGAAATTTCTACCAATTGCTGCAGTTTGAATTATACTGGTTGTTTACCCACCTAATGTGTTGCGGCAGATCCCCCTCCCCACCAATAGCGGCACACCTTACATTTTCCCTCTGATCTCGAATCCGCTTATATTCCATCTCACCGGATCTCACTTCCTCATTGAGTTGCAGCTAGTCCATCCCCTACAGCCTGTAGCCGAAAGAACTTTTTGATCTGTTTCCAGAAACCCCAAACGGTCCGAAACCAATTACTTAACTATTTATAAACCTCCATATTCTCCCTGTTATTTCAGAGGTAGCACGTGACACTAGTAGTTCTTAAGAAAATATGAGCTCTGAGTATGCATCTTTACATTGTACTCTGCAATGCTGACTTCATGTTGTATCTAATAACTCACTGGGCTCAATCCTGTTAGCCGTGAGGAGGTTGAATGGCATAGAAATGCTCGCAAACGACATCTCAACCCGATCTCTCCCTGGACTCTCAGATCTTTGTATGCTGTCCTTTGGTGCCAGAGGTGCAGCATCCAGCCTGGGAGAGAACTCGCAGCGAATAGGATTGACTGTCATACATATGGATTCTGGCATCTCTGTGACTGATCTGCAGATTGCTTGTACCGTTTTTTTATGGTGTACATTTTCCATGGAAGTATTGTATATTTTGTGCTTTGTTGGGTTAGTACATTGTAAAAATGAAATGCATCAGCAGGATTCATAACCTTAATGCTGAGTTCCTTAGTTTGAATTGCACAGCACTAATTCCATTCAAATGTTTGAAAAGTCGGTTGGGTGTCTGTTTTTTCCTGTCTATTAGATAGGGAAAAACAGACTCCCAACTGACTTTTCAAACATTTGAATCTCCCCCCATGTGTCTGTAGTACACATGCTGGACATGACCATTTACCCACTTGCCAGGCGCGAATGCATCAAATCTGACCACGACAAGCTGGCCTTTCCCTAACATTGTCGCATCTGATGCTAAGCTCCCAAAATTGAATTTCTCTATCGTCCTAGTGGATGCTGGGGTTCCTGAAAGGACCATGGGGGATAGCGGCTCCGCAGGAGACAGGGCACAAAAAGTAAAGCTTTAGGATCAGGTGGTGTGCACTGGCTCCTCCCCCTATGACCCTCCTCCAAGCCTCAGTTAGGTTTTTGTGCCCGGCCGAGAAGGGTGCAATCTAGGTGGCTCTCCTAAAGAGCTGCTTAGAAAAGTTTAGCTTAGGTTTTTTATTTTACAGTGAGTCCTGCTGGCAACAGGATCACTGCATCGAGGGACTTAGGGGAGAAGAAGTGAACTCACCTGCGTGCAGGATGGATTGGCTTCTTTGGCTACTGGACATTAGCTCCAGAGGGACGATCACAGGTACAGCCTGGATGGTCACCGGAGCCTCGCCGCCGGCCCCCTTGCAGATGCTGAAAAGAGAAGAAGGTCCAGAATCGGCGGCAGAAGACTCCTCAGTCTTCTTAAGGTAGCGCACAGCACTGCAGCTGTGCGCCATTGCTCTCAGCACACTTCACACGGCAGTCACTGAGGGTGCAGGGCGCTGGGGGGGGCGCCCTGGGCAGCAATGAAAATCCTTTTTTTGGCAAAAAATACCTCACATATAGCCTCCGGGGCTATATGGAGATATTTAACCCCTGCCAGAATCCATTTTTAAGCGGGAGACGAGCCCGCCGAAAAGGGGGCGGGGCCTATCTCCTCAGCACACAGCGCCATTTCCTCACACAGTTCCGCTGGTCAGGAAGGCTCCCAGGCTCTCCCCTGCACTGCACTACAGAAACAGGGTTAAATCAAGAGAGGGGGGGCAAAATTTGGCGAAATTGTGATTTTATAAAAGCAGCTATAAGGGAGCACTTATTATAAGGCTATCCCTGTAAAATATAGCGCTTTGGTGTGTGCTGGCAAACTCTCCCTCTGTCTCCCCAAGGGGCTAGTGGGGTCCTGTCCTCTATCAGAGCATTCCCTGTGTGTGTGTGCTATATGTCGGTACGTGTGTGTCGACATGTATGAGGACGATGTTGGTGAGGAGGCGGAGCAAATTGCCTGTAATGGTGATGTCACTCTCTTGGGAGTCGACACCGGAATGGATGGCTTATTTATGGAATTACGTGATAATGTCAACACGCTGCAAGGTCGGTTGGCGACATGAGACGGCTGGCAAACAAATTAGTACCTGTCCAGGCGTCTCAAACACCGTCAGGGGCGTTAAAACGTCCTTTTACCTCAGTCGGTCGACAGACACAGACACGGACACTGATTTCAGTGTCGACGGTGAAGAAACAAACGTATTTCCCTTTAGGGCCACACGTTACTTGTTAAGGGCAATGAAGGAGGTGTTACATATTTCTGATACTACAAGTACCACAAAAGAGGGTATTATGTGGGATGTGAAAAAACTACCTGTAGTTTTTCCTGAATCAGATAAATTAAATGAAGTGTGATGATGCGTGGGTTCCCCCCGTTAGAAAATTATTGGCGGTATACCCTTTCCCGCCAGAAGTTAGGGCGCGGTGGGAAACACCCCTTAGGGTGGATAAGGCGCTCACACGCTTATCAAAACAAGTGGCGGTACCGTCTATAGATAGGGCCGTCCTCAAGGAGCCAGCTGACAGGAGGCTGGAAAATATCATAAAAAGTATATACACACATACTGGTGTTATACTGCGACCAGCGATCGCCTCAGCCTGGATGTGCAGAGCTGGGGTGGCTTGGTCGGATTCCCTGACTAAAAATATTGATACCCTTGACAGGGACAGTATTTTATTGACTATAGAGCATTTAAAGGATGCATTTCTATATATACGAGATGCACAGAGGGATATTTGCACTCTGGCATCAAGAGTAAGTGCGATGTCCATATCTGCCAGAAGATGTTTATGGACACGACAGTGGTCAGGTGATGCAGATTCCAAACGGCACAAAGGTGTATTGCCGTATAAAGGAAGAGGAGTTATTTGGGGTCGGTCCATCGGACCTGGTGGCCACGGCAACTGCTGGAAAATCCACCGTTTTTACCCTAAGTCACATCTCTGCAGAAAAAGACACCGTCTTTTCAGCCTCAGTCCTTTCGTCCCTATAAGAGTCATATCTGCCCAGGGATAGAGGAAAGGGAAGAAGACTGCAGCAGGCAGCCCATTCCCAGGAACAGAAGCCTTCCACCGCTTCTGCCAAGCTCTCAGCATGACGCTGGGACCGTACAGGACCCCTGGATCCTACAAGTAGTATCCCAGGGGTACAGATTGGAATGTCGAGACGTTTCCCCCTCGCAGGCTCCTGAAGTCTGCTTTACCAAGGTCTCCCTCCGACAAGGAGGCAGTATGGGAAACAATTCACAAGCTGTATTCCCAGCAGGTGATAATCAAATTACCCCTCCTACAACAAGGAAAGGGGTATTATTCCACACTATATTGTGGTACTGAAGCCAGAAGGCTAGGTGAGACCTATTCTAAATCTAAAAAATTTGAACACTTACAAAGGTTCAAATCAAGATGGAGTCACTCAGAGCAGTGATAACGAACCAGGAAGAAGGGGACTATATAGTGTCCCGGGACATCAGGGATGCTTACCTCCATGTCCCAAATTTGCCCTTCTCACTAAGGGTACTTCAGGTTCGTGGTACAGAACTGTCACTATCAGTTTCAGACGCTGCCGTTGGATTGTCCACGGCACCCCGGGTCTTTACCAAGGTAATGGCCGAAATGATGATTCTTCTTCGAAGAAAAGGCGTCTTAATTATCCCTTACTTGGACGATCTCCTGATAAGGGCAAAGTCCAGGGAACAGTTGGAGGTCGGAGTAGCACTATCTCGGATACTGCTACAACAGCACGGGTGGATTCTAAATATTCCAAAATCGCAGCTGATCCCGACGACACGTCTGCTGTGCCTAGGGATGATTCTGGACACAGTCCAGAAAAAGGTGTTTCTCCCGGAAGAGAAAGCCAGGGAGTTATCCGAGCTAGTCAGGAACCTCCTAAAACCAGGAAAAGTGTCAGTGCATCATTGCACAAGGGTCCTGGTAAAAATGGTGGCTTCCTACGAAGCAATTCCGTTCGGCAGAT
The DNA here is from genome assembly GCF_028390025.1 of Pseudophryne corroboree. Taxonomy (NCBI): domain Eukaryota; kingdom Metazoa; phylum Chordata; class Amphibia; order Anura; family Myobatrachidae; genus Pseudophryne; species Pseudophryne corroboree. The sequence goes on along the minus strand of NC_086449.1, from coordinate 131,418,941 downwards.
TTCACGCAAGAACTTTTCAGTGGGATCTGCTGGACAAATGGTCCGGATCGCATCTTCAGATGCATCAGCGGATAACCCTATATCCAAGGACAAGGGTGTCTCTCCTGTGGTGGTTACAGAGTGCTCATCTTCTAGAGGGCCGCAGATTCGGCATTCAGGATTGGATGCTGGTGACCACGGAGGCCAGCCCGAGAGGCTGGGGAGCAGTCACACAAGGAAAAAATTTCCAGGGAGTGTGATCAAGTCTGGAGACTTTTCTCCACATAAATATACTGGAGCTAAGGGTAATTTTATAATGCTCTAAGCTTAGCAAGACCTCTGCTTCAAGGTCAGCCGGTATTGATCCAGTGGGAAAAACATCACGGCAGTCGCCCACGTAAACAGACAGGGCGGCACAAGAAGCAGGAGGGCAATGGCAAAAACTGCAAGGACTTTTCGCTGGGCGGAAAATCATGTGATAGCACGGTCAGCAGTGTTTCATTCCGGGAATGGAAACTGGGAAGCAGACTTCCTCAGCAGGCACGACCTCCACCCGGGAGAGTGGAAACTTCATCTGGAAGTTTTTCCACATGATTGTGAACCGTTGGGAAATACCAAAGGTGGACATGATGGCGTCCCGTCTGAACAAAAAACGGGACAGGTATTGCGCCAGGTCAAGAGACCCTCAGGCAATAGCTGTGGACGTTCTGGTAACACCGTGGGTGTACCAGTCGGTGTATGTGTTCCCTCCTCTGCTTCTCATACCTAAGGTACTGAGAATTATAAGACGTAGAGGAGTAAGAACTATACTCATGGCTCCGGATTGGCCAAGAAGGACTTGGTACCCGGAACTTCAAGAGATGCTCACAGAGGACTTATGGCCTCTGCCGCTAAGAAGGGACTTGCTTCAGCAAGTACCATGTCTGTTCCAAGACTTACCGCAGCTGCGTTTGACGGCATGGCGGTGGAACGCCGGATCCTAAGGGAAAAAGGCATTCCGGAAGAGGTCATTCCTACCCTGGTCAAAGCCAGGAAGGAGGTGACCGCACAACATTATCACCACATGTGGCGAAAATATGTTGCGTGGTGTGAGGCCAGGAAGGCCCCACGAAGAAATTTCAACTCGGTCGATTCCTGCATTTCCTGCAAACAGGAGTGTCTATGGGCCTCAAATTGGGGTCCATTAAGGTTCAAATTTCGGCCCTGTCGATTTTCTTCCAGAAAGAATTGGCTTCAGTTCCTGAAGTCCAGAAGTTTGTCAAGGGAGTATTGCATATACAACCCCCTTTTGTGCCTCCAGTGGCACTGTGGGATCTCAACGTAGTTCTGGGATTCCTCAAATCACATTGGTTTAAAACCAGTCAAATCTGTGGATTTGAAGCATCTCACATGAAAAGTGACCATGCTCTTGGCCCTGGCCTGGGCCAGGCGAGTGTCAAATTGGTGGTTTTTTTCTCAAAAAAGCCCATATCTGTTTGTCCAGTCGGACAGGGCAGAGCTGCGGACTCGTCCCCAGTTCTCTCCCTAAGGTGGTGTCAGTGTTTCACCTGAACCAGCTTATTGTGGTGCCTTGCGCCTACTAGGGACTTGGAGGACTCCAAGTTGCTAGATGTTGTCAGGGCCCTGAAAATATAGGTTCCAGGACGGCTGGAGTCGGGAAAACTGACTTGCTGTTATCCTGTATGCACCCAACAAACTGGGTGCTCTTGCTTCTAAGCAGACTATTGCTAGTTGGATGTGTAATACAATTCAGCTTGCACATTCTGTGGCAGGCCTGCCACAGCCAAAATATGTAAATGCCCATTCCACAAGGAAGGTGGGCTCATCTTGGGCGGCTGCCCGAGGGGTCTCGGCTTTACAACTTTGCCGAGCGGCTACTTAGTCAGGGGCAAACACGTTTGTAAAATCCTACAAATTTGATACCCTGGCTAAGGAGGACCTGGAGTTCTCTCATTCGGTGCTGCAGAGTCATCCGCACTCTCCCGCCCGTTTGGGAGCTTTGGTATAATCCCCATGGTCCTTTCAGGAACCCCAGCATCCACTAGGACGATAGAGAAAATAAGAATTTACTTACCGATAATTCTATTTCTCGGAGTCCGTAGTGGATGCTGGGCGCCCATCCCAAGTGCGGATTATCTGCAATACTTGTACATAGTTACAAAAATCGGGTTATTATTGTTGTGAGCCATCTTTTCAGAGGCTCCGCTGTTATCATACTGTTAACTGGGTTCAGATCACAGGTTGTACAGTGTGATTGGTGTGGCTGGTTTGAGTCTTACCCGGGATTCAAAATCCTTCCTTATTGTGTACGCTCGTCCGGGCACAGTATCCTAACTGAGGCTTGGAGGAGGGTCATAGGGGGAGGAGCCAGTGCACACCACCTGATCCTAAAGCTTTACTTTTTGTGCCCTGTCTCCTGCGGAGCCGCTATCCCCCATGGTCCTTTCAGGAACCCCAGCATCCACTACGGACTCCGAGAAATAGAATTATCGGTAAGTAAATTCTTATTTTTTTTCCTATATGAGCCGTGAGGTTAAAATCCATTAATTGATAAAGGTGGAGAAGTTGAGACTGCAGTCATGTGACCTCATTGACTGTATAAGCCAGAGGTTCTCAAACTCGGTCCTTGGGGGCACACACACTGCATGTTTTGCAGGTAACCCAGCAGGTGCACAGGTGTATTAATTACTCACTGACACATTTTAAAAGGTCCACAGGTGGAGCTAATTATTTCACTTGCGATTCTGTGAGGAGACCTGCAAAACATGCACTATGTGTGCCCCCGAGGACCGAGTTTGAGAACCTCTGGTATAAGCGATTCAATCCACAACATTCATGTGTTCCAGGCTGTCACTGTACAGTTCTTTTTCTGGCTCTGCATTTAGTTTTGCATAAACCATGTCAACCACAAACATTTACTTTACGTTTAATACTTTAGACCACAGGTTCTCAAACTCGGTCCTCAGGACCCCACACAGTGCATGTTTTGCAGGTCTCCTCACAGAATCACAAGTGAAATAATTAACTCCACCCGTGGACCTTTTAAAATGTGTCCGTGAGTAATTAATACACCTGTTCACCCGCTGGGTTACCTGCAAAATATGCACTGTGTGGGGTCCTGAGGACCGAGTTTGAGAACCACTGCTTTAGACAGGTGACGTTACTGATTGATTGCCCTGTGTTCAGTGCAAATGAGACCTTTTATCTGCTCCAGTAAAGAAACCTACTGAACACGTTTAGCTATTATACTTGTTTCAGATGTATAGAGTATGTCGGCTTTATAATACGCCACCCTTGAGATATATGAATGTGAAATAATGGCCTTACATGTTTTAAGGTTGAGGAACTGTGCAGACTGTAATTTTACTATAGTGGTATTTTCATATGTATTACTAAATGGTATTTACAGAGTAAACATGAACACACAGGAATATTTACACTGCCTTGTCTCTGCAGGTACATGAATACCTCAGGAGTAAGCTCTGCTCTTTGTATGAGAATGACTGTATCTTTGACAAGTTCGAGTGCTGTTGGAACGGACCTGACAAGTAAGTTTGGGTGTGAGGGTTGATGGGTAATAAGTACATACTAATGGTATCTAACAGGTTCATTTCTCAGCTGGTGACTGCATCTGATTGCGTTAGGTTGCTGCCACCATCCAGTTGGCTGCAGGCCGTTCTCATTAATACTATGACCGTTTCTGATGTCCAGTTGGTTGTGTTGAGTGGGGGTATAGTGTACTACGAGATGTAGCTCTGCTGGTAATCTTTTCTTTTTATCGTATCCGACAACCCTGGACCTGGTACCAACCATTAGGGTGTATGTGCCATTTCTAGAATGTTGTTTAATTATATTGTAATGGTGACTCACAGTCCTGTGTCTGTCTCTGCCTGCAGTGTTGTCATGACCGGCTCCTACAACAACTTCTTCCGAATGTTTGACCGCAACACCAAACGTGACATCACCCTGGAGGCTTCGCGGGAGAACAGCAAGCCCCGCATGGTGCTGAAACCACGTAAAGTGTGCGCCAGCGGCAAACGAAAGAAGGATGAGATCACGGTGGACAGTCTGGACTTCAATAAGAAGATCCTGCATACAGCCTGGCATCCTAAAGAGAACATCATTGCTGTGGCGACCACCAATAACCTGTATATATTCCAGGACCGAGTAAATTAGTACTGGCCTTTTCCGTGTGGGACAGTCCTTAGTCCACCTAGTTTCGATAGTCAAGCCTAGAATCCATACCCTGTTCCAAAACAGAAGAAAACTTCTGACAGTGCGGGAGCTTTTGCCAGTTCCTCCCCATTCTGACTTTTCCAGTGTTTAAGGTGCCATCGAATATCCTTTTTATAGCTGCGCGGGGAAAACCCCTGCTCCTGCTGTTTTCTTGCCCTGTGAGGGTAATAGCAGGGTTTACTGTATTTTTTTTTTTTTTACTTTTTAAACCATCTTGCCTGATGTGTAGACTTAATTGTTGTCTTTTTTTTATTTTGTGATGTCAATTGCAGTACCAGCCTGCACTCTGTATGGTTCTTTCTCTAGGACTAGAGATTGGTGAGGCTGGGTTTAATCTCTGTAACATTATACATTTATTTTTCTCCCCCTTGCAAAGTCCGTTGGTTTTTTTTTTTTTTTTTTATTCTTATTCACTCCATTTTCTTTTAATGTATTTTTTTTTTTTTTTCTGCAGCTTGTACCTTTTTTTGGACCTCTCCAATTTTTCTCTCTCTCCCCCTTGCTATCTCCTTAGGAATCCTTTCTTCCATACTTCCTGTATCACTTCCTGCTCTTCCTCATCCTACCCTGCGCTGGTGTAAATCCAACCGCTCGAAAGCACACAGGGAAATGGGTTGACCGTGGCAGGGTTGGTGGCATGTGTGTGCGGGGGGGAGGGGAGGGTGGAACAAGGCTATTACCGAGGGTTGTGTCCTGGTCTCTCATTTTAATGACGACCTGACTGTAATCACTTCTTGCCTTGTTTGGCGACGAAAAGGGGGAAAAACAAAAGGACTTAAAAATAAAAAAAGCCAAAAAACGAAGGATAAAAACTACTGAATAAAAGACAAATGAAAAAATTACTTGCGTGTTAAAGAAATGATTACAAGTATTAACCAATTATTGTATTGTTCATATATTTGGGTTAAACACATCCTCGTTTTCTTAAAACATCCACTTTGTTTACAAACACTTGTATATCTGTGTGTGACTGTCTGCATACGAAGCACAACAGAACTTGAATAAAAGCCGCGGCTGCTGCATTTTCATATAGATTCAGACTCAGCCGCACACACATATACAAGTGTGTGTCTCATCTCAAATTAATCAGTGCAGCCTCCTGGTGCGTCCTAGTTAAGTTGCACTGGACCTTGCGTACCGAGAGGGGCTGCAGCATTAGTGTATAGCGACACATCTGTACCACGTCATTATCTAATTTTCTCTATCGTCCTAGTGGATGCTGGGGTTCCTGAAAGGACCATGGGGAATAGCGGCTCCGCAGGAGACAGTGCACAAAAGTAAAGCTTTCCGATCAGGTGGTGTGCACTGGCTCCTCCCCCTATGACCCTCCTCCAAGCCAGTTAGATTTTTGTGCCCGGCCGAGAAGGGTGCAATCTAGGTGGCTCTCCTAAAGAGCTGCTTAGAAAAGTTTAGCTTAGGTTTTTTATTTTACAGTGAGTCCTGCTGGCAACAGGATCACTGCAACGAGGGACTTAGGGGAGAAGAAGTGAACTCACCTGCGTGCAGGATGGATTGGCTTCTTGGCTACTGGACATCAGCTCCAGAGGGACGATCACAGGTACAGCCTGGATGGTCACCGGAGCCTTGCCGCCGGCCCCCTTGCAGATGCTGAAATAAGAAGAGGTCCAGAATCGGCGGCAGAAGACTCCTCAGTCTTCTAAAGGTAGCGCACAGCACTGCAGCTGTGCGCCATTTTCCTCTCAGCACACTTCACACGGCAGTCACTGAGGGTGCAGGGCGCTGGGAGGGGGGCGCCCTGGGAGGCAAATGAAAACCTATTTTGGCTAAAAATACCTCACATATAGCCTCCGGAGGCTATATGGAGATATTTAACCCCTGCCAGAATCCGTTAAGAGCGGGAGACGAGGCCGCCGAAAAAGGGGCGGGGCCTATCTCCTCAGCACACAGCGCCATTTTCCCTCACAGAAAGGCTGGAGGGAAGGCTCCCAGGCTCTCCCCTGCACTGCACTACAGAAACAGGGTTAAAACAGAGAGGGGGGGCACTAATTTGGCGTTAGAAATATATAAAAAAGATGCTATAAGGGAAAACACTTATATAAGGTTGTCCCTATATAATTATAGCGTTTTTGGTGTGTGCTGGCAAACTCTCCCTCTGTCTCTCCAAAGGGCTAGTGGGTCCTGTCCTCTATCAGAGCATTCCCTGTGTGTGTGCTGTGTGTCGACATGTAGGAGGACGATGTTGGTGAGGAGGCGGAGCAATTGCCTGTAATGGTGATGTCACTCTCTAGGGAGTCGACACCGGAATGGATGGCTTATTTAGGGAATTACGTGATAATGTCAACACGCTGCAAGGTCGGTTGACGACATGAGACGGCCGACAAACAATTAGTACCGGTCCAGACGTCTCAAAAACACCGTCAGGGGTTTTAAAACGCCCGTTTACTTTAGTCGGTCGACACAGACACAGACAGGGACACTGAATCCAGTGTCGACGGTGAATAAACAAACGTATTCCTTATTAGGGCCACACGTTAAAGGCAATGAAGGAGGTGTTACATATTTCTGATACTACAAGTACCACAAAAGAGGGTATTATGTGGGATGTGAAAAAACTACCATAGTTTTTCCTGAATCAGATAAATTAAATAAAGTGTGTGATGATGCGTGGGTTCCCCCCGATAGAAAATTATGGGCGGTATACCCTTTCCCGCCAGAAGTTAGGGCGCGTTGGGAAACACCCCTTAGGGTGGATAAGGCGCTCACACGCTTATCAAAACAAGTGGCGGTACCGTCTATAGATAGGGCCGTCCTCAAGGACCAGCTGACAGGAGGCTGGAAAATATCATAAAAAGTATATACACACATACTGGTGTTATACTGCGACCAGCGATCGCCTCAGCCTGGATGTGCAGAGCTGGGGTGGCTTGGTCGGATTCCCTGACTAAAAATATTGATACCCTTGACAGGGACAGTATTTTATTGACTATAGAGCATTTAAAGGATGCATTTCTATATATGCGAGATGCACAGAGGGATATTTGCACTCTGGCATCAAGAGTAAATGCGATGTCCATAACTGCCAGAAGATGTTATGGACACGACAGTGGTCAGGTGATGCAGATTCCAAACGGCACAAAGGTGTATTGCCGTATAAAGGAAGAGGAGTTATTTGGGGTCGGTCCATCGGACCTGGTGGCCACGGCAACTGCTGGAAAATCCACCGTTTTTACCCTAAGTCACATCTCTGCAGAAAAAGACACCGTCTTTTCAGCCTCAGTCCTTTCGTCCCTATAAGATCATATCTGCCCAGGGATAGAGGAAAGGGAAGAAGACTGCAGCAGGCAGCCCATTCCCAGGAACAGAAGCGTTCCACCGCTTCTGACAAGTTCTCAGCATGGCGCTGAGACCGTACAGGACCCCTGGATCCTACAAGTAGTATCCCAGGGGTACAGATTGGAATGTCGAGACGTTTCCCCTTCGCAGGCTCCTGAAGTCTGCTTTACCAAGGTCTCCCTCCGACAAGGAGGCAGTATGGGAAAAAATTCACAAGCTGTATTCCCAGCAGGTGATAATTAAATTACCCCTCCTACTACAAGAAAAGGGGTATTATTCCACACTATATTGTGGTACTGAAGCCAGAAGGCTAGGTGAGACTTATTCTAAATCTAAAAAATTTTTGAACACTTACAAAGGTTCAAATCAAGATGGAGTCACTCAGAGCAGTGATAACGAACAGGAAGAAGGGGACTATATAGTGTCCCGGGACATCAGGGATGCTTACCTCTATGTCCCAAATTTGCCCTTCTCACTAAGGGTACCTCAGGTTCGTGGTGCAGAACTGTCACTATCAGTTTCAGACGCTGCCGTTTGGATTGTCCACGGCACCCCGGGTCTTTACTAAGGTAATGGCCGAAATGATGATTCTTCTTCGAAGAAAAGGCGTCTTAATTATCCCTTACTTGGACGATCTCCTGATAAGGGCATAGTCCAGGGAACAGTTGGAGGTAGGAGTAGCACTATCTCGGATACTGCTACAACAGCACGGGTGGATTCTAAATATTCCAAAATCGCAGCTGATCCCGACGACACGTCTGCTGTGCCTAGGGATGATTCTGGACACAGTCCAGAAAAAGGTGTTTCTCCCGAAAGAGAAAGCCAGGGAGTTATCCGAGCTAGTCAGGAACCTCCTAAAAACAGTGCATCATTGCACAAGGGTCCTGGTAGAAAATGGTGGCTTCCTACGAAGCAATTCCATTCGGCAGATTTCACGCAAGAACTTTTCAGTGGGATCTGCTGGACAAATGGTCCGGATCGCATCTTCAGATGCATCAGCGGATAACCCTATATCCAAGGACAAGGGTGTCTCTCCTGTGGTGGTTATAGAGTGCTCATCTTCTAGAGGGCCGCAGATTCGGCATTCAGGATTGGATGCTGGTGACCACGGAGCCCAGCCCGAGAGGCTGGGGAGCAGTCACACAAGGAAAAAATTTCCAGGGAGTGTGATAAAGTCTGGAGACTTTTCTCCACATAAATATACTGGAGCTAAGGGTAAATTTAGAATGCTCTAAGCTTAGCAAGACCTCTGCTTCAAGGTCAGCCGGTATTGATCCAGTGGGAAAAACATCACGGCAGTCGCCCACGTAAACAGACAGGGCGACACAAGAAGCAGGAGGGCAATGGCAAAAACTGCAAGGACTTTTCGCTGGGCGGAAAATCATGTGATAGCACTGTCAGCAGTGTTTCATCCCGGGAATGGAAACTGGGAAGCAGACTTCCTCAGCAGGCACGACCTCCACCCGGGAGAGTGGAAACTTCATCGGGAAGTTTTTTCCACATGATTGTAAACCGTTGGGAAATACCAAAGGTGGACATGATGGCGTCCCGTCTGAACAAAAAACGGGACAGGTATTGCGCCAGGTCAAGAGACCCTCAGGCAATAGCTGTGGACGTTCTGGTAACACCGTGGGTGTACCAGTCGGTGTATGTGTTCCCTCCTCTGCTTCTCATACCTAAGGTGCTGAGAATTATAAGACGTAGAGGAGTAAGAACTATACTCATGGCTCCGGATTGGCCAAGAAGGACTTGGTACCCGGAACTTCAAGAGATGTTTACAGAGGTCTTATGGCCTCTGCCGCTAAGAAGGGACTTGCTTCAGCAAGTACCATGTCTGTTCCAAGACTTACCGCAGCTGCGTTTGTTGGCATGGCGGTGGAACGCCGGATCCTAAGGGAAAAAGGCATTCCGGAAGAGGTCATTCCTACCCTGGTCAAAGCCAGGAAGGAGGTGACCGCACAACATTATCACCACATGTGGCGAAAATATGTTGCGTGGTGTGAGGCCAGGAAGGCCCCACAAAGAAATTTCAACTCGGTCGATTCCTGCATTTCCTGCAAACAGGAGTGTCTATGGGCCTCAAATTGGGGTCCATTAAGGTTCAAATTTCGGCCCTGTCAATTTTCTTCCAGAAAGAATTGGCTTCAGTTCCTGAAGTCCAGAACTTTGTCAAGGGAGTATTGCATATACAACCCTCTTTTGTGCCTCCAGTGGCACTGTGGGATCTCAACGTAGTTCTGGGATTCTTCAAATCACATTGGTTTAAAACCAGTCAAATCTGTGGATTTGAAGCATCTCACATGAAAAGTGACCATGTTCTTGGCCCTGGCCTGGACCAGGCGAGTGTCAAATTGGTGGTTTTTTTCTCAAAAAAGCCCATATTTGTTTGTCCATTCGGACAGGGCAGAGCTGCGGACTCGTCCCCAGTTCTCTCCATAAGGTGGTGTCAGTGTTTCACCTGAACCAGCTTATTGTGGTGCCTTGCACCTACTAGGGACTTGGAGGACTCCAAGTTGCTAGATGTTGTCAGGGCCCTGAAAATATAGGTTCCAGGACGGCTGGAGTCAGGAAAACTGACTTGCTGTTATCCTGTATGCACCCAACAAACTGGGTGCTCTTGCTTTTAAGCAGACTATTGCTAGTTGGATGTGTAATACAATTCAGCTTGCACATTCTGTGGCAGGCCTGCCACAGCCAAAATATGTAAATGCCCATTCCACAAGGAAGGTGGGCTCATCTTGGGCGGCTGCCCGAGGGGTCTCGGCTTTACAACTTTGCCGAGCGGTTATTTAGTCAGGGGCAAACACGTTTGTAAAATCCTACAAATTTGATACCCTGGCTAAGGAGGACCTGGAGTTCTCTCATTCGGTGCTGCAGAGTCATCCGCACTCTCCCGCCCGTTTGGGAGCTTTGGTATAATCCCCATGGTCCTTTCAGGAACCCCAGCATCCACTAGGACGATAGAGAAAATAAGAATTTACTTACCGATAATTCTATTTCTCGGAGTCCGTAGTGGATGCTGGGCGCCTATCCCAAGTGCGGATTATCTGCAATACTTGTACATAGTTACAAAAATCGGGTTATTATTGTTGTGAGCCATCTTTTCAGAGGCTCCGCTGTTATCATACTGTTAACTGGGTTTAGATCACAAGTTGTACGGTGTGATTGGTGTGGCTGGTATGAGTCTTACCCGGGATTCAAAATTCCTCCCTTATTGTGTACGCTCGTCCGGGCACAGTACCTAACTGGCTTGGAGGAGGGTCATAGGGGGAGGAGCCAGTGCACACCACCTGATCGGAAAGCTTTACTTTTGTGCCCTGTCTCCTGCGGAGCCGCTATTCCCCATGGTCCTTTCAGGAACCCCAGCATCCACTACGGACTCCGAGAAATAGAATTATCGGTAAGTAAATTCTTATTATTACATTCACAAGTTACTTACTTGACCTAGAGTCGCTGACCGTTATACTAGCACTTAACTGAAGTTTTACTTAAATGATTTGATGACATAATACACTTATGTTGCTGTGTTTGTGGGACAAATTAGTATATATTATAATGTTGCTTATCCATTCATTGGGGACATAACTAAAGCATTCAAGCCTTGGGTTTCCTTTTAGTGAGGTAATGACATGTCATTGTGGAAAAACTATACTATTTATAGACTCCTATTTTGCCAGAAGAAGCAGACAGCGCATTACATATATAAGGTGGTATTCAATTCTTTTCACCCCCTTTCACACACACATATTCTGTTTCTGCTGACGGGCTTGGTATAATCATTTCAGCTCGCTACCCCCAGGGTAGCGAGGGTGCACAACTCTTTATGCAGCTAAACCTGATTACTATGGCGTGATATGCGCGATAACAGGGATCACTTTAGAAAGGAGATTGGGCGTGATATGTCATTTGAATACCGCCCATAAAGTGGGATATTACAAAATAATTTTCTCTTACGTCCTAGAGGATGCTGGGACTCCGTAAGGACCATGGGGTATAGACGGGCTCCGCAGGAGACATGGGCACTACAAAGAACTTTAGAATGGGTGTGCACTGGCTCCTCCCTCTATGCCCCTCCTCCAGACCTCGGTTAGTTCCTGTGCACAGAGGAGACTGGGTGCATTACAGGGAGCTCTCCTCCTGAGTTTCTCTGAAAAAAGAATTTTGTTTTTTATTTTCAGGGAGCACTGCTGGCAACAGGCTCCCTGCATCGTGGGACTGAGGAGAGAGAAGCAGACCTACTTAACTGATAGGCTCTGCTTCTTAGGCTACTGGACACCATTAGCTCCAGAGGGAGTCGGAACGCAGGTCACCCCTTGCTGTTCGTCCCAGAGCCGCGCCGCCGTCCTATTCACACAGAGCCGGAAGACAGTAGCCGGGTGAGTATAAGAAGAAAAGAAGATTTCAAAGGCGGCAGAAGACTTCAGATCTTCCCTGAGGTAAGGCCATTGCTCCCACACACAACACACACTGCAGGCACTGATGGGTGCAGGGCGCAGGGGGGGGCGCGCCCTGGGCAGCAATATAAACCTCTAGGACTGGCAAATACATATATATATAGGCTGCGGAGGCAGTAGATATAAAAATCCCCCGCCAGTATTACAAAATTGAGCGGGACCGAAGCCTGCCGCTGGAGGGGGCGGAGCTTGATTCCACAGCACTAACCAGCGCCATTTTCTCCACAGAGCACTGCAGCGAAGCTGGCTCCCCGGACTCTCCCCTGCTGAACACGGTGACACAGGGCAGAAAAGAGGAGGGGAGGGGGGGGGGGGCATTTGTAAGGCGCAGCGAGTGTATTATACAGATAATTAGATATAAAAGCGCTATATTATCTGGGAATTTGTTTCCAGTGTCAGTTGGCGCTGGGTGTGTGCTGGCGTACTCTCTCTGTCTCTCCAAAGGGCCTTATTGGGGAACTGTCTCCATATAAATATATCCCTGTGTGTGGGGGTGTCGGTACGAGTGTGTCGACATGTCTGAAGCGGTAGGCTCATCTAAGGAGGAGGTGGAGCAGATGATTGTGGTGTCTCCGTCGGCAACGCCGACACCTGATTGGTTGGACATGTGGAATGTTTTAAATGCAAATGTGACCTTATTACATAAGAGGATGGACAAAGCAGAGTCCAGGGAAAAAACAGGGTTCAATCCATGGCTTTGACTGTGTCACAAGGCCCTTCAGGGTCTCAAAAACGTTCTCTATCCCAAATAGCAGACACTGATACCGACACGGATTCTGACTCCAGTGTCGACTACGATGATGCAAGGTTACACCCAAGGGTGGCCAAAAGTATTCATTATATGATTATTGCAATAAAAGATGTTTTGCATATCACAGATGACCCCTCTGTCCCTGACACGAGGGTGCACATGTATAAGGAAAAGAAACCTGAGGTAACCTTTCCCCCATCTCATGAGCTGAACGAGTTATTTGTAAAAGCTTGGGAAACTCCAGACAAATGACCCCTCTGTCCCTGACACGAGGGTGCGCATGTATAAGGAAAAGAAATCTGAGGTAACCTTTCCCCCATCTCATGAGCTGAACGAGTTATTTGAAAAAGCATGGGAAACTCCAGACAAAAAACTGCAGGTTCCCAAGAGGATTCTTATGGCGTATCCTTTCCCTACACAGGACAGGGTACGGTGGGAATCCTCGCCCAGGGTGGACAAAGCTTTAACGCGCTTGTCCAAGAAGGTGGCGCTACCGTCTCCAGACACGCCAGCCCTCAAGGATCCTGCTGATCGCAGACAGGAAACTACCTTAAAATCTATTTATACGCATACGGGTGCTTTGCTCAGACCGGCAATAGCATCGGCATGGGTATGTAGCGCAGTTGCAGCTTGGACAGATACCTTGTCAGCTGACTTTGATACCCTAGATAGGGATATCATTTTATTGACCTTAGGTCACATTAAAGACGCAGTCTTATATATGAGAGACGCTCAAAGAGACGTTGGACTGCTAGGTTCGAGAGCCAACGCCATGGCGATTTCTGCTAGGCGAGCCCTGTGGACCCGCCAATGGACGGGTGATGCCGACTCAAAGAAGCATATGGAGGTTTTACCTTACAAGGGTGAAGTTTTATTTGGGGAAGGTCTCGCGGACCTGGTTTCCACAGCTACCGCGGGTAAATCTACTTTCTTTGACGTCCTAAGTGGATGCTGGGACTCCGTAAGGACCATGGGGATTAGCGGCTCCGCAGGAGACTGGGCACAACTAAAGAAAGCTTTAGGACTACCTGGTGTGCACTGGCTCCTCCCACTATGACCCTCCTCCAGACTTCAGTTAGAATCCTGTGCCCGGCTGAGCTGGATGCACACTAGGGGCTCTCCTGAGCTCCTAGAGAGAGAGTATATTTTAGGTTTTTTATTTTCTCTAACGTCCTAAGTGGATGCTGGGGACTCCGTAAGGACCATGGGGAATAGCGGCTCCGCAGGAGACTGGGCACATCTAAAGAAAGCTTTAGGACTATCTGGTGTGCACTGGCCCCTCCCCCTATGACCCTCCTCCAAGCCTCAGTTAGATTTCTGTGCCCGACGAGAAGGGTGCACACTAGGGGCTCTCCTGAGCTCTTTGTGAAAGTTTTAGTTTAGGTTTATTATTTTCAGTGAGACCTGCTGGCAACAGGCTCACTGCATCGAGGGACTAAGGGGAGAAGAAACGAACTCACCTGCGTGCAGAGTGGATTGGGTTTCTTAGGCTACTGGACATTAGCTCCAGAGGGACGATCACAGGTTCAGCCTGGATGGGTCCCGGAGCCGCGCCGCCGGCCCCCTTACAGAGCCAGAAGAGCGAAGAGGTCCGGAAAATCGGCGGCAGAAGACGATCCTGTCTTCAGATAAGGTAGCGCACAGCACCGCAGCTGTGCGCCATTGCTCTCAGCACACTTCACACTCCGGTCACTGAGGGTGCAGGACGCTGGGGGGGCAGCGCCCTGAGACGCAATAAATCGATAAAAACCTTATATGGCTAAAATAAATGCATCACATATAACTCCTGGGCTATATGGATGCATTTAACCCCTGCCAAAACATACAGAAAAACGGATGATAAGGACGCCGAGAAAGGGGCGGAGCCTATCTCCTCAGCACACTGGCGCCATTTTCCCTCTCCCTGGCTCTCCCCTGCAGTCACTACACTACAGAAAGGGGTTAAAAAAGAGAGGGGGGCACAAATTAGGCGCAGTATAAACAATACAGCAGCTATAAAGGGAAAAACACTTATATAAGGTTATCCCTGTATATATATAGCGCTCTGGTGTGTGCTGGCAAACTCTCCCTCTGTCTCCCCAAAGGGCTAGTGGGGTCCTGTCCTCTATCAGAGCATTCCCTGTGTGTGTGCTGTGTGTCGGTACGTTTGTGTCGACATGTATGAGGAGAAAAATGATGTGGAGACGGAGTAGAGTGTCTGTAATAGTGTTGTCACCCCCTAGGGGGTCGACACCTGAGTGGATGTACTGTTGAAATTGCGTGACAGTGTCAACTTTGTATTAAAGACAGTGGTTGACATGAGACAGCCGGCTACTCAGCTTGTGCATGTCCAGACGTCTCATACAGGGGCTCTAAAGCGCCCGTTACCTCAGATACAGACGCCGACACGGATACTGACTCCTGTGTCGACGGTGAAGAGACAACCGTGATTTCCAATAGGGCCACACATTGCATGATTGAGGCAATGGAAAATGTTTACACTTTTCTGATAATATGAATACCACCAAAAAAAGGGGTATTATGTTTAGTGAGGAAAAACTTCCTGTAGTTTTCCTGAATCTGAGAAATAAAATGAGGTGTGTGATGATGCGTGGGTTTCCCCCCGATAACAATTGATAATTTCTAAAAAGTTATTGGCAGTATACCTTTTCCCGCCAGAGGTTAGGGTGCGTTGGGAAACACCCCCTAGGGGGGATAAGGCGCTCACACGCTTTTAAGAACAAGGGCTCTATCCTCTCCTGAGATGGCCGCCCTTAAGGATCCTGCTGATAGAAAGCAGGAGGGTATCCTAAAATGTATTTACACACATACTGGTGTTATACTGCGACCAGCAATCGCCTCAGCCTGGATGTGCAGTGCTGGGTTGGCGTGGTCGGATTCCCTGACTGGAAATATTGATATCCTAGATAAGGACAGTATATTATTGCCTATAGAGCAATTAAAAAATGCATGATGCACAGCGGAATGTTTGCCGACTGGCATCAAGTATAAGTGCGTTGTCCAATTCTACCAGTAAAATGGTCAGGTGATGCGGATTCCAAACGGCATTTGGAAGTATTGCCTTACAAAAAAAAAAAAAAAAAAGGGGATGTACCCCTGGTCGCCTCTCAAAATAAGACGCCGTATTATCAGGCGCAGTCCTGGTTGGCAAGCGGACAAAAGGGTTCCTCTTTTCTGCACGTGACAGAGGGAGAGGAAAATGGCTGCAGAGATTAGCCAGTTCCCAGGAACAGAAACCCTTTTCTGCCTCTGCAAAGCCCTCAGTATGTCGCTAGGGCTTTACAAGTTCAGGCACGGTGGGGGCCCGTTCTCAATGAATTTCAGTGCGCAGTGGGCTCACTCGCAAGTAGACCCCTGGATCCTTCAGGTAATATTTTCAGGGGTACAAATTGGAATTCGAGACATATTCCCCTCGCCGTTTCCAAAAGTCTGTTTTACCGACGTCTCCCGCTGACAGGGAGGCAGTTTTGGAAGCCATTCACAAGCTGTATTCCCAGCAGGTGATAATTAAGGTACCCCTCCTGCAACAGGGAACGGGGTATTATTCCACACTATTGTGGTACCGAAGCCAGACGGCTCGGTGAGACCGATTTTAAAATCTAAAATCTTTGAACACTTACATACAGAGGTTCAAATTCAAAATTGAGTCACTCAGAGCAGTGATTGCAAACCTGGAAGAAGGGGACTACATGATGTCTCGGGACATCAAGGATGCTTACCTTCATGTCAAAATTTACCCTTCTCACCAAGGGTATCTCAGGTTATGGTACAGAACTGTCACTATCAGTTCAGACGCTGCCGTAGGGATGGGCCACGGCACCCCGGGTCTTTACTGAAGTAATGACCGAAATGATGATATTCCTTCGAAGGAAGGGAATTTTAGTTATCCTTTACTTGGACGATTCCCTGATAAGGGTAAGATCCAGGGAACAGCTGGAGATCGGTGTAGCACTATCTCAGGTAGTGTTGCGGCAGCACGATTGGATTCTCAATATTCCAAAAATCGCAGCTGGTTCCGACGACTTGTCTTCTGTTCCTAGGGATGATCCTGGACACAGTCCAGAAAGAAGGTGTTTCTCCCGGAGGAGAAAGCCAGGGAGTTATCCGAGCTAGTCAGGAACCTCCTAAAACCGAACCAAGAGTGCATCAATGCACAAGGGTTCTGGGTAAAAATGGTGGCTTCCTACGAAGCAATCCCATTCGGCAGATTCCACGCAAGAACTTTCCAGTGGGACCTGCTGGACAAATGGTCCGGGTCGCATCTTCAGATGCATCAGCGGATAACCCTGTCACCAAGGACAAGGGGTCCCTCCTGTGGTGGTTGCAGAGTGCTCATCTTCTAGAGGGCCGCAGATTCGGCATTCAGGACTGGGTCCTGGTGACCACGGATGCCAGCCTGCGAGGCTGGGGAGCAGTCACACAGGGAAGGAATATCCAGGACTTATGGTCAAGCCTGGAGACATCACTTCACATAAATATCCTGAAGCTAAGGGACATTTACAATGCTCTAAGCCAGGCCTGGCCAACCTGTGGCTCTCCAGCTGTTGTAAAACTACAAGTCCCATCACGCTTCGCCGTAGTTTTGCTATTAGGAAATGCTAAAACTGTGGCAGGGCATGCTGGGATGTGTAGTTTCACAACATCTGGAGAGCCACAGGTTGGCCAGGCCTGCTCTAAGCTTAGCAACCTCTGCTTCAAGGTCAGCCGGTGTTGATCCAGTCGGACAACATCACGGCAGTCACCCACGTAAACAGACAGGGTGGCACAAGAAGCAGGAGGGCAATGGCAGAAGCTGCAAGGATTCTTCGCTGGGCGGAAAATCATGTGATAGCACTGTCAGCAGTATTCAAACTCGACAGGTATTGCGCCAGGTCCAGGGACCCTCAGGCAATAGCTGTAGACACTCTGGTAACACCGTGGGTGTACCAGTCAGGGTATGTGTTCCCTCCTCTGCCTCTCATACCCAAGGTACTGAGATTGGTAAGATGGAGAGGAGTAAGCACTATATTCGTGGCTCCGGATTGGCCAAGAAGGATTTGGTAACCGGAACTTCAAGAGATGCTCACGGAGGATCCGTGGCCTCTACCTCTAAGAAGGGACCTGCTCCAGCAAGGACCCTGTCTGTTCCAAGACTTACCGCGGCTGCGTTTGACGGCATGGCGGTTGAACGCCGGATCCTGAAGGAAAAAAAAAGGCATTCCGGATGAAGTCATCCCTATCCTGATCAAAGCCAGGAAGGATGTAACCGCAAAAACATTATCACCGCAATTGGCGAAAATATGTTGCGTGGTGCGAGGCCAGTAAGGCCCGACGGTGGAAATTCAACTGGGTCGATTCCTACATTTCCTGCAAACAGGAGTGTCTATGGGCCTGAAATTGGGGTCCATTAAGGTTCAAATTTCGGCCCTGTCAATTTTCTTCCAAAAAGAACTAGCTTCAGTCCCTGAAGTTCAGACGTTTGTAAAAGGGGTACTGCATATACAGCCTCCTTTTGTGCCTCCAGGGCACTTTGGGATCTCAATGTAGTTTTGGGTTCCAAAAGTCACATTGGTTTGAACCACTTAAATCTGTGGACTTAAAATATCTCACATGGAAAGTGGTCATGCTGTTGGCCCTGGCCTGGGCCAGGCGCGTGTCAGAATTGGCGGCTTTATCCTAAAAAAGCCCTTATCTGATGTTCCATTCGGACAGGGCGGAATTGAGGACTCCTCCTCAGTTTCTCCCTAAGGTGGTTTCAGCGTTTCACCTGAACCAACCTATTGGTGGTGCCTGCGGCTACTAGGGACTTGGAGGACTCCAAGTTGCTAGACGTTGTCAGGGCCCTGAAAATATATGTTTCCAGGAGGGCTGGAGTCAGGAAATCTGACTCGCTGTTTATCCTGTATGCACCCAACAAGCTGGGTGCTCCTGCTTCTAAGCAGACTATTGCTCGTTGGATTTGTAGTACAATTCAGCTTGCACATTCTGTGGCAGGCCTGCCACAGCCAAAAATCTGTAAATGCCCACTCCACAAGGAAGGTGGGCTCATCTTGGGCGGCTGCCCGAGGGGTCTCGGCTTTACAACTTTGCCGAGCAGCTACTTGGTCAGGAGCAAATGCGTTTGTAAAATTATACAAAATTGATATCCTGGCTGAGGAGGACCTGGAGTTCTCTCATTTGGTGCTGCAGAGTCATCCGCACTCTCCCGCCCGTTTGGGAGCTTTGGTATAATCCCCATGGTCCTTACGGAGTCCCAAGCATCCACTTAGGACGTTAGAGAAAATAAGAATTTACTTACCGATAATTCTATTTCTCATAGTCCGTAGTGGATGCTGGGCGCCCATCCCAAGTGCGGATTGTCTGCAATACTTGTACATAGTTATTGTTACAAAAATCGGGTTATTATTGTTGGGAGCCATCTTTCAGAGGCTCCTCTGTTATCGTGCTGTTAACTGGGTTCAGATCACAAGTTATACGGTGTGATTGGTGTGGCTGGTTTGAGTCTTACCCGGGATTCAAAATCCTTCCTTATTGTGTACGCTCGTCCGGGCACAGTATCCTAACTGAGGCTTGGAGGAGGGTCATAGGGGGAGGGGCCAGTGCACACCAGATAGTCCTAAAGCTTTCTTTAGATGTGCCCAGTCTCCTGCGGAGCCGCTATTCCCCATGGTCCTTACGGAGTCCCCAGCATCCACTACGGACTATGAGAAATAGAATTATCGGTAAGTAAATTCTTATTTTACAGTGAGATCTGCTGGCAACAGACTCACTGCAGCGAGGGACTAAGGGGAGAAGAAGCGAACCTACCTAACTGGTGGTAGCTTGGGCTTCTTAGGCTACTGGACACCATTAGCTCCAGAGGGATCGACCGCATGGAACCGGCCATTGATGTTCGGTCCCGGAGCCGCGCCGCCGGCCCCCTTACAGAGCCAGAAGCAAGAAGTGTTCCAGAAAATCGGCGGCAGAAGACTTCAGTCTTCACCAAGGTAGCGCACAGCACTGCAGCTGTGCGCCATTGCTCCTCATGCACACCTCACACTCCGGTCACTGCTGGGGGGGGGCGCCCTGAGCAGCAATATAAACACCTTGCCTGGCAAAATCATCACAATATATAGCCCCAGAGGCTATATATGTGATAAATACCCCTGCCAGAATCCATAAAAAAGCGGGAGAAAAGTCTGCGAAAAAGGGGCGGAGCTATCTCCCTCAGCACACTGGCGCCATTTTCTCTTCACAGTGCAGCTGGAAGACAGCTCCCCAGGCTCTCCCCTGTAGTTTTCAGGCTCAAAGGGTTAAAAAGAGAGGGGGGGGCACTAAATTTAGGCGCAATATTGTTTATACAAGCAGCTATTGGGGGAAAAATCACTCCGTTATAGTGTTAATCCCTGCATTATATAGCGCTCTGGTGTGTGCTGGCATACTCTCTCTCTGTCTCCCCAAAGGACTTTGTGGGGTCCTGTCCTCAGTCAGAGCATACCCTGTGTGTGTGCTGTGTGTCGGTACGGCTGTGTCGACATGTGGGATGAGGAAGGTTACGTGGAGGTGGAGCAGAGGCCGATAAATGGGATGTCGCCCCCTGTGGGGCCGACACCAGAGTGGATGGATAGGTGGAAGGTATTAACCGACAATGTCAACTCCTTACATAGAAGGCTGGATGACGTAAAACAGCTGTGGGACAGCCGGCTTCTCAGCCCGCGCCTGCCCAAGCGTCTCAAAGGCCATCAGGGGCTCAAAAAAAGCGCCCGTTACCTCAGATAGCAGACACAGATGTCGACACGGAGTCTGACTTCAGTGTCGACGAGGTTGAGACATATACACAATCCACTAGGAACATCCGTTACATGATCTCGGCAATGAAAAATGTGTTACGCATTTCTGACATGAACCCAAGTACCACGTAAAAGGGGTTTTTATTTTTGGGGAGAAAAAGCAGCCAGTGTTTTGTTCCCCCATCAGATGAATGAATGAAGTGTGTAAAGTAGCGTGGGTTCCCCCGATAAGAAACTGGTAATTTCTAAAAAGTTACTGATGGCGTACCCTCTCCCGCCAGAGGATAGGTCACGTTGGGAGATATCCCTTAGGGTGGATAAGGCGCTCACACGTTTGTCAAAAAAGGTGGCACTGCCGTCTTAGGATACGGCCACCTTGAAGGAGCCTGCTGATAAAAAGCAGGAGGCTATCCTGAAGTCTGTATATACACACTCAGGTTATTTACTGAGACCTGCAATTGCCTCAGCATAAATAGTGCTGCTGCAGCGTGGTCTGATACCCAGTCAGATAATATTAATACTCTAAGACAGGGATAATAGTTTGCTAACATAGAGCATATTAAAGATGTCGTCTTAGATATAAAGGATGCACAGAGGGATATTTGCCGGCTGGCATCCAGAATTAATGCAATGTCCATTCTGCCAGGAGGGTATTAGAAACCCGGCAGTGGACAGGTGATGCTGCCTATAAAAGGCACATGGAGATTCTGCCTTATAAGGGTGAGGAATTGTTTGGGGATGGTCTCTGGGACCTCGTATCCACAGCAACAGCTGGGAAGAAAAACATTTACCTCAGGTTTCCTCACAGCCTAAGAAAGCACTGTATTTTCAGGTACAGTCCTTTCGGCTTCAGAAAAGCAAGCGGGTCAAAGGCGCTTCCTTTCTGCACAGAGACAAGGGAAGAAGGAAAAAGCTGCACCAGCAGCCAGTTCCCAGGATCAAAAATCTTCCCCCGCTTCCTCTGAGTCCACCGCATGACGTTGGGGCTCCACAGGTGGAGACAGGTGCGGTAGGGGCGCGTCTCGGGAACTTCAGGGACCAGTGGGCTTGCCCACAGGTGGATCCCTAGGTTCTGCAAATAGTATCACAGGGATACAGGCTGGAGTTCGAGGCGACTCCCCCTCGCCGTTACCTCACATCAGCCTTGCCTGCTGCCCTCGGAGAAAGGTAGTACTGGCGGCAATTCACAAGCTGTACTTCCAGCAGGTGAAATCAAGGTACCCCTCCTTCAACAAGGCCGGGGTTACTATTCCAAAATGTTGTGGTACCGAAACCAGACGGTTCGGTGGGACCCATTCTAAAATTGAAAGCCTTGAACACTTATATACGAAGGTTCAAGTTCAAAATGGAATCGCTCAGGGCGATTATTGCAAGCCTGGAGAATTTCATGGTATCACTGGACATCAAGGATGCTTACCTGCATGTCCCTATTTACCCTCTTCACCAGGAGTACCTCAAAATTGTGGTACAGGATTGTCATTACCAAGGTAATGGCCGAAATAATTATACCGTACTTGGACGATCTCCTTATGAAGGCGAGGTCCAGGGAGCAGTTGTTCGGCGGAGTAGCACTATCTCGGGAAGTGCTACAACAGCACGGCTGGATTCTGAATATTCCAAAGTCGCAGCTGGTTCCTACGACGCGTCTACTGTTCCTGGGTATGGTTCTGGACACAGAACAGGATAAAAAGGGTTTCTCCCGGAGGAGAAGTCCAAGGAGTTGTCGTCTCTAGACAGAGACCTCCTAATACGTATACAGGTGTCGGTGCATCAATGCACGCGAGCCCTGGGAAGGATGGTAGCTTCTTACGAAGAAATTCCATTCGCCAGGTCCCATGCAAGGATTTTCCAGTGGGATCTGTTGGACAAGTGGTCCAGGTCGCATCTTCAGATGCATCGGCGGATAACCCTGTCTCCAAGGGCCAGGGTGTCGCTGTTGTGGTGGCTGCAGAGTGCTCATCTTCTAGGGGGCCGCAGATTCGGCATACAGGACTGGGTCCTGGTGACCACGGATGCCAGCCTTCGAGGCTGGGGGGCAGTCACACAGGGAAGAAACTTCCAAGGCTATGGAAAAGTCAGGAGACATCCCTACACATAAATATTCTGGAACTAAGGGCCATTTACAATGCCCTAAGTCAGGCTAGACCCCTGCTTCAACACCGGCCGGTGCTGATCCAGTCCAGACAACATCACGGCGGTCGCTCATGTAAACCGACAGAGCGGCACAAGAAGCAGGATGGCGATGGCAGAAGCCACAAGGATTCTCCGATGGGCGGAAAATCATGTGTTAGCACTGTCAGCAGTGTTCATTCCCGGAGTGGACAACTGAGAAGCAGACTTTCTCAGAAGACACGACCTCCACCCGGGAGAGTGGGGACTTCATCCAGAAGTTTTCCAAATGATTGTACACCGTTGGGAAAGGCCACAGGTGGACATGATGGCGTCCCGCCTCAACAAAAAGCTACAAAGATATTGCGCCAGGTCAAGGGACCCTCAGGCGATAGCTGTGGACGCTCTGGTAACACCGTGGGTGTACCAGTCGGTGTATGCGTTCCCTTCTCTGCCTCTCTTACCCAGGGTAATGAGAATAATAAGAAGGAGAGGAGTAAGAACTATACTCATTGTTCCGGGTTGGCCAAGAAGAGCTTGGTAACCAGAACTCCAAGAAATGATCTCAGAGGACCCATGGCCTCTACCGCTCAGACAGCACCTGCTGCAGCAGGGGGCCTGTCTGTTCCAAGACGTACCGCGGCTGCGTTTGACGGCATGGCGGTTGAACGCCGGATCCTGAAGGAAAAGGGCATTCCGGAGGAAGTTATCCCTACGCTATTTAAAGCTAGGAAAGAAGTGAACGCAAACCATTATCACCGCATATGGTGGAAATATGTTGCGTGCTATGAGGCCAGGAAGGCCCCAAAGGAGAAATTTCAGCTAGGTCGATTTCTGCACTTCCTTCAGTCAGAGGTGACTATGGGCCTAAAATTGGGTTCCATGAAGGTCCAGATTTCGGCTCTATCGATTTTCTTCCAAAATAGAACTGGCTTCACTGCCTGAAGTTCGGACTTTTGTTAAGGGAGTGCTGCATAGTCAGCCCCCGTTTGTGCCTCAAGTGGCACCGGGGGATCTCAACGTGGTGTTGGATTTCCTGAAGTCGCATTGGGTTGAGCCACTTAAATCCGTGGAGCTACAATACCTCACGTGGGAAGTGGTCATGCTGTGGGCCATGGCGTCGGCCAGGCGTGTATCAGAATTGGCGGCTTTGTCATACAAAAGCCCTGATCTGTATTTTATATGGATAAGGCGGAATTGAGGACTCGTTCCCAATTCCTTCCTAAGGTGGTATCAGTTTTTCATGTGAACCAACCTATTGTGGTGCCTGCGGCTACTTGGGACTTGGAGGATTCCAAGTTACTGGACGTAGTCAGGGCCCTGAAAAGTATATGTTTCCAGGACGGCTGGAGTCAGGAAAACTGACTCGCTATTTATCCTGTATGCACCCAACAAGCTGGGTGCTCCTGCTTCTAAGCAGACTATTGCTCGCTGGATCTGTAGCACGATTCAACTTGCACATGCTGCGGCTGGACTGCCGCACCCTAAATCTGTAAAAGCCCATTCCACGAGGAAAGTGGGCTCTTCTTGGGCGGCTGCCCGAGGGGTCTCGGCTTTACAACTTTGCCGAGCTGTTACTTGGTCGGGTTCAAACATTTTTGCAACAGTCTACAAGTTTGATACCCTGGCTGAGGAGGACCTAGAGTTTGCTCATTCGGTGCTGTAGAGTCATCCGCACTCTCCCGCCCGTTTGGGAGCTTTGGTATAATCCCCATGGTCCTTACGGAGTCCCAGCATCCACTTAGGACGTCAGAGAAAATAAGATTTTACTCACCGGTAAATCTATTTCTCGTAGTCTGTAGTGGATGCTGGGCGCCCATCCCAAGTGCGGGTTGTCTGCAATACTTGTTTATAGTTATTGCCTAACTAAAGGGTTATTGTTGAGCCATCTGTTGAGAGGCTCAGTTATATTTCATACTGTTAACTGGGTATAGTATCACGAGTTATACGGTGTGATTGGTGTGGCTGGTATGAGTCTTACCCGGGATTCAAAATCCTTCCTATTTGTGTCAGCTCTTCCGGGCACAGTGTCCTAACTGAGGTCTGGAGGAGGGTCTTAGTGGGAGGAGCCAGTGCACACCAGGTAGTCCTAAAGCTTTCTTTAGTTGTGCCCAGTCTCCTGCGGAGCCGCTAATCCCCATGGTCCTTACGGAGTCCCAGCATCCACTACGGACTACGAGAAATAGATTTACCGGTGAGTAAAATCTTTTTTTTTTGCCTTTTGTTCCCCCACAGCAAAAGAAAACTCCACAATATCAGATGCAGTCCTTTCGGTCGCATAAGTCCAGAAGAGGTCGGGGCTCATACTTCCTCGTCAGAGGTAAGGGTAGAGGGAAAAGAACGCCTGCTTCGGCTAGTTCCCAGGAACAGAAGTCCTCCCCGGCCTCTACTAAATCCACCGCATGACGCTGGGGCTCCACTGAGGGAGTCCGCACCGGTGGGGGCACGTCTTCGACTCTTCAGCGAGGTCTGGGTTCTGTCAGACGTGGATCCTTGGGCGATGGAAATTGTATCCCAAGGCTACAAACTGGAAAGGGTACTATTCAACTCTGTTTCGTGGTCCCGAAGCCGGATGGCTCGGTCAGACCCATTTTAAATCTAAAATCCCTAAATCGGTACTTGAAAAAGTTCAAATTCAAGATGGAATCGCTCCGGGCAGTGATCTCCAGTCTGGAAGGGGGGGATTTTATGGTGTCACTAGACATAAAGGATGCATACCTTCATGTTCCCATATATCCTCATCAGGAGTACCTGAGATTCGCTGTACAGGACTGTCATTACCAGTTTCAGACGTTGCCGTTTGGGCTTTCCACTGCCCCGAGGATTTTCACCAAGGTGATGGCGGAGATGATGGTTCTCCTGCGCAGGCAGGGAGTCACAATTATCCCGTACTTGGACGATCTCCTGATAAAAGCGAGATCGAGAGATCAATTGCTGAAAAGCGTGTCGCTCTCCCTGAGAGTGCTACAACAGCACGGTTGGAGTCTAAATCTGCCAAAGTCACAATTGATTCCAACGACCCGACTATCGTTCCTAGGCATGATTCTGGACACGGAACAGAAGAGGGTTTTTCTCCCGATGGAAAAAGCCCAGGACCTCCAGAACATGGTCAGAAACCTGCTAAAACCAAAAAGAGTGTCTGTTCATCAATGCACTCGAGTTCTGGGGAAAATGGTGGCAACCTACAAGGCCATCCCCTTCGGCAGGTTTCACGCGAGGACATTTCAGTGGGACCTTCTGGACAAGTGGTCCGGGTCCCATCTACAAATACATCAGAAAATAAGCCTGTCCCCCAGGGCCAGGTTGTCTCTCCTGTGGTGGCTGCAGAGTGCTCACCTTCTAGAGGGTCGCAGGTTCGGCATTCAGGACTGGGTCCTGATGACCACGGACGCGAGCCTCCGAGGATGGGGAGCAGTCACACAAGGAAGAAATTTTAAGGGACTATGGTCAAGCCAGGAGGCTTGTCTACACATCAAAATACTGGAATTAAGGGCCATATACAACGGCCTACGACAAGCGGAGAATCTTCTTCGCGACCTACCGGTTCTGATTCAATCAGACAACATCACAGCCGTGGCTCATGTAAACCGCCAAGGCGGGACAAGGAGCAGAGTGGCAATGGCGGAAGCCACCAGGATTCTTCGCTGGGCGGAAAATCACGTAAGCGCTCTGTCAGCAGTCTTCATTCCGGGAGTGGACAACTGGGAAGCAGACTTTCTCAGCAGGCACGATCTCCATCCAGGAGAGTGGGGACTTCATCAAGAAGTTTTTGCAAAGATAACAAGTCTTTGGGGAATTCCTCAAATAGACATGATGGCGTCACGCCTCAACAAGAAGCTTCGGAGGTATTGTGCCAGGTCATGGGACCCTCAGGCAGTAGCGGTGGTCGCCCTGGTGACACCATGGGTGTTTCAGTCGGTCTATGTGTTCCCTCCTCTTCCTCTCATTTCAAAAATATTGAGAATCATAAGACAAAAAAGAGTGCAGACAATACTCATTGTTCCAGATTGGCCTCGAAGGGCCTGGTACTCGGATCTTCAGGAAATGCTCACAGAAGATCCGTGGCCTCTTCCTCTCAGGGAGGACCTGTTACAGCAGGGGCCCTGCATGTTCCAAGACTTACCGCGGTTACGTTTGACGGCATGGCGGTTGAACACGGAATCCTAGCTGGGAAAGTTATTCCGGAAGAAGTCATCCCTACGCTGATAAAGGCTAGGAAGGAGGTGACGACGAAACATTATCACCGTATCTGGAGGAAGTATGTTTCTTGGTGTGAAGCCAAGAATGCTCCTACGGCGGATTTCCATCTGGGCCGTTTTCTCCACTTTCTACAGACAGGAGTGGATATGGGCCTGAAGTTAGGGCTGAAATTTGTACCTTAATGGAGCCTATCTATATTCTTTCAGAAGGAATTGGCTTCTCTCCCAGAAGTCCAGACTTTTGTAAAAGGAGTGCTGCACATCCAGCCTCCTTTTGTGCCCCCAGTGGCACTATGGGACCTTAACGTGGTATTACGGTTCCTAAAATCTCACTGGTTTGAACCGCTTCAGACGGTTGAATTCAAATTTCTCACTTGGAAGGTGGTCATGTTGTTGGCCTTGGCATCTGCGAGGCGGGTGTCCGAATTGGCGGCCTTGTCTCACAAGAACCCCTATCTGATTTTCCATGTGGATAGAGTGGAGTTGAGGACTCGTCCTCAACTTTTTCCCAAGGTGGTTTCATCATTTCATATGAACCAACCTATTGTGGTGCCTGTGGCTACGGGTGACTTGGAGGACTCCAAGTCCCTGGATGTATTCAGGGCCTTAAAAATCTATGTTGCCAGAACGGCTCGGGTTAGGAAAACAGAAGCACTGTTTGTCCTGTATGCTGCCAACAAAGTTGGCGCTCCTGCTTCTAAGCAGAGTATTGCTCGCTGGATCTGTAACACGATTCAGCAGGCTCATTCTACGGCAGGATTGCTGTTACCAAATTCGGTAAAGGCCCATTCCACTAGGAAGGTGGGCTCTTCTTGGGCGGCTGCCCGAGGCGTCTCGGCTTTACAGCTTTGCCGAGCAGCTACCTGGTCGGGTTCAAACATTTTTGCAAAGTTCTATAAGTTTGATACCCTCGCTGATGAGGACCTTGCGTTTGCTCAGTCAGTGCTGCAGAGTCATCCGCACTCTCCCGCCCGGTCTGGAGCTTTGGTGTAAACCCCATGGTCTTTACGGAGTCCCCAGCATCCTCTAGGACGTAAGAAAAAATAAGATTTTAAACCTACCGATAAATCTTTTTCTCCTAGTCCATAGAGGATGCTGGGCGCCTGTCCCAGTGCGGACTATTTTCTGCAAGGCTTGTATATAGTTGTTGCTTCCATAAGGGTTATGTTACAGTGGAAATCAGTCTTTGCCTGATACTGTTTTGTTGCATACTGTTAACTGGTTGCGTATATTCCATGTTATATGGTGTGGGCTGGTATGAATCTTGCCCTTGGATTACCAAAATCCTTTCCTCGTACTGTCCGTCTCCTCTGGGCACAGTTCTCTAACTGAGGTCTGGAGGAGGGGCATAGAGGGAGGAGCCAGTGCACACCTATTCTAAAGTTCTTTGTAGTGCCCATGTCTCCTGCGGAGCCCGTCCATACCCCATGGCCCTTACGGAGTCCCCAGCATCCTCTACGGACTAGGAGAAAAATATTTACCAGTAGGTTTAAAATCTTATTTATTAACAGTTTCTTATATGGCGCAGCAAATTCCGTTGCGCTTTACAATTATGCCAATGCTTAAGACCTGTGAAGCGTGCCTCTGCTTTGATTAGCTTACAGGCCACTTGGGTAACAAGAGCTCAAGTTAATCAGAACAGATTAGGTCTAGTGATAAGTGCTTGGATAATGATTGAGATGATGGTGCTGGTCCAGGAGGTAGTGTCACTGACTAAAGGAGTTGATTTGAAATGCAGATAAGTAAGGAGGGATGAGAAAACAGCGAGGAGGATTGTCGACATCCATTGCCGGGGGACATATATGATAGTTGCTCAAATGGTTTTGTCCACAGCAACTGATTAATCATTAATTGTGCTGGTATTAGAAAATGTATTCTAACGTTTGGTTGCTATGAGTAACATCTAGATTTTCCCTTTCCCAGATTGTATTAATGTTACTGTCTTAAGTCTGAGGAGTATATTTACTTTTGGGGTCCTATCATGTCCCTGTAGTCTAACAAGTTATTAGTGCTATTTTCTTTGTATAATTGTAGAACATGACTCATCCTTTATAAATAACTGCGTATTATGCTGCATGTCTCTTTGCTGGGTCATTACTGGCTTCTGGCAGCTCACACACTGTGCCACGTTGGGTACTTACCTGGCAGGACCGCGCTGTAGTTGGAGCTTCATTCTCATGGACTGTACAAGACACATTTATGGGGAGCTGATGTCCCTTAAAACACAACCTAGGCTCTAATTAGCAACCCCAACAGTGTCTGAACTTCCGAATACAAGGCGGCAGTGTAAGTATTAGACCAGGTTGCTGGGGCGTGTTGGAGATATACTGTTTTGAAAACCGCACAAAGTAAAACAGGCACATAGAAGAATGCTGCTATACAGTGTGCATACAATTCATAGGTTTTATTTTGCTACACAGGGGAAGATTTATCAAAGGTTGGAGATGTATAACGTGGACAGAGATAAAACACCAACCAATCAGCTCTTGACTGTCATTTTACAGGCTGTTTGAAAAAAAATGACAGGGGCTAATTGCTACTTTATCTCTCTCCACTTTGTCTCCCAAGTATTAATAAATCTTTGCTTAGTTTTGAGTGTAGTAAACCATAATTTTCAGGTTGTTTGACCCCACAGTAAAACCTACCCTTGGCACTGAGCCTGATTCGTCTTTGTAAGTGAAGCAAAAAGGCAAGCAACTGGGTAAAACCATGTGCAGTGCAGGTGGGGCATAACAACATGTGCAGAGAGATTTAGATTTGGGTGGGGTGTGTTCAAACTGAAATCTAAGTTGCAGTGTAAAAGGAAGCTAACATTTGTTGGCTACGTGCAAAAGCAACCAGTATTTACCCTGCATGGAAAAAATCTAAATGTATTTGTTCCCCACGCATTGCAACATGAAACATAGAATTTGACGGCAGATAAGAACCACTTGGCCCATCTAGTCTGCCCCTTTTTTATTTTATCCTTTAGGCAATCTCAACCCTTTTTTAACCTTAATTCTTTGTAAGGATATTCATATAACATGGTTTGTTCCAGACACGAAGAGGGGATATTCAATTACTGCAGCTAATTGATTCGCTGGGGGCTACTCATTTAGCCTCGATACCTGGTACTTGATAACACATGGGTCGGGTACTTCTCCTAGATCCCATGTGTTATTATCACACCAAAATAGGACATTTTTCTCCCGAAAAAAATGGACTTTAATTTAAAAGGCCGATAATGACCATTAGTCAAAGATTGTGCTATCATCCCGTATTTTTGGGGGAGAAAAGTGATTGGGGCTAATTGAATACCGGCCAAAGTTACTTGCTTTTTTGGCTTTACTTGCAACATGAATCAGGCTCTATGTAATAAAGACATTTAAAGTTAATATAGACCCACATGCTTCTCTTCTGTAAACCGGGTGTGTGCCACACTGATCTGAGGATTCAGCTCATTCCTAAACAGTTTCATCCAATATGGATTAGAACTGGCGTCTACTAATTTGTCTAAGGTTTTCTGTTAAATCAGTTTATGGTTTTCTCTGCATTGATGAACGTGAATGGAGTTTTGCCGCAAAACAAACTTCTGATAACCTTTGTGTTCTGCTGTGACCTCACTTTTTCATGGAAAAGGAACACTACTTTTTTTTTTTTTTTAACTATTAAACTGAAAAGCAGCTGAGGGACGCGTGTGAAACACATGTAATTAGCAAGTTCCATGTGTTTGATATGAAACTCATGGGAATAAACTGGATTTAAGTTTTAATTGAGGGTCTCAAATCAGCTTCCAACATAAATGCACAAAAGTTGCTCTGATAGGGGTAATTTTAGAATGGAATTTAATATCTTTGCCTACACTCCCTGTTTTACGATGATAAATATGAAACTTACATAATTTTAAAGAATGTAACACACGTAGAACCTATGAAATGTAGCTCCGGGTATAACTAAAGATCGATCGATCTAGGGAAGCATTTTCCTTATTAATATTCCACATGGCAAAGCAGCTTATCCATATGTCACAAAGCGGAGTATGGTTTATTCAAATAACACATTCATATTAAGTAAGCTGTCTCCATTATGCAATTGACACATCCGTTTAAAAGCTAATATTTATTTTAATCTCATTTACATAGCCAAACATAATGTCATTGTGCCTGTACTGTGCAATATAGTTAAGTCCCACTTCAAGTGCCTGTGATTTTTCATTGAAGAAGCAGTTCAAGAGTTATAGCTGCCCTGCATCAAGCAACAAAAGGGTAATTATCTCTGACAGGGTGCTAACATATTTTAGATAAAAGAACATAGTACGTGAAATCAATAAACATGGCCAGCATTACGATAATCTTCAAGATGAGTTGATGGAGCAACTGCTCTGAAGGATTATCGTTAACTGGATGGACATGAACAATAATCACAGCATGATAATGTTCGATTGGTCATGGATGGCCATCGATGGTCTGACTGAATGGAACCTAGTTTAGGCATATGCAATCTCTCACCCCCCACCGATTGTTAAATACCATTGATAGTGATCACCAGGATAATTTTAAACATGTTGGATGGTCCTGTCATTCAGCCTATTCCACGTGCCTATATGTACACGCAGACACACGCGGCCTCTATCTGAGTTTGCTGGGGTAGCCAGATCTGCTACCTTATGCTAATGACAATGTGGGAAGCAGATAGTTTCCCGGCGGTCAGGATACCGACGTCGGAATCCAGACCAGCGCCCGAAATCCCCACTCGGGGGTGGATGTCCAGTTGCCACCCAGAAACCCCTATTTCACAGAAGCTAAGATCTGGCTGAGGTTGTAGCCTCCCTCAAGGTGCATATGCATGGCGCTGCACATGCACAGTTTGCAAATAATCTCGATGCATCTACATCTTGAGTGGTATGAAACTCAGAATCAGGCTCACACACATACAGTGCATCCAGAAAATATTCACAGCGCTTCACTTTTTTCACATTTTGTTATGCTACAGCCTTATTCCAAAATGGAATAAATTGTTTTTTCCCCTCAAAATTCTACACACAATACCCCACAATGACAATGTAAAACAAATTTATTTTTTGTGTGATTTTTGCAAATTTATTAAAAATAAAAAAACGAAGAATTCACATGTACATACGTATTTACAGCCTTTGCTCAATACTTTGTTGATGCACCTTTGGCAGCAATTACAGACTCAAGTTTTGAATATGATGCCACAAGCTTGGCACACATATCTTTGGGCAGTTTCGCCCATTCCTCATTGCAGCACTTCTCAAGCTCCATCAGGTTGGATGGGAAGCGTCTGTGCACAGCCATTTTCAGATCTCTCCAGTGATGTTCAATCGGATTCAAGTCTGGGCTCTGTGTGACTTACCTCCTTCATTGCATTCTGGCTGGGAGTTCCTCCCTGATGGTTGAGGTACGCAACTGGCGTTGCATTGTCCGAGCGGATTTGGACTGGTTTTTCCTGAAGGATGTCCTTTACCTGAATAAGTGCCATATATATGGCCCGAAGTTCTCATATATATTTATTGGCAGGCAACTTTCCTCCTTGGTCCACTGCCCCTGGAAGCAACTCCTTCCTGACACTGCTCCCCAGCCCTGAAGACTGGCATCCGTTGTCAGAATTTCCCAATCTGATATCCAAAAGGGTCTCCCTTTGTCCAGATGGGATGTCTGCTGCCACCAGGCTAATGGCCTCCTTACTCCCTGGGAAGGACCATAGTCTGCGTTTTAATTGTCTGATTACAACCATTCCATTTGGAAATGATCAGACGTTGCAGAGGCCTTGAATGGAACTGAGCATACTCCACCATGTCGAATGTCGACACCATCAACCCCATCACACACATTGCGGCGTGAATAGATACCATTTGACTGTGTAGCAGCTCCTGAATCCTTGACTGAATTTTGGATATTTTGTTCAGAGGAAGAAATACTCTGAAGACCTGATTCCAGCACAGCCCCCAAATGAGTTATCCGTTGTGACGGAACCAGGGATGACTTTGGCCAATTTATGAGCAAACCGTGTCTCTGTAAACAAGCTATTGTCTGTTGCAAATGACACTGAAGCAATTCCTGAGACTGTCCCAGGATTAATAAGTCGTCGAGGTATGGAAAAATCCTTATCCCCTGTTCACGGAGATAAGATGCCATCACCACGATAATTTTGGTGAATACTTTGGGAGCTGTGGCCAGTCCAAAAGGTATGGCCTGAAACTGAAAATGATGCTGGAAGATAGCAAACCTGAGATAGCGCTGATGGGACAGTGCTATAGGAACATTTTGGTAAGCATCCTGGATATCCAGGGATACCATAAAATCCTCCGGCTCCATGGCCAAAATAATGGAATGTAAAGTCTCCATAAGAAACCGAGGCACCCAAATGTACTTGTTCAGCGCTTTGAGTATGGGCCGGAACAACCCAGTTGGCTCCTGGACCAGAAACAGGTTGGAATAAAAATATTTTCCTCGTGCAGGAGGAACTGGAATTATCACTCCTGACTAAAGCAACTTCTGAACTGCCTCTTGCAAAACCCCGGCCTTCGTTTCCACTGAAGATGGACTGGTACACAAAAACCTTTGAGGAGGGTGTTTCTTAAAAGCAAATACATAACCGTGAGATACCGCTTCTTGCACCCAGGCATCTGTGGTAGACTGCTGCCAGATCTGTGCAAACTGAAGAAGTCTGCCTCCCACCCTGGGATCCCCCAGGTGGAGGCCGGCACCATCAGTCTGGTGGCTTATCTTCTGATTTGGAAGCTGGTCCTCAGGTTTTCCAATGCTTTTTAGTCTTATCAGACTTGTTGTATTGGGACTGTTTGCCATCACCCCTTCCTTTTTGCTTTTCCTTGATTCCGAAAAGCTGGAAATCTAGACTTGCATTTTTGCGTGGAAGGAAACTTCACTTTCTTGGAGGCTAATACTGTTTAATTCTTTACCTAAGAGAATATCTCCAGTAAAAGGCAAAGACTCCAGAACCTTTTTGGATTCTGAGTCCGCTTTCCATGTACGTAGCCAAACTGCTCTACGAGCTGCTACTGCTGAGGCTGATGCCTGAGAGGCAATTGTACCCATATCCAAGACTGCTGCTTCCATAAACATCGCCGCCTGTTTATGTGCAATATGAGATTTTTGCTCTCTAAATGCCATTGAAAGATAATGCATCAGCCCATGCTGCCACTGACTGTCATCCAGGCTGAAGCCATAGCTGGTCTTATGATTGCCCCAGACAAGGAAAAAAATAGTTTTAAGAAAACCTTCAATTCTCCTGTCCGTGACATCATTTAATGATGTTGACGGCAGAGGTAATGTAGATTTTCGCACCAGTCAAATTGCATGAGTATCTACTTTGGGAGCCACCTCCACTTTTAAACAGTCCCCAGCTGGAAGAGGATAACTGGAATTCCATTTCTTAGGAATTCTAAACTTCTTACTGGGCGTAGCCCAAGCCTCTTGCATAATTTCCATCAGCTGTTCTGACCCAAGAAACTCAGTCCTAGCTGTTTTAGGACGTTTAAACACAGGTGCCTAGGATTTTAACACAGGCTCTGCCGCCTCCTCTGAGTAAAGAATTGCTTTCATTGCACTAATCAGCTCAGGTATGTCTACGGAGCTGACTCCTTCCTCCTGGTCTTTGTATGCAGACCCAGAGTGTTTTGAGTCCTCATCCTCCGATGAGTCCTCATTTGAAACGTGTAGACTGTGAAGATGTTTCATATCTGTGATTTACTTACCACCGGCCTTTCAGCCTCTTTGTTGAGAGGCTGCCGCTTCCCCTGCTGAATGTAATAAACTACAGGTGGCAGGTTCCATGTAAGGGTTAACAGGGTAACCTATTCCTGGTATCTGAGCCTGCATTATCCGCTCAGCTATACTGGATAATGTCTGTGCAAAAGTAGCCCATGGGGGTTCAACGTGAACCTGTGCCTGCCTTGGATTACTTCAAAGGCTTCGGTGAAAGCTAAAACAATTTGCACATAATCCATTTTGAACCTGATCCTGAGAGGTTAACCCAGCTTTGCAAGACAAACATAAAATGAGTGTTGGTGCTGTTGTGGAAAGTGTATTTCTCTGACGTCCTAGTGGATGCTGGGAACTCCGTAAGGACCATGGGGAATAGCGGCTCCGCAGGAGACTGGGCACAAAAGTAAAGCTTTAGGACTACCTGGTGTGCACTGGCTCCTCCCCCTATGACCCTCCTCCAAGCCTCAGTTAGATTTTTGTGCCCGGCCGAGAAGGGTGCACACTAGGGGCTCTCCTGAGCTTCTTAGTGAAAGTTTAGTTTTAGGTTTTTTATTTTCAGTGAGACCTGCTGGCAACAGGCTCACTGCATCGAGGGACTAAGGGGAGAAGAAGCGAACTCACCTGCGTGCAGAGTGGATTGGGCTTCTTAGGCTACTGGACACCATTAGCTCCAGAGGGACCGAACACAGGCCCAGCCTCGGAGTCCGGTCCCGGAGCCGCGCCGCCGGCCCCCTTACAGAGCCAGAAGCAAGAAGAGGTCCGGAAAATCGGCGGCAGAAGACATCCTGTCTTCACCAAGGTAGCGCACAGCACTGCAGCTGTGCGCCATTGCTCCTCAGCACACTTCACACTTCGTTCACTGAGGGTGCAGGGCGCTAGGGGGGGGGGACGCCCTGAGCAGCAATAACAACACCTTGGCTGGCGAAAATACATCACATATAGCCCCCAGGGCTATATGGATGAATTTTAACCCCTGCCAGATTCCACAGAAAAACGGGAGAAAAGGCCGCCGAGAAGGGGACGGAGCCTATCTCCTCAGCACACTGGCGCCATTTTCTCTCACAGCTCCGTTGGAGGGAAGCTCCCTGGCTCTCCCCTGCAGTTACTACACTACAGAAAGGGGTTAAAAAAGAGAGGGGGGCACTAATTAGGCGCAGTATAACAATACAGCAGCTATAAGGGGAAAAACACTTATATAAGGTTATCCCTGTATATATATATATATATATATATATATATATAGCGCTCTGGTGTGTGCTGGCATACTCTCCCTCTGTCTCCCCAAAGGGCTAGTGGGGTCCTGTCCTCTATCAGAGCATTCCCTGTGTGTGTGCTGTGTGTCGGTACGTTGTGTCGACATGTATGAGGAGGAAAATGAGGTGGAGGCGGAGCAATTGCCTGTAACAGAGATGTCACCCCCTAGGGAGTCGACATCTGAGTGGATGAGCTTATGGAAGGAATTATGTGAGTCAGCTCTTTACAAAAGATTGATGACATGAGACAGCCGGCGACTCAGCCTGTGCCTGTCCAGGTGTCTCAAAAGCCATCAGGGGCTCTAAAACGCCCGTTACCGCAGATGGCAGATACAGACGCTGACACGGATACTGACTCCAGTGTCGACGATTAAGAGACGAATGTGACTTCCAGTAGGGCCACACGTTACATGATTGAGGCTATGGAAAATGTTTTTACACATTTCTGATAATACCAGTACCACTAAAAAGGGTATTATGTTGGGTGAGAAAAAACTGCCTGTAGTTTTTCCTGCATCTGAGGAATTAAATGAAGTGTGTGATGATGCGTGGGTTTCCCCCGATAAAAACTGTTAATTCCTAAAAAGTTATTAACATCATACCCCTTCCCGCCAGAGGATAGGGCACGTTGGGAAACACCCCCTAGGGTGAATAAAGCGCTTACATGCTTGTCTAAACAGGTGGCACTACCGTCCCCGGATACGGCCGCCCTTAAGGAACCTGCTGACAGAAAGCAGTAAAATATCCTAAAATGTATATACACTCACACGGGTGTGATACTGCGACCAGCAATCGCCTCAGCCTGGATGTGCAATGCTGGGGTGGCTTGGTCGGATTCCCTGACTGACAATATTGATACCCTAGATAGGGACAGTATATTACTGACTATAGAGCATTTAAAAGATGCATTTCTATATATGCGTGATGCACAGAGGGATATTTGCAGACTGGCATCAAGAGTAAGTGCGCTGTCCATTTCTGCCAGAAGAGGGTTATGGACAAGACAGTGGTCAGGTGATGCTGATTCCAAAAGGCATATGGAAGTATCGCCTTATAAAAGGGAGGAGTTATTTGGGGTAGGTCTAACAGACCTGGTGGCCACGGCAACGGCTGGAAAATCCACATTTTTACCCCAGGTAGCCTCTCAACATAAGAAGACGCCGTATTATCAGGCGCAGTCCTTTGGGCCCCATAAGGGCAAGCTGGCAAAAGGCTCCTCATTTCTGCCCCGTTGTTATGATTCCAGTACTTCTGACCAGAGGAGATCTTATGACAGAGGCCAGAGTACTGGAAGGAAATGCTGGTTACGGGAGCGGGAAAGCCTAGTAACCCCTGGCGCCCTAACTCCGTTGTCTCGCCCGTGTAATCAGAAATCCCCTGCGAGACTATGGTTGCTTGAGCCCATGGCAGCCGCGTTTGAAGGGCGGATTATGTCTGCCCAACTCCGATGCCCCCTCAGGTCTTAATGGGAGACAAAGGGAAATCCGAGACAGGGTGATAACAAGGGGCCCTCTGACTAAGCAACCAGGCCAGGGGCTACAAGCTAACTAACTTAAACCAGAAGTATGTGCGGACAAACCGCCAGGGAAAAGGACAACCAAAAATCCACTAATCCGTTACTCCTATCCAGCACCGCTGGATACCAGAGTGGATTTGTGAGAGCGGAATCCTCCGCAAAAAGCTCCGAAACACAATATAACCAAAT
Organism: Pseudophryne corroboree; assembly: GCF_028390025.1. Taxonomy (NCBI): domain Eukaryota; kingdom Metazoa; phylum Chordata; class Amphibia; order Anura; family Myobatrachidae; genus Pseudophryne; species Pseudophryne corroboree. Next base: position 131,381,486 of record NC_086449.1, on the reverse strand, counting down.
AATAAATAGTAAGCGGTCAAGCCGCAACACACGGCTACGCCGCGACTCACGAACACCACAGGATGTTAAAGGTGCTCGGTCTGGACTCCAGGAAAGGATGACAACTTCCGAGTACTGGATCACTGAGGACAGGAACGACCGGATAGAACAGGACTGGAAAACTCTCTGCAACTGACACAGCAAACAGGAAGCTATAACTGGCGTCTGTGAGAAGTCCTGAGAGTGCCTTTAAATGGAAGCCCTCCAATCAGGAGCCAGACAGGGCTAATTACAACATGCCGTGCAGCTGCATGCTGCACGGCCAGGAACCAATGAGGTGATTAACTTAGACCCAGCAACGGGGAACGCGGTCCGACAGTGGCGTCCCCGTTGCTAGGGTCTGTGCGGCTCCGTGCGCCCGGCGTCTAGCGTTGCTAGGGAGCCGGCGGCTGTCCGCATGCGGCGTCCCTAGTTGCTAGGCGCCGGGCCGCACTGACGAGCGGACCCTCGGCGCCTAACACCCGTGGCAGAGGGAGAGGAAAAAGGCTGCAGCAAACAGCCAGTTCCCAGGAACAAAAGCCCTCTCCCGTTTTCTGCCAAGTCCTCAGCATGACGCTGGGGCTTTACAAGCGGACTCAGGCACGGTGGGGGCCCGTCTCAAAAATTTCAGCGTGCAGTGGGCTCACTCACAGGGGACCCCTGGATCCTTCAGGTGGTATCTCAGGGGTACAAATTGGAATTCGAGACGTCTCCCCTTCGCCGTTTTCCTAAAGTCTGCTTTACCGACGTCTCCCTCCGACAGGGAGGCGGTATGGGAAGCCATTCACAAGCTGTATTCCCAGCAGGTGATAATCAAGGTACCCCTCCTACAACAGGGAAAGGGGTATTATTCCACGAAGCCGGACGGCTCGGTGAGACCTAATTTAAACCTGAAATCCTTGAACACTTACATACAAAGGTTCAAATTCAAGATGGAGTCACTCAGAGCGGTGATAGCAAACCTGGAAGAAGGGGATTATATGGTTGTCTCTGGACATCAAGGATGCTTATCTCCATGTCCCAATTTACCCTTCTCACCAAGGGTACCTCAGGTTTGTGGTACAGAACTGTCACTATCAGTTTCAGACGCTGCCGTTTGGTTTGTCCACGGCACCCCGGGTCTTTACCAAAGTAATGGCCGAAATGATGATACTCCTTCGAAGGAAGGGAGTTTTAATTATCCCTTACTTGGACAATCTCCGGATAAGGGCAAGATCCAGGGAACGGTTGGTAGTCGGGGTAGCACTATCTCAAGTAGTGTTGCGGCAGCACGGTTGGATTCTTAATATTCCAAAATCGCAGCTGATCCCGACGACACGTCTTCTATTCCTAAGGATGATCCTGGACACAGTCCAGAAAAAGGTGTTTCTCCAGGAGGAGAAAGCCAGGGAGTTATCCGAACTAGTCAGAAACCTCCTAAAACCAGGCCAAGTGTCAGTGCAGCAGTGCACAAGGGTCCTGGGAAAAATGGTGGCTTCCTACGAAGCAATTCCATTCGGCAGATTCCACGCAAGAACTTTCCAGTGGGACCTGCTGGAAAAGTGGTCCGGATCGCATCTTCAGATGCATCAGCGGATAACCCTGTCACCAAAGACAAGGGTGTCTCTCCTGTGGTGGTTGCAGAGTGCTCATCTTCTAGAGGGCGCAATTTCGGCATTCAGGACTGGGTCCTGGTGACCACGGATGCCAGCCTGCGAGGCTGGGGAGCAGTCACACAGGGAAGAAATTTCCAGGGCTTGTGGTCAAGCCTGGAGACATCACTTCACATAAATATCTTGGAGCTAAGGGCCATTTACAATGCCCTAAGCCAAGCAAGACCTCTGCTTCAAGGTCAGCCGGTGCTGATCCAGTCGGACAACATCACGGCAGTCGCCCACGTAGAGAAGCTGCAAGGATTTTTCGCTGGGCGGAAAATCATGTGATAGCATTGTCAGCAGTGTTCATTCCGGGAGTGGACAACTGGGAAACAGACTTCCTCAGCAGAAGTCTTCCACATGATTGTAAACCGTTGGGAAAAACCAAAGGTGGACATGATGGCGTCCCGCCTAAACAAAAAATTGGACAGGTATTACGCCAGGTCAAGGGACCCTCAGGCAATAGCTGTGGACGCTCTGGTAACACCGTGGGTGTACCAGTCAGTGTATGGGTTCCCTCCTCTTCCTCTCTTACCAAAAGTATTGAGAATTATAAGACGGAGGGGAGTAAGAACTATACTCGTGGCTCCGGATTGGCCAAGAAGGACTTGGTACCCGGAACTTCAAGAGATGCTCACGGAGGACCCGTGGCCTCTACCTCTAAGAAGGGACCTGCTCCATCAAGGACCCTATCTATTCCAAGACTTACCGCGGCTGCGTTTGACGGCAGGGCGGTTGAACGCCGGATCCTGAAGGAAAAAGGCATTCCGGATGAAGTCATCCCTACCCTGATCAAAGCCAGGAAGGATGTAACCGCAAAGCATTATCACCGCATTAGGCGAAAATATGTTGCGTGGTGCGAGGCCAGTAAGGCCCCGATGGAGGAATTTCAACTAGGTCGATTCCTGCATTTCCTGCAAACAGGAGTGTCTATGGGCCTAAAATTGGGGTCCATTAAGGTTCAAATTTCGGCCCTGTCAATTTTCTTCCAGAAAGAACTAGCTTCAGTTCCTGAAGTTTAGACGTTTGTAAAAGGGGTACTGCATATACAGTCTCCTTTTGTGCCTCCAGTGGCACCTTGGGATCTCAATGTAGTTTTGGGGTTCCTAAAGTCACAATGGTTTGAACCACTTGAATCTGTGGAGTTAAAATATCTCACATGGAAAGTGGTCATGCTGTTGGCCCTGGCCTAGGCCAGGCGCGTGTCAGAATTGGCGGCTTTATCCTGTAAAAGCCCTTATCTGATCTTCCATTCAGACGGCGGAATTGAGGACTCGTCCTCATTTTCTCCCTAAGGTGGTTTCAGCGTTTCATCTGGACCAACCTATTGTGGTACCTGCGGCTACTAGTGACTTGGAGGACTCCAAGTTGTTGGACATAGTCAGGGCCTTGAAAATATATGTTTCCAGGACGGCTGGAGTCAGAAAATCTGACTCGCTGTTTATCCTGTATGCACCCAACAAGCTGGGTGCTCCTGCTTCTAAGCAGACTATTGCTCGTTGGATTTGTAATACAATTCAGCTTGCACATTCTGTGGCAAGCCTGCCACAGCCAAAATCTGTAAAAGCCCATTCCACAAGGAAGGTGGGCTCATCTTGGGCGGCTGCCCGAGGGGTCTCGGCTTTACAACTTTGCCGAGCAGCTATTTGGTCAGGGGCAAACACGTTTGCTAAATTCTACAAATTTGATACCCTGGCTGAGGAGGACCTGGAGTTCTCTCATTCGGTGCTGCAGAGTCATCCGCACTCTCCCGCCCGTTTGGGAGCTTTGGTATAATCCCCATGGTCCTTACGGAGTTCCCAGCATCCACTAGGACGTCAGAGAAAATAAGAATTTACTTACCGATAATTCTATTTCTCGTAGTCCGTAGTGGATGCTGGGCGCCCATCCCAAGTGCGGATTGTCTGCAATACTTGTACATAGTTATTGTTAACTAAATCGGGTTATTGTTGTTGTGAGCCATCTATCCAGAGGCTCCTCTGTTATCATGCTGTTAACTGGGTTCAGATCACAGGTTGTACGGTGTGATTGGTGTGGCTGGTATGAGTCTTACCCGGGATTCATAAATCCTTCCTTATTGTGTACGCTCGTCCGGGCACAGTATCCTAACTGAGGCTTGGAGGAGGGTCATAGGGGGAGGAGCCAGTGCACACCAGGTAGTCCTAAAGCTTTACTTTTGTGCCCAGTCTCCTGCGGAGCCGCTATTCCCCATGGTCCTTACGGAGTTCCCAGCATCCACTACGGACTACGAGAAATAGAATTATCGGTAAGTAAATTCTTATTTTTCCTCACCCTTGCCGCTCTTAGACATGATAAATAAATCACACACCTATACAGTGTTACTACACAATTTGTGACTGTAATCACTTTAAAATTTGTTAAAGTGACACAATCCAACCCTACCCTGCTTTGCACCAGCATTGAGGATCGGAATACACAGATAAACTGACAGAATTATAGTAAAGTCAGCAATCACACTAGCAATCAGTCACAGGTTATACATCAGTATAATAAGCAATATGAGCACATAATCGACTACAAATACATTTCAAGTATGTAGGAGAAACATATTACTGCATTACCTTATATAGGCATTTTAACCGTGTTTAGTCGCACAGCGAAAGAAAACAGCAGCAATAGTTTACAGATTCATATGCATCAAACACTTATCCAACTATTCGTACTCAAAGGTAGATGGAGACTGAAGGGTCTATTTACTAAGCCTTGGATGGAGATAAAGTCGCTGGAGATAAAGTACCAGCCTAACTGTCATTTTTCAAACACAGCCTGTAAGATGGCAGTTAGGAGCTGATTAGCTGGTACTTTATCTCCAGCAACTTTATCTCCATCCAAGGCTTAGTAAATAGACCCCTTAATGCTGTATTACCCAGCTCAGAAGAGTGGGATACAGGGAGACTTCCCTCCGCTTCCAGGATCGATCAATACGTTCGCGAACGCTGAGTGGATACAGACGCTATTAGTGTACACACTCGCCCTGTGAACCTACAGTGAACACAAGACGCCCAAGTGGACACTGATACACCAGTCACACAGCTGCCTATGCTGTGACTGGGTCCTATTAGATACACAGCGTCTCAGACGGAAGCGGGAACTCAGTTTAGGGCAGAGACTCGGAGGAAAGTGGTAATGAACCGGGGGGAGGGATGACCAAGTGAGCGTCTGACTCCCCACTGCTGACATCAACCCTAGGGATTGTGGCATCATACTACCCCTGGAGCCTATGATCCCTAGGGCCTAGCGTTGGTGCACCCTAGGTGGCAGCCGTGTCAGCGACTGTTTGGTAGTCTCCTCCCAAAACAGTACGGCTGTATTTTTGTTCCCCCTCTAAACGGAACCGATGCCTTACCTTCTCCCTGTGCTCCAGCCACAGCCTGGTAACGTCTGCTGGACTCGCTAGTACATCCTGTACACGTGGGTAAGCGTTGTCGCGACCCGGCGGGGAGTTGTTGGAGCCACTCTTTTTAAAGTACCTATAAGATGCCTTTTAGACAAGATCGCTGAAAAAAATAGACTATTAAAAAAAAAAAAAAGCTTATGGCTAAAAACCAGCAGCCGTCTGACCATGGTCCGGCTCCTGCCGCACCAAACAAAAAACTGATTTGCCTGAGCCAGGAGGCGGGGATATATGGACGGGCCCGTTGCATGCTGGGAGGCCGAAAGCTTTGACCAATTGGTGCAAATCCGCTGTCACGTCATCATATCCCAATGATAACCTGTGGACCCTGCCGGAGAAAATGATGTTTTATTAAATATCCTGTAAAGTACCAAAAGTTTCTGTCATTTTTCAAACACAGCCTGTAACATGGCAGTTAGGAGCTGATTGGCTGGTAACACTTTATCCAGTCACTTCATCCTCTCCAAGGCAGTGGCAGACTGGGCTAGGAGGCAGGGTGCCGGCTGCCTCCTGGGCCGGTACAATTTTAGTCACCTAGGGCCGCCTGCAGCCACTCTCTGTATGTCCATGGCTGGCTACGGGAGGCAAGCAGAGGATGTCCCTGGTCACTCTGTGCTGCAACACATTCCCTGCCTTTCCCCCTAGCCACGGCCACAGAGTGCTGCTAGCATTCTGATTGGTGGATGGTGCTGGCTATCTACCAATCAATAGTGTGAGTCAGGGCTCTGGAGGTAGCACCACCTCTGCCCGCCCCAGTGTCAGCCTATAATCTTATTGCTTGTCCATTATGCCAGGCTCCCACAGCTACAACAAGCAAGAGGTCCACCTGGCTGACACGCCTCCCGCTGGAGAATTACAGACTGCCGGACTCAGCGCCGCCCTAGTAGTTAGATTTGACATCTCATCGGGCCCAGAGAAGACCAGCCTGCCCTGCAAAGGAATGATGTGCGTTTAGCCTGTCCCAACCAGGACCAGCGCAACATTGTAATATAAATTCAAAGATGCTTGATAACAAATTGACCTTTGCATATTACATAAGTGGTGTGGCGAGGGGCACACTTTTCAATATCATCAAGTATATAAGGGGTGGAAAGTGGTTGGGTGTAGGGAGGCCAATCCCGGGCAGTTTTTTCAATCCCGGAATTCGGGATTGAAAAACGGTCAATCCCGGAATTGCAGTAGGGACCAGTGAAAGATGTAGGGAGCAGCGCAGGAGGGAGGGTGTAGGTAGCGGTGCGGGAGGTAGGGAGGGGGTAGACATAGGCGTGCGCAGACACTGACAGGCGGGTGCCGCTCCGGACTCCCCCCCCCCCCCCCCTCCACGGCATTATAGTGTTCTCTCACCTCCCCTGTCCTGGATATAGACTGCTCACCTGGGCGGCCCAGGTGAGCAGTCTATGTCCAGGACAGGGGAGGTGAGAGAACACTATAATGCCGTGGAGGGGGTGGGAAGTCCGGAGCGGCACCCGCCTGTCAGTGTCTGCGCACACCTATGGGGGTAGGTAGCAGTGTGGGAGGGTGGGTGTAGGTAGTGGCGCGGGAGGGAGGGTGGGTGTAAGTAATAACACTTACTATTAGGCGGGCGGCCGCTGCAGCCATGGACACACTGAACACGGCGGCATTTCAAATGAAGCGCCGGCCGCCAGCCAACCAGAGCTGGCGGACCGGCAGCCAATCAGGGAAGCTGCCGCAGCAGTCGCTCCTAATTGGCTGCCGCTGCTGCGGCAGCTTCCCTGATTGGCTGCCGGTCCGCCAGCTCTGATTGGCTGGCGGCCGGCGCTTCATTTGAAATGCCGCCGCGTTCAGCGCGTCCATGGCTGCCGCGGCCGCCTGATAGTAAGTGTTATTACTTACACCCACCCGCCCTCCCGCGCCGCTTCCAACCCTCCCGCACATGCGCTCTGTAATCCCTTGAATCCCGGGATTGGAGGCTCCAATCCCGGGATTCAAATCCCGGCATTTTTGGGCCCAAATCCCGGGATCCCGCCGATCCCGGGATTGGCCTCCCTAGTTGGGTGTAACAAGACTATGTAAAAGCTTCCATTGATGAAAATGACATCACACCTGCAGCACACACATACATGCTACACTTAACGTGCATGGCGTGTATTATGGGATGGATGGTGCTGCTCACTTGTACAGGTCCCCAGTCCTTTTGGCTTTTTTAACCCGGGTTAGAATCCAAGTCACACACAACAGCTGCAAGCAATGCCGGTGTCCATAGTAATTGTGCACTGAACATTTTTCGCAAATGCAGAGTAAACATGACACACAACTGGTATAAAAAAAAACTGCGTAGCGGACATATGGCGCAATTTAGTTGCATAATCTGGAGCATCACCCAGGGTTATTTGCTGCCTTTTTACAGCAGGCCCATGAAGCCAGCTCTGTGTAGGCTTACCCAAGGGCGTACTTAGCAAGGAAGGGACCCGTGTGTAATCTCTGGGCCTCCTCCTCTCTTGACAGCAGCGGAACTCTAAGCACTAGGGTCACTAGTGATAATGCTGATTTGATTACCTTATAACCTTCACATAAATGGGTAAGAGACTTAATACGCAATTGGCGTATGGGGTACCGTAAGGGTACGCACTTAGCGTAGCATACGCTCGGCCGTGATCGAGACGCACATGCGGCACGCTCGCTCACAGCTTAATGCGTGGTGTCGAGCACGCTATAGGCGAGCGACTACCGTAATGCTACGCTACCAGCGTAGCGGACGCTCGAGACCACGAGGAGATCACGAGCGGCGCAGACGCTCACAAGATGACATTCAGTAAACCTCGAATGTAACACACAGAAAGGATACTCTTATACTGTAAACCTTGTACTGAAACACTGTAGCGATATAACGCTGCTTAACCTGATTAACACTAAAGCTGTTTGAGCGATCGAGACGCTCCTATTACCCACTGCAATGTAATGAACACACGATACCGTGCTAAGGATCCAACACCTTTACTAACAAGCTTTTAAGTTATATTGAAAAAGGTTAACAGTTCACAAGTCATACACTACAGACTAACATATAATTCTAACAGATTATCTAGACAGAAATATACAATAACTTTACAATCTTATACTATAACAGAGAGAAAGGGAATGGCCAATACACACAGAGAATAAGTTGGTTTGCAGAGAATTACTTACACACACTGGGAACGATCGCTGCGCAGCCTGGTACCAGCTCCGAGTTAGTCAATATGAAAACCGTTTGTGGAGTGAGAGAGAGCTGCCCAGGCTGGCTGATCTTATATACACTGAGTACAGTATACTACAAAGGGGCCTATAATCTCATTGTTCATTGGACACAGGAATGTCTCCTCGCATCATAACAAAAGGTCATAGGTTAGTTTGAACAGGTGGGCTGTGACTATATCAAACTGCTCAAGTGGGAGGGAATCTGAAGATTCCCGCCGCATGGGTAATGAACCGCAAATATATGAAATGTCCAGAATCTATTAATGGCCATAACTATACGCAGGAGCGATTAATCTTTACCCAACCAACACCGGATTGTTGCTATTAAAATGTTCTTTAGTTAGGTACCAGACACAGCTGTTCAAACCCTGTCTGACCCTTCGTACCATACAAAGAGGAATTCCTCTGTCCAGCGACCATTTACATTAACCAAACTTACAGTCATTATTAAGGGGAACATTATCTATAAAACATGCTATTTGGTTCTATTATTAAACGATTGAGTCGCCCGCTAGACGCACACAAACTCTACCGTAAATGCACATACCACGCGCTCGAGCGCATGGCTGAGGCGCCATCACGCGGCTGCGTATATCCGCACGCACGGGAGAGAATGTGCACGTGCAGCAGGCACGCGCATGAGGTGAATATATGTCAACGTGTAGCATGATATTTTTCTGACTTTGACAGTCCACCCTTTGGCAGTCATCAATAACTGCCACTTCCAAAAACAGATCAAAAAGAGAAAAATATATGTCATGTATAAATACATTTCTATGATTGGGTAAGGGAGTAGAGAAGAAGGTGGGAAAAAGGTATGACCTAGTGAGATAGTAGAAGCATGTGTATGAGTCCATGTTTGAGGGGTCATGTATCATCGTGCCGTACGTGTTTTAAATCAAGCTTCGAGGTATTGCGAAGTATACATTTGAATTCCTTCTTATCCCGTATTACGGGCCTGTGGATGGGCTGTCAAACTTTACCGAGCTCTTTTCGGCTCTTTGTTGTAACAAAAGGGGGGAGCACATTTTAGTTGATGATACATGAATGGGGGGGTATGTGAGTGCTGATATCTGTGCCTATGTTCCCTATCGACTATGTGTGTCATTACCTGAAGGTTGTAGAAATGAAGATAAGGAGCAATTATGGTAAATGCAGTCATAAACTATGTGAGTTTAATATACATTTGTTGATTGAGGTCTTGTCTTGTGTCTTGTCTCGATGTACATGTTGACTGTAGTCTCCCAATGCTTTTGCTATAATTGCTTGAGCAAAAAGCTTTCTCAATGTCCATAGACTTACAATCTTTAAAGTGTTGGGCTATCGTAAAATTTTAAAGTCACTAGGGAAAATGGGGGTCTATGGCATTGTCCATCAATGGTCTGTGTATAAGGTTGTCAAATTCTTCTTCCAAGCGGATGTCTTTGTACCTTGGAGGAAAACAAAGGAGAAACGGGTGAAAGAAACGGACCGTGGAATCACATTTTCATCACAACATTGTCTCTATCGTTGGGTCATACATCAAATTAGTTGTTGTTAGTACAGTGTCCTCGCTCCTTAGACTCATCACCCTGGTATTACTTTTACGCTTCGCTAAAACCCGAACGCATCTAAATATCAGACCGACCAATAAGGCGACTCCCAGAATACACAAAAGAAATTTCCCTACATCCATGATAATACCTTGGGCCCATTCTCCTAAACCAGAGAACCAATTTCGTGGGTTCAACCATGACACCCAAATGGTCAGCTCATTACCCACAGCAGCGAGTGTGAGATTGTGTTTCCTTCGAAACTCCCACTTTAAATGTAAAATGTCATCCATCTTTTGGTCAATGACCTCGGCTGGGTCCTCCGTGCTGTTTGTAATGTACGTGCAGCACTTGATTTCATATTGAGTCGCTAGGGTAACACAATACCCGCCTGTCACAGCTGTGAGGTAATTGAGAATCATCCTATGCTGAACCAGTTCTGTTTTGTAGGCTTGTAACTCTTTCCCAGTGTACCTGAATGTGTCGTCATACATTTCGGTGATATTGTCTAATAAATTTGCAAGCGCAGATATATATTTGTAATTTATCACTCCTCTGGCGGTACGAGTGATATCTAACGCGAGTAGGAATTGAATCCCGGTGGATTCATGGATCAGGTCAGAGGCCGAATGCTCTGTTCTTTCTATCAGGTGCCGCTTAACGATGTGCTCGTAATGAGTATGAGTATAAGGAGCTTGGGCACTGCGGTGAATATCTTTCATTTTAGTGTGGGATACAGTCATTACCTCAGGCAGTACTTTTCCAATATAACATAACCCTTCTGAGTTTGGGGCAAGCCACTTATACGCCTTCCTCCCGCATATGAAATATGCATCATCGGGGAGAACATATGGGACGGAGTGTGACATAACCATATTACAAATTTTCCATGTGAACTCTCCTAACCCTAATTCTTCCATCTGTTTAGTACACGTATCTGTTTGTACGACATGTGCACAGTATCCTGGTGATACTTCTCCAACTCGCATGATCCTACTTCCTAGGGTGTACCTATACCGAAAGAATTTCCTATGGTCGGCTATCTGGCGTATAAGTTCTGTGTCTATGGGCAATCTGTCGGCTCTATGTGAGAATGTCATGGTTTGATTACTCCATGACACTTCCCAATTTCCCGGCTTTCGGGGATTGGAAATGTTAAAGCACACTAAGGACCTATCCACATGATATTGGTGGAGCTTCAAACTAGGAGGACTAGAGATATTAAACCTCTTGTCCACCGGCCTCCCACCACTTAGCTCAAGTACCTCTCCTACAGTTAAATGGAATGGTACTAGTCCTGATTTGCTATGGCCTTGAGGTACTTGAGAGCATACCCAACAGTTTGTCTGATTTAACACTTTACCCACTAAGGAGTGATAGTCACTCAATGGATGCCGGTCCATGTGGACATTAAAACTGGACTGACATTTCTTTATGCACCCATCCTCAACTATATTGTCACAATGCCTACAGATGCAGTTCTCTTCAGCTAACAATCCTTCACAATTCCTTCTATTGTCAATGCTACCAGATCGTTTTCTGATACTCGCCTTTACTCGGAGATTATGTTGTTCTTGGAAATCTACGCCTGCATCCTGGTCATCAGAACCCATTCCCGATCCTTTCTCGACCTCCATGGTACTCTCACCGAAACAGACTGCTCTGATCAACATTATGGTCAACAGGAAAATCCGGATCACAGTCTCTTGGGGCAAGTCCATCTTAGAGGAGTAAAAGGAGAAAAATAAGAAGGGGGAAAGGAAATAGGAGGGAGGTGGGAACTGGAGAAAATAACAAATGGGAAAAAGAAATCTGGCTTGACAAGCTTCCGGTCTTGTTATTCTCAGCGCTCAGGTGTCGTCTCAATCCTCCCTGAACAGACACTCTAGTGATACAACCTCTACCGTCTGTTCTTTATCACGGGACCTCTCTGGGTCAGTGACCTTTTTACAATGAGACGAATGGACCCAAGTCTCTCTCTCGGCAACCTTCAAAGTAGTTGTGCTGGTCAATAAGACTTGATATGGTCCTTCCCATCTGTCAATAAGGCAACCTGAGCGTAGAAAATTCCGTATCATTACATAATCCCCAGGTTCAATGTCATGACAAATGAATTTCATGATTGAATAGCCTAGGTATGATTCGTGGAACTACACATCCCAGCAAGTTGTACTGCATTTGCTGATTATGTCAAATGAATTTCATGATTGAATAGCCTAGGTATGATTCGTGGAACTACACATCCCAGCAAGTTGTACTGCATTTGCTGATTATGTCAAATGAATTTCATGATTGTATAGCCTAGGTATATTGAAAAAGGGTGGTTTTTTTTTTTTTTGTATGTTTTTCTCTTTGTGGAGATATAGTTGGCTGCCTTATTGGTATGTAATGTCTGTTTTTCTAAGCTAATTTATGGCCTTAGTTTAAAGGGGGGTGGTTTTGGGTGGAGTTTGCAATCATTGCATTCACATGGATATTGTTCCTATTTGAAGTCTAGTATACGGCTGGATAGCCATCGGCTGGATGTGCTTCCATAGAAGTGCTGACATAAAAGTGTTATTATAAAAATAGCATTATACCTGCGTTAAACCAAAGGAAACCAGAAGAAAAACATCAACACACCAACACTACCACAAAAGGACTGCCTTAATGCCTCAAAAGTATGTAATTAATCTTATGCATATCATCTGTTTTTAAAAAACCTATGAAAAGGCATCCCCAATCTGCTCACTACAGTTCTCTCTTATGCAAACTTATGTATGTTTCTTTATGTAATAATTTCTTGTAAATGTCATTGCATGTGTGGGGAAGTAGCTCAGTGAAACAGTTTATTATTGCATACTGACTGGTGATTACCTCCTTTGAACATTTACCCATTGTGGTCAGGTGTACTATGTCTTTATATTTAGTAAGGTATAGTCATGGTGTAAAGGACAGAGTATGATTACTGATTAGTAAAAGAAAACAAATACTGAGCAACATCCCCAAACAGGTAATTTCAACTTTAAACTTGTCATTTATTTTGTACGCTCTGGACATGGCTACTACTAACAAATGCACAGAAAAAAATCTTAAAGCTATGTCTGCAAATGCTAGGAGCTTAGGAGACAAAATTCCAGAGCTAATTGCGATAATGACAAGGGATAACCTGGATTTTGTGGCAATTACAGAGTCTTGGTGCAATGAGAATCATGACTGGGACTTAGCTATACCAGGATACAATTTATTTAGGAAAGATAGAATAGGAAGAATAGGAGGAGGGGTAGCAATGTATGTGAAAAAAAGCATAAATGCTACTTTAATACAAAATATTGAAGCCAAAACTGAGGCCCTTTGGGTCACCATAGAAACTGGGAAGAAGGACATTATTCGCATTGGGGTGATCTATAGACCACCAGGCCAGGGGCAGGATTTGGACAGGAACCTATTGTTGGACATCTCTAAAATGGCTTTTAAGGGACAAGTCATAATCATCGGAGACTTTAATTACCAGATGTAAATTGGGAGGGGTCTTTTGCAAGTTCAGCTACAAGTGGCAAATTTCTACATTCCTTACAGGGAGCATCTCTCAAGCAATTGGTGAGGGAGCCCACTCGCAAAGACTCAATATTAGATCTAATTCTTACAAATAGTGATAGGATATCTGATATATATGTGGGTGAGCACCTGGGATCCAGTGATCATCAAGCAGTATGGTTTAGTATAAAGACAGGATCCAACTCCTCTCACACAAAAACAAAGGTGTTGGATTTTAGAAATGCAGACTTTGCAAAAATGGGAAGATGTTTAAGTGATTCATTGGCAGACTGGAGGAACTTGGAAGGAGTGCAGGAGAGGTGGAAAAAAATGAAAAGTGCATTACTAAGTGCAACAGACCTTTGTATCAAAATGGTTAGGAAAAGCACCAGGAAAAGGAAGCCAGTGTGGTTCACAAAAGTAGTATCAACTAGTGTGAAAGCAAAAAAGATGGCTTTTAGGAAATACAAACAGACTCAAAATAATAAAGACAAAGAGGTGTATCTGGACAGACGGAAGGATGCTAAGAAAGTGATCAGACGTGCAAAGGCAGAAGCTGAGGAGAAAATGGCCCAGTCAGTAGATAAAGGGGGAAAAACTTTTTTTAAGTATATAAGTGAAAGGAGAAAATCAAATGGAGGAATAATAAGACTTAAGACAGAGAGTGGGCATTTGGTGGAGGGAGACAAGGCAATAGCAGATCACCTAAATAATTATTTTTGCTCAGTATTTACTACAGAAGAAGGGATGGGGCCACAGTTAAATTGCAAGGACATTCATAAAAATAAGGTAGATGAAAATACATTTACAGAGGAGAAGGTCCTAACAGAACTTTCAAAACTAAAAGTGGATAAATCAATGGGACCAGATGGGATACACCCAAGGATACTCAAAGAGCTAAAAGATGTGCTGGTTACACCTTTAACAGATTTATTTAACCAGTCACTAAATACAGGTGCTATTCCAGAGGACTGGAAAAGAGCAAATGTAGTTCCACTGCACAAAAGTGGAAGCAAGGAAGAAGCAAGTAACTGCAGACCAGTAAGCCTTACATCAGTAGTAGGGAAAGTAATGGAAAAACTATTAAAAGAAAGAGTAGTGGAATATCTTAAATCAAACAACTTACAGGATCCAAAACAGCATGGATTTACTGGTGGGAGATCATGCCAAACAAATCTTATTGACTTTTTTGACTCTGTGATGAAAATAATAGATCAAGGGGGAGCTGTAGATGTAGCATATCTAGACTTTAGTAAGGCATTTGACACTGTCCCACATCGCAGACTGCTAAATAAACTTGAAAGCCTGGGGGTGGATTATAAATCAGTTAAATGGATAAGAACCTGGTTGCAGGATAGGAAACAGACAGTCGTAGTTAATGGAGTGCAATCTATGGAGGGAAATGTTACCAGTGGAGTACCCCAGGGATCTGTACTTGGTCCAGTTCTCTTTAATATCTTTGTTGGTGACATTGCAGATGGTATTGAAGGGAAGATATGCCTTTTTGCAGATGATACAAAGATATGCAACAGGGTAGACACACCGGGAGGGGTCAAACAAATGATTAATGACCTAGGTAGGCTTGAGAAATGGTCAAGAACGTGGCAACTACAGTTTAATGCTAAAAAATGCAAAATCATGCACTTGGGTCTCAAAAACCCAAAGGCTAAGTATAGTATCAAGGGTACTATAATGGAAACTACTGAGGAGGAAAGAGATTTAGGAGTCACTATTTCAAGTGACTTGAAGGCAGGAAAGCAATGCAACAAAGCAATGAGAAAGGCAAGTCAGATGCTTGGTTGCATAGGGAGAGGAATCAGTAGCAGGAAAAAAGAAGTGATAATGCCACTGTATAGGTCATTGGTACGGCCCCATCTGGAATACTGTGTCCAGTTCTGGAGACCCTATCTCCAGAAGGATATAAATACATTAGAGAGTGTACAAAGAAGGGCAACTAAAATGGTGCATGGCCTACATCACAAAACTTACCCGGAAAGGCTAAAAGATCTTAACATGTATAGTTTGGAGGAGAGAAGGGAAAGGGGAGACATGATAGAAACTTTCAAATATATAAAAGGTCTTAACAAAGTTCAGGAGGGAAACATTCTTCAAAGGAAAAGAAGTATTAGAACTCGAGGGCATACATTGAGACTGGAGGGTGGGAGGTTCAGGGGAAATTTAAGGAAAAATTACTTCACAGAAAGGGTAGTGGATAAGTGGAATAGCCTCCCATCAGAGGTGGTAGAGGCTAAGACTGTAGGGCAATTTAAACATGCTTGGGACAGGCATATGAATATCCTTACAAAGAATCAAGGTTAAAAAAGGGTTGAGATTGCCTAAAGGATAAAATAAAAAAGGGGCAGACTAGATGGGCCAAGTGGTTCTTATCTGCCGTCAAATTCTATGTTTCTATGTTTAATTACTGTCTGGCAAATCAGGAATCACCAACTTTAGATTATCATTCTGATTCCTCAATTGCTTACTCATCTTAACCAAGTACTTTACGGTTACTTCATTGTTACATTTCAAACCATCCTGGGGGTTAATCATAACATGGGGTTGTCGACCAAACAGAATTTCAAAAGGAGACAGATTAAGAGGGGACCTGGGGGTGGTTCTGATGCTGTATAGTACGATTGGCAAAGCTTCAGGCCATAACAGTCCTGTTTCAGTCATTACCTTGCTCAATTTATTTTTAATAGTGCTGTTTACTCTTTCCACCTTCGCGCTCGCCTGGGGGCGGTACGGAGTATGCAGCTTACTATTAATTCCCATCAACTTACACATTGTTTGAAAGACTTCACCTGTGAAATGGGTACCCCTATCACTTTCAATTATTCTAGGGATACCGTACCTACACACAAATTCCTGCACAATTTTCTTTGCAGTAAATACAGCGGTATTTGTGGCCGCAGGAAATGCTTCAACCCAATTTGAGAACACATCAATACAGACCAAAACATACTTTAAATTTCTACAAGGTGGCAATTGTATGAAATCAATCTGTATTACCTGGAAAGGACCATCTGTCGGAGGGATATGGGATGGCTCTGTCGGTATTGCCTTTCCGATATTCTTCCTCAAGCAGGTGAGACATGTCATCGCTCTTTTACCCGCGTGGGAAGAAAATCCTGGGGCGCACCAATAAGCTCTTACTAGCTTACACATTCCTTCTTTGCCTAGATGAGTCAGCCCGTGTGCTGCTTCCGCTAGACTTGGAAGGTATGCTCTGGGTGCTACTGGTTTACCCTGTCCATCTGTCCAGAGTCCTGAGGACTCCTGGCCATATCCTTTTGACCTCCAGACTGCCTTTTCCTGTGGGGAACACAAATTTTGCATTTCACACAATTTCTGTGTGTTTACAGTATTAAATACCATCAGTCGTGTACTATCTGTTTGTATGGGGTTACCAGCTGCTGATTTAGCAGCTTCGTCTGCTCGGCTGTTACCAAGTGATACCGGGTCTTGGCTATACGTGTGAGCTTTACACTTGATAACAGCCACTCTGTCGGGTTCCTGTATCGCTGTTAGAAGTCTTTTGATGTGGGCTGCATGCGCTACGGGTGTGCCAGCTGCTGTCATGAAATTTCTGAGGCGCCATAGGGCTCCGAAATCATGGACTACTCCGAAGGCGTACCTAGAATCTGTGTAGATATTGGCTGACTTGCCCTTAGCCAATTCACATGCTCTGGTTAGGGCAACCAGTTCAGCAACTTGTGCTGAGTGAGGTGGGCCTAGCGGTTCTGCTTCTATGGTACCTTGGTCATCTACGACTGCGTATCCAGTACACAAGTCTCCCGAGTCCGTCTGTCTGTGACAACTACCGTCAGTGTAGAAAGTAAAATCTACATCCTCCAGTGGGTTGTCACTGATGTCAGGCCTTGCCGTGAAATTTTGGGTCAAATATTCCATACAATCATGCGTGTCATCCCCTGTATTAAATCCTCCTTCACCATCACTCTCATCCTCCACCCTTTGTGCCTGTCCAGGCACACCTGGGAGATACGTTGCAGGATTTAATGCGCTGCATCTCCTTATGGTGATTTTGACGGGGGCCATCAATGCCAATTCCCATCTTGTGAACCGCGCTGATGAGACGTGTCTGGTTTGGGCAGAATTTAGTAAGGCTGACACTGCATGTGGTGTATGAATTGTGAGGTTGTGTCCTAGCACTACATCTTCGCTTTTCGTAACTAGCAATGCTATCGCTGCAACACTTCGCAAGCATGTGGGGAGGGATCGCGCTACCGTATCTAGCTGAGCGCTGTAGTAAGCTACCGGCCTGCTGGCATCACCATGCTTCTGGGTTAAGACACCTGCTGCGCACCCAGCACTCTCTGTTCCGTACAGCTCAAAGGGTTTCCCATAGTCTGGCATACCTAATGCTGGTGCCTGCGTTAGGCACTGTTTAAGTCTCTCAAATGCCATCTCAGATTCGTCTGTGTGCGAAATCCGATCAGGTTTGCTTGATGAGACCATCTCCTGCAAAGGTAAGGCCAGTATGGAAAAACCTGGGATCCAGTTACGGCAATACCCACACATTCCTAAGAACGTTCTAATCTGTTGCTGGGTTTGTGGCAGGGTCATGTCACGAATTGCTTGAATTCTATCAGCGGTAAGGTGTCTCAGTCCTTGTGTTAGACAGTGTCCCAAATACTTCACATGGGTCTGGCATAATTGTAACTTGTCTTTGGAAACCTTGTGTCCTGTGTCTGAAAGATGAAACAGGAGCTGTTTCGTATCTCTCAGGGACGCTTCCAGTGAATCTGAACACAGTAGTAAATCGTCCACGTACTGTATCAATATTGATCCACTCTCTGGTTGGAAAGACTGTAAACAATCATGCAGAGCTTGTGAGAAAATACTTGGACTGTCTATGAAACCTTGTGGTAAGCGAGTCCATGTATATTGAACTCCTCTGTATGTAAATGCAAATAAGTATTGACTGTCAGGGTGCAGAGGTACCATGAAGAAAGCGGAGCAGAGGTCAATCACAGTGAAAAATTTGGCAGTGGGAGGGATTTGCATTAGGATAACAGCTGGATTTGGCACTACGGGGAATTGACTCTCAACTATTTTGTTGATCCCTCTTAGATCCTGCACTAATCGGTAACCCCTCCCCCCACTCTTTTTAACAAGGAAGATGGGACTATTTGCAGTGCTGGACGTCCTTACCAGAATGCCCTGTTGTAGCAAGCGCTCTATTACAGGGAAAACTCCTAACTCCACCTCTGGCTTCAGAGGATATTGTGGGATTTTTGGAGCTATCCTACCATCTTTTACTTGCACAACTACTGGGGCTACGTTTGCCATCAATCCAGTGTCTTGTCCATCCTTGGTCCAAAGTGATTCCGGTATCTGGGAAATCATTTCCTCTACCTTGGACGAACACCTATTTACAACAACAGTGTGTGACATTAATCTTGTTGGGGAGTCTAGCATATCCTGCGCTTCCTGAGCGTGGTTTTCGGGTATATCCAAGAACACACCTTCAGGAGTACAGTATATGACGCATCCCATTTTGCACAGTAAATCTCTCCCTAGGAGATTAGTCGGAGCCGATGCAGCCAGCAGGAAAGAATGCTTGGTATGCAAAGGCCCTATTGTAATCTCTACAGGTTTGCTTAAAGGGTAGTGCTGTACTACTCCTGTTACTCCTATGGCTGGAATTGTTTTACCAGTGGTTCTCATGCCCACGGTCGAATTTATCACTGACTTGGCCGCCCCCGTATCTACAAGGAAATTTAGAGATTTACCAGCTACATCAATTGTGACCTCGGGTTCACTTCCAAGGTTCGCAATTAATTTCACTGGCTGCAGATTACAGGTGTGGCCTCGCCCCTATGGTGCGTGGTGGCCTCCCTGCATTGCGCTGGCAGCTATTACCTGTGAAGGGGGTAAATGGGATCTATCAGTGACTTGCCAGTCTCTTTTTGGGGGATACCTTTTTGTTTCCCCTGCGTGTGGCTCATAACTCCGTCTCTGCGGTCCTTGATCCCAATTTCGTGTGTCATGTCGTTGTCTAGGGGGTTGATATGATTTTTGTGCATTCTTTGATCTACAGTCTCGTGCAAAATGTCCCTCTTTATGACAGTAATAACAAGTTACCACATTTGACTTACCCACAGGGGTCGGAGATTTATACAGAGGTTGCCTGGTGGTCAGGGCCTGTATACTTACGGCCATTAACTTATCACTCTGCGACTCCCTGTGTCTAGTGATATTCCGATCATGATCAATAGCGGCCTCTCTCAAAGTAGCCACCGACAGACCTCGCCAACATGGTTGGGTGGTCTGTACCCTCGTCTTCAATACTTCCTTTAAACCATCCATTAACACAGATACTGCTACTTCTCTATGATTCACATTTGTCTTAATGTCTTCTATGCCTGTATACTTAGCCATATCCTGTAGTGCCCGATGAAAATAATCAGCTGCTGTTTCTCCCTCTTTCTGTTTGATGGAGAAAATTTTGTTCCATCTGACAACAGCTGGAAAATACTCTTTTAACTGTAAATTTATTCTCTTTACATTATCTTGGTTGTACACATCCGTAAGGGGTACATCCTCATCTAATTTACAGTCAGCTAAAAATTTCGCTGAGTCGACATTGGAGGGTAAACATGCCCTCAGCA
Source organism: Pseudophryne corroboree (assembly GCF_028390025.1). Lineage (NCBI taxonomy): Eukaryota > Metazoa > Chordata > Amphibia > Anura > Myobatrachidae > Pseudophryne > Pseudophryne corroboree. The sequence goes on along the minus strand of NC_086449.1, from coordinate 131,361,538 downwards.
ATATCTGCCAGTCTTTGTTATTGGGCTCCACAGTATTTCCTAGCTCTCTAATGTATTCCTGGCTTGCAACTAGATCTTTCCTAGGATCAGGGAATTCAGACACCATTGATCTTAATTCCATTCGGGAAAAGGGGCAGTGCATGGCAATGTGTCTGAGAGGAGTGACTCCTGAAGTGTCAGTTTTCCCATTTGGCACTGCAATTACCCTAACGGGATTAAGTCCAATAACATCATTCTGAGTAGATTCTACAGCATGTGGTGAAATGGTTTCAGTATATTGTATGGTGCCGTACTTACCAGCTGATACGATCTCACCTGTCCCTCCACTAGGGGCCTTTGATACTAATCTTACGGGTTGGGCTGTGCCCACTGTTGTTTCTGCTATGGTGGCTGCTAGAGAGAGTGCCGATATTGTTGTTGGTTCATCCTCTTGGTCACAATCCTGGGGAAAGTTTAAAACAGGGTACAGCTTGCACGGGTTAACATTTGCATCAACAATCTTGGTTACATTAGGCTTAACATTTATACAATTACTAAGTGCATGTTTATCATTCACCAGTGTGCCATTCTCTGCAACCACCCTCTCTCCCGTTATGTATGGTGGTGGTGGCGCGGTGGCTATCAGTTTTCTGATAGGGTTAGATCCACCCGCTTGAGCCAATCCTCTTTGTATTTCACCTTCCTGTTGCCATAACAGTAAATAATCATAATGTTTGATCCGTCTCTTTGCAGATTTAATGAGACATATCCTTCTCCTTAGATTCTGTAACACCTCGGGACTAAAACTGCCTACCCGTGGGAACTTCTCCCCATCGTGCACAGTCATTCTTTCCCATTCATCGCACAAAACTTCTGTGTGTGAACCGTATTTCTCACACATTACATACTTTGCCGACCCGATTGGTCGGTTTACTAAATCAACCCGAACCGAGGTTGATCGCCCCCTACCTGAACAACTGGCCCCCATCTTTGCAGGTGTTGCTTTCACTACCTCTGACCTTCAAATCAGGGTCTTCAGCGAACCCTTACAAAAACCAAGATGTCCGGGGTAGGCCGGCGGTGGCAGTTTACCGAGTACTCCACTCACTCGCCCACGTCGACCAATATGCCCACACACTGCACTAGCGCTGGCGTACTCGACCTAGGGCCCCTGCGACCTGAACCTCTATTTACTGGAACATGTGGGTGTGATCCGAAGAGCACTTAACCCTTTCCAGTAACTATTGGTTGTTGGATAGTTCCCAAGTGACTAGCAAACTTCCCTTAAAATAAAAAAATTACACAAATCACGTTAGAATGTACAAATAGCGTTTATGACCCCTCTAGCGTACGCAAATGGTACTGGGTCAAGTTACTAACTACTGCACACAATTACGTGCGGTACAATCGTTCTGCACATAAGCAACTAATCTTATGTGCGGAGCGACCAGTGGAATCGAAAATTGTGGCTGCGAATTCCTTCAGCCTGAGCTTAATGGCCTAGATGGGTACCGCACCAACCCTTCCTGGTGTTGTGCTCCTTTACTTTTTATCTATAGCGGACTTCTTAGTCTGCTGTACCTGGACCTCCTGGTCTGTTTGGACCTCCTGGTCTGCGCTACAGTAGACCTCCTGGTCTGCTATACTCTAATGCTCTTTTTTAAATGTTTAACAAGGGATGCCTCCCAAGCCACCATGCAGTCACTTACACGTATGTACCTTCACGAGAACTCGATGATTTCCTTGGTTCAAACCCCAAAAATTAGAAACTTATATATATGTATACACACTCTTTCACCTCATATACTCTTTACTTTCGTTTCTGCGCAGAAATCCCTTTCATTCAGTATCGCAGGCTAATCCCGAGGAGTTACAACTAGAGAAGGATCTATTAGCTTAAAATTTTGGACACTGAGTTCGATTTGCGCTATTTTCACGTTGCCTCCTTATCGCCTAATTAAAACAATACTATCGTGTGATTTGTATTATGTGGGCGTACCCAGACGCTCCGTTGCGTAATATACGCTCCGTGCGTCGGCCCTTGCGTCGCGTACACTAGTCCCGCCCTTTGTTAGAGACACGTGTACGCCAGCCAGGTATATCCACAGAAATACAATTAACACGTTTATATCAATGTAGATGATCTTTAACTGTAATCATCTACTGAACACCACACCAAACTTCCTTGTATTTTAGGCAAGCCGTGCGCGTGTATTACAAATTACTCCTTAACGTATTATTTTTACTCTTTAACTACCAATAGCAACAAATCTTTCTCAGCACGTTATCAATTGTGAAATGGCAACCAGGAAAGTGATATGTGAAAATACACAAGTGAAAAGAAATACAGGTGTGTGCGTGCGTGTATACGCAAAACAGAAATAAACAGTTTTTAAAAGACACTAGCGTATTGTTCTTACCTCCGGTTCCGGATTCCACCAGCACTCCTTCAACGTAGCGAAACAGACGCTTATCTAGCCAGCACTACTGTATTCCGATACGAAGGGATACTGCCTTCCCGCCCTTGCTGACAGATAACGTTTGTTTTCGCTAGTGCGGATATGTGGAGGACGGACGAGCCGCCAATTGATAATGCTGATTTGATTACCTTATAACCTTCACATAAATGGGTAAGAGACAATACGCAATTGGCGTATGGGGTACCGTAAGGGTACGCACTTAGCGTAGCATACGCTCGGCCGTGATCGAGACGCACATGCGGCACGCTCGCTCACAGCTTAATGCGTGGTGTCGAGCACGCTATAGGCGAGCGACTACCGTAATGCTACGCTACCAGCGTAGCGGACGCTCGAGACCACGAGGAGATCACGAGCGGCGCAGACGCTCACAAGATGACATTCAGTAAACCTCGAATGGAACACACAGAAAGGATACTATTATACTGTAAACCTTGTACTGAAACACTGTAGCGATATAACGCTGCTTAACCTGATTAACACTAAAGCTGTTTGAGCGATCGAGACGCTCCTATTACCCACTGCAATGTAATGAACACACGATACCGTGCTAAGGATCCAACACCTTTACTAACAAGCTTTTAAGTTATATTGAAAAAGGTTAACAGTTCACAAGTCATACACTACAGACTAACATATAATTCTAACAGATTATCTAGACAGAAATATACAATAACTTTACAATCTTATACTATAACAGAGAGAAAGGGAATGGCCAATACACACAGAGAATAAGTTGGTTTGCAGAGAATTACTTACACACACTGGGAACGATCGCTGCGCAGCCTGGTACCAGCTCCGAGTTAGTCAATATGAAAACCGTTTGTGGAGTGAGAGAGAGCTGCCCAGGCTGGCTGATCTTATATACACTGAGTACAGTATACTACAAAGGGGCCTATAATCTCATTGTTCATTGGACACAGGAATGTCTCCTCGCATCATAACAAAAGGTCATAGGTTAGTTTGAACAGGTGGGCTGTGACTATATCAAACTGCTCAAGTGGGAGGGAATCTGAAGATTCCCGCCGCATGGGTAATGAATCGCAAATATATGAAACGTCCAGAATCTACTAATGGCCATAACTATACGCAGGAGCGATTAATCTTTACCTAACCAACACCGGATTGTTGCTATTAAAATGTTCTTTAGTTAGGTACCAGACACAGCTGTTCAAACCCTGTCTGACCCTTCGTACCATACAAAGAGGAATTCCTCTGTCCAGCGACCATTTACATTAACCAAACTTACAGTCATTATTAAGGGGAACGTTATCTATAAAACATGCTATTTGGTTCTATTATTAAACGATTGAGTCGCCCGCTAGACGCACACAAACTCTACCGTAAATGCACATACCACGCGCTCGAGCGCATGGCCGAGGCGCCATCACGCGGCTGCGTATATCCGCACGGGAGAGAATGTGCACGTGCAGCAGGCACGCGCATGAGGTGAATATATGGCAACGTGTAGCATGATATTTTTCTGACTTTGACACTAGAGACCCCAGCACTGTACCCGAGTCCAGTGCGCATTCGGAGGTCTACGGGAAAATGGCCATTTTTGTCTGCCATTTTCTGGGTGGTTTTTCCACTGCGTGTGACCGCCGCAATATTTTTTCTAGTTGCAATATTTTCCCAGTGATCTGTGCAGTGCTGCCAACTCCAGAGGGACAAGTATTCAAAATATGGGTGCAGGGTTATGTGACCGGCGCTGGCATTCTAATCCGCTGGATCCCGGCGTCGGAATGGTGTCCGTCAGGATCCCAAGTGCCGGTCAGCCATACCCAACACGCCCTGGACACAGTGGTCCTTGTGTACCGCACACCTTGTACCCATTATAGATATGCCACTGTACACTGACATACACACATCCATGTTGGTTCCGGTATGAATGGTCGACCATGTTATTGTTGACAGTCATTAGGTTGACATTGACATGGTTGACATGGTCGACACATGAAAATGGTTGACACATGAAAGGTCGACACATGAAAATGTCGACATGAGTTTTTTTACTTTTCTTGGTGTCGTTTTTTGCGTAAAGTGACTGGGAACCCCAATTAGTGCACCGCTTCGCTCGCCATGCTTCGGGCATGGTGCCTTCGCTCCGCTACCGCTTCGCTCGGCACAGATTACCGTTCCAATCGTAGTCCACATGGATCGTAAAGTATGGAAAAGTTCCCCAAAAAGGAAAAAAAGTTAAAAAACTCATGTCGACCTTTTCATGTGTCCATGTCGACAAATAGTGGTCGACCTAATGACTGTCGACCATCTGAACGGATACCATCCAGGTTATACACCAGCTCCCTTGTTTCCACGTTACTCCAGCTGCCACGGGGTTAAATGTTTGTTAGGCAGTGGTCACGTGTCGCGCTAGCCCCGTCCCCAAACCTCAGGTGATGCTGCGGAATGACGTTGGGCGGGGTGTGGCTACGCAGTGCGGCTCAGTCTCCCTAACACACCGAAGCAAGCGCCGTCATGTCCGAGAACAATAATGGCGAGGAGCCCGCCTTGCACGGTGAGTTGAGTGCGGCCGCCGCCCGCTGACTCCTACGCGTCGCAGTCCGGTGTTTGGAGCGGAAACGGGGATTTGGCGTCCGCTCGGCCTCTGTGTACGGGAGGGACGGGGGCGGGGTAGACTGGACGGACGTAGGTCTGAGCCAATCACGGGAGGTGACATGGCTTGTGGGCGGGTTTTGGGCGACGAATGTCTAGTTTTGACCAATCAGAGCTTGGGGGAGGGTTTTGAGGCAGTGTTAGGAGGAGCCATCGCACAGTATTGTTATTGTGTGTACTGTAGCTATATTGCTGCTGCTGGATCACAGGCAGGCATCCATTATCATATTATACCCGGATGTGCTGCTGCTGCCCTCACATACATGGCCACAGAGCACAGTGTATATGTACTGCAGGGTTATATACCTGTAGCTATTGTTTATGTATAATGTGCCAGCAACCTGATACCTGGCCAGAGGGGGGCAGCCTATGGGGTCACTGCCTGGCATTTGTTGTTCTACAACGACTGTAAGCCACAAGCTGGTCAGTTCTGCCCTAAGTGTAAATTACAGCCATAATTAGAACCCTATTCAGCCATGCAGCAGGTGTTACCATAACTTACAGCCCATGGGTAATGTCCAGTTATCATACTGGGCTGCATATACAATAAAGCAGACTGTGTGTATCCTGTTCAGGTCTTCTAGAGATGCACAGTAATCCTATGGCGCGTTCTGCAAAGTGCTGCGATGAGCCCAGTGACATTTTTTTTTTCTTTTTTGGCAAATGCAGCAATGATGAATATTGTGGCATCCTGGGGCAGATGTATTAAGCCTGGAGAAGTGTTAAGTGGAAGGTGATAACGCACCAGCCAATCATTATGGGTTTGAAAAATGACAGTTAGGAGCTGATTGGCTGGTGCGTTATCACCTTGCACTAATCACTGCTTTATCACTTCTCCAGGTTTAATAAATCTGCTCCCCGTTACATGAGAGCAGACTGATGTCCTGTCAGTGATAAATGGTGTAACGTGTATCATTGGCCACCAATTTCTTTAGCAAATGCTCTATTGGCTGGTGGCGGATAGGGCATGCTTAAGCGTGATCCCTTAAAATGTACACAGTGGAGGCAGCTGGACCAATATTTAGCCAGTTTGTTAGGATACATTTATACAGTAGCAGAGGCATGAGGTACAGAGTACCTCATCTCTATTAATCTAGACTTTTCCTATTGCAATTGTTCAAGTAGTGGGTCCTCATTAACTTGGTTGCATTAGAATTGTGGATTTGTTCTGAATTGCTCAATTACTGTCCCCATAACACAGGTTTAAGACTGTTTCTTAAGTGTCGTCATTTACAGGCTATGGGGTTCAGAGACCTAACGCTTATATCTTCCATCCTCTTGCTTAAATGTAAATATATAGCCTTTGGTGTCCATAATTAGCAACGCGAAACAAGTGACAACTTATGCATAATATGACCTCCTTTATGTATACAGGGGAGAGATCCTGGTAGTGTTTGGATTGTGCACCTGTAATCTTGTCTTTGTATGAATATGACCACCTTACCTGCACCCGCCCCACTCCATTGTTGCTTTGAAGCATGACATGATTGTGATTGGGACGGTGGGATATATAGGAACTGCCCACCCTAAAATCAGAAATTTGTGGGGTATGAAACTACAACTAGCAAGCGTACATTGTATATTTACAGACTTGTGGTTTCTGGTAAGCTAACCTTTTCCCATGTCTGCTGAAGTTAAATATCATATGGTCAGAGCATTAATGAGAGAGGTGCCCTGCGCACTGAGAAGCATCACACTGGGAGAAGACCTCTGGCATGTGGCAGCGTTTAGCACAATGGCTTGTGTATGATCACATGAGGTTAATGTCACATGTTCATCTGCACACAGAACAGCCAACACCATCTGCAAATACTGAGGACATAAAATCTGAATTGCTCTAGAATGTTGTGTCTGGTAATAACTGTATAGGCCCATACACACTAGACGAGAAAGTAAAAGATCTCGCTCAGAAGGGCCAGTCTCAGCGAGATCTTTTACAATCTCGTCCAGTGTGTACACTCAATGTCATTAACGATGCGCGCTCCAGCTCATCGTTAACGACCCCTTACCTCGTCTGAACATGTGCAGACGAGGGAGGTCCTCGTTAGCGACAGCAGCATGGCCGTCGCTTCCTTCCCCGCCGGCATCAGCAAGTGTGTACGTCATTCTTGATAAACTATATACCTGATAAATCTGGGAATATTTTGATCCTTCTGTACACCCTGCCTGCAGTGCTTTATGTGTAGAAGTGAAGATATATAGTACCTCAGTTATGTGTGCCGCAGCTTTGCACCAGGAAGCCAAGAGGGAGGCATATGGAGGCGCTAGCTTTTCTCTGGAGGCACCTCTACTCATATCTCCCAACTGTTCTGATTTCGGCAGGACAGTCCTGATTTGAGAGACTGTTAGAGACTGTCCCATTGGCACACTCACTGGGGGCATGATCACACCGATTATGGCATAGTGACCCCCCCAGTGTGCCCTGGTCACGTCTCCATGTCCTGATTTGGGGTATGTAATTGTTGGTATGAGGGCACTGTGTGCTTAGTTAATATTGCTTTATACTTAATTCATCCAGGCAGTTGTGCGATTTGGCAGATAATGGGGATAAAATGGCTGTGTATATACAGCTCTTAGTAATTGTTACACTGCCCTGTTGTATACCGAATGGGGACGGTGCAGACATGGCAGCGGGGTATGACTGTGAGGGCGCATAGGGGGCCCCATCAGACATTATTAGTTCCACCCCTGGATATTGCAGTTAGAATAGCTGTGTAGTATGATTGGTTCTGACACTGAGGTGTCCCAATGTCCTCTGCTGTTGTAGTTGTCTTTGTTGTTGATCCCACAGGCTAATAATGCTGCCTATGTCTACACATTCTCTCCATTATGTCCATGGTCCCTCAGTAAACCTGCGTCCTTAGTAAAAGTTCATGCCGAGCCTCTGCAGTGTAGCCTGTGGGAACGTGCGGATGGGATTATTAGTGTCCCTGAGATGCCAGTGTGCGTGCCGGTCTGCACGATGTAGGGGCTGTGTCTCGTTCTGCGCACACCCTGAGGTTTCTGCAGGCAGCTCTCGCTCCCCCCCTCCTCCTCCTCTTATTCATTCAGGCCAGTCTGGGAGTATTTCAGGACAGAGATTTGCAGGGAAAAGCAGGGCAGATTATGTGCAGATGGCTTCTGGGTAGCATTTGCAGAGGTGATACCCCAGGTTGGACCCTATTGGGCCTGATGGAGGTTGGAAAAGAGATTTATGACATGAAGAATGTAAAATATGTCATGTGAGTTATTAATAGGCCTAGATCACCTGAGTGTATACAATGTAAAATGAAACCTGTTATGTACTGGGAGAGCTGTGTACTCAGTCACCTGCTGCTGGCATGAATATACAGAATAATACTCAGGACATGTGACCGACGTTTGCTCAGATTACAATAGTGATGTCAAAGAGCAGAACTGTTCTAGATGGAGGCAATATATAGCCCATGTGCCACCTGGAATACAGTGATTAGTTTGGCCCTACCTCTTTATTTTGCACTAGACAAATGCAAACTGATTAAAAATTGTGTGCCTAACTGCAATGGAGGTAAGTGAGCCCCAGTAGTAATATGTCCCAGCAGGTCAGACACCTATCAGGCTTCCAGACACTCACTCACTGGGCCTACTTTCCCCAGTGATGAAACCAAAGTATATAGTACACATAGGGCCTTATTCAGAGTTGGACATAGCCGCTGCGTTCGCATGCAGCGGCCGTGTCCATAGGGTCTGTGCAGCAGATATACTGCGCGAGTGCAACCCTTCACCATGCGATTGCACAGTGTTTGGATGCGATAGCTAGGTGTTTGACAGGCAACAGCTTCTGAGGGCGGTGAGGCGGCATTGGGGAGAAAGAGACCAGGAATCGCAGGCAAGTCACTGCTGTTTTGGGGGCCGGCCTATGCTGTCGTCTGTGTTTCCTGTGTATGGAAACATGCCGGCGGTGCAGGCTGCGCAGGCAGGGGTCAATTTCTATTAATTTTGTTTGCAATTAAATTGCGAATGCATCGTGGGGCAGTGCCACGCATGCAGGGCCCTGCTCTGTGCTGGGCAGCCCCCAGCATGTGGAGGGGATGTGTCCCAACGTGCACATCACTGACAAAAAGGCACAGCTGCTTAAAGTATAGAATTAGTGCTTTGTGGAATTAAATGAGTTAAATACAGATGTAAATAAAAGAGACAGTTTTGCTCTTCCATTTACATAGAGTGCTCAGTCTGTGAGAGTGTACTCCATAAGGCGATTGTTCCAGCTGTACGTTTCCTTCCACAGTTCTGCTAATCTGTACAGTACATCACATAACTTTCAGCCTGGCCTGTCGCAGGAGTCATGCATGACATCTGTACAGTACATCACACAACTTCCATCCTGGCCTGTCGCAGGAGTCATGCATGACATCTGTACAGTACATCACACAACTTCCAGCCTGGCCTGTCGCAGGAGTCATGCATGTCATCTGTACAGTACATCACACAACTTCCAGCCTGGCCTGTCGCAGGAGTCATGCATGTCATCTGTACAGTACATCACACAACTTCCAGCCTGGCCTGTCGCAGGAGTCATGCATGTCATCTGTACAGTACATCACACAACTTCCAGCCTGGCCTGTCGCAGGAGTCATGCATGTCATCTGTACAGTACATCACATAACTTCCAGCCTGGCCTGTCGCAGGAGTCATGCATGTCATCTGTACAGTACATCACACAACTTCCAGCCTGGCCTGTCGCAGGAGTCATGCATGTCATCTGTACAGTACATCACATAACTTCCAGCCTGGCCTGTCGCAGGAGTCATGCATGTCATCTGTACAGTACATCACACAACTTCCAGCCTGGCCTGTCGCAGGAGGAGTCATGCATGTCATCTGTACAGTACATCACACAACTTCCAGCCTGGCCTGTCGCAGGAGGAGTCATGCATGTCATCTGTACAGTACATCACATAACTTCCAGCCTGGCCTGTCGCAGGAGGAGTCATGCATGTCATCTGTACAGTACATCACATAACTTCCAGCCTGGCCTGTCGCAGGAGGAGTCATGCATGTCATCTGTACAGTACATCACATAACTTCCAGCCTGGCCTGTCGCAGGAGGAGTCATGCATGTCATCTGTACAGTACATCACATAACTTCCAGCCTGGCCTGTCGCAGGAGGAGTCATGCATGTCATCTGTACAGTACATCACATAACTTCCAGCCTGGCCTGTCGCAGGAGGAGTCATGCATGTCATCTGTACAGTACATCACATAACTTCCAGCCTGGCCTGTCGCAGGAGGAGTCATGCATGTCATCTGTACAGTACATCACATAACTTCCAGCCTGGCCTGTCGCAGGAGGAGTCATGCATGTCATCTGTACAGTACATCACATAACTTCCAGCCTGGCCTGTCGCAGGAGGAGTCATGCATGTCATCTGTACAGTACATCACATAACTTCCAGCCTGGCCTGTCGCAGGAGGAGTCATGCATGTCATCTGTACAGTACATCACATAACTTCCAGCCTGGCCTGTCGCAGGAGGAGTCATGCATGTCATCTGTACAGTACATCACATAACTTCCAGCCTGGCCTGTCGCAGGAGGAGTCATGCATGTCATCTGTACAGTACATCACATAACTTCCAGCCTGGCCTGTCGCAGGAGGAGTCATGCATGTCATCTGTACAGTACATCACATAACTTCCAGCCTGGCCTGTCGCAGGAGGAGTCATGCATGTCATCTGTACAGTACATCACATAACTTCCAGCCTGGCCTGTCGCAGGAGGAGTCATGCATGTCATCTGTACAGTACATCACATAACTTCCAGCCTGGCCTGTCGCAGGAGGAGTCATGCATGTCATCTGTACAGTACATCACATAACTTCCAGCCTGGCCTGTCGCAGGAGGAGTCATGCATGTCATCTGTACAGTACATCACATAACTTCCAGCCTGGCCTGTCGCAGGAGGAGTCATGCATGTCATCTGTACAGTACATCACATAACTTCCAGCCTGGCCTGTCGCAGGAGGAGTCATGCATGTCATCTGTACAGTACATCACATAACTTCCAGCCTGGCCTGTCGCAGGAGGAGTCATGCATGTCATCTGTACAGTACATCACATAACTTCCAGCCTGGCCTGTCGCAGGAGGAGTCATGCATGTCATCTGTACAGTACATCACATAACTTCCAGCCTGGCCTGTCGCAGGAGGAGTCATGCATGTCATCTGTACAGTACATCACATAACTTCCAGCCTGGCCTGTCGCAGGAGGAGTCATGCATGTCATCTGTACAGTACATCACATAACTTCCAGCCTGGCCTGTCGCAGGAGGAGTCATGCATGTCATCTGTACAGTACATCACATAACTTCCAGCCTGGCCTGTCGCAGGAGGAGTCATGCATGTCATCTGTACAGTACATCACATAACTTCCAGCCTGGCCTGTCGCAGGAGGAGTCATGCATGTCATCTGTACAGTACATCACATAACTTCCAGCCTGGCCTGTCGCAGGAGGAGTCATGCATGTCATCTGTACAGTACATCACATAACTTCCAGCCTGGCCTGTCGCAGGAGGAGTCATGCATGTCATCTGTACAGTACATCACATAACTTCCAGCCTGGCCTGTCGCAGGAGGAGTCATGCATGTCATCTGTACAGTACATCACATAACTTCCAGCCTGGCCTGTCGCAGGAGGAGTCATGCATGTCATCTGTACAGTACATCACATAACTTCCAGCCTGGCCTGTCGCAGGAGGAGTCATGCATGTCATCTGTACAGTACATCACATAACTTCCAGCCTGGCCTGTCGCAGGAGGAGTCATGCATGTCATCTGTACAGTACATCACATAACTTCCAGCCTGGCCTGTCGCAGGAGGAGTCATGCATGTCATCTGTACAGTACATCACATAACTTCCAGCCTGGCCTGTCGCAGGAGGAGTCATGCATGTCATCTGTACAGTACATCACATAACTTCCAGCCTGGCCTGTCGCAGGAGTCATGCATGTCATCTGTACAGTACATCACATAACTTCCAGCCTGGCCTGTCGCAGGAGTCATGCATGTCATCTGTACAGTACATCACATAACTTCCAGCCTGGCCTGTCGCAGGAGTCATGCATGTCATCTGTACAGTACATCACATAACTTCCAGCCTGGCCTGTCGCAGGAGGAGTCATGCATGTCATCTGTACAGTACATCACATAACTTCCAGCCTGGCCTGTCGCAGGAGGAGTCATGCATGTCATCTGTACAGTACATCACACAACTTCCAGCCTGGCCTGTCGCAGGAGTCATGCATGTCATCTGTACAGTACATCACACAACTTCCAGCCTGGCCTGTCGCAGGAGTCATGCATGTCATCTGTACAGTACATCACACAACTTCCAGCCTGGCCTGTCGCAGGAGGAGTCATGCATGTCATCTGTACAGTACATCACACAACTTCCAGCCTGGCCTGTCGCAGGAGTCATGCATGTCATCTGTACAGTACATCACACAACTTCCAGCCTGGCCTGTCGCAGGAGTCATGCATGTCATCTGTACAGTACATCACACAACTTCCAGCCTGGCCTGTCGCAGGAGGAGTCATGCATGTCATCTGTACAGTACATCACACAACTTCCAGCCTGGCCTGTCGCAGGAGTCATGCATGTCATCTGTACAGTACATCACACAACTTCCAGCCTGGCCTGTCGCAGGAGGAGTCATGCATGTCATCTGTACAGTACATCACATAACTTCCAGCCTGGCCTGTCACAGGAGGAGTCATGCATGTCAATCATGTAGAGTCATGTGCTGGAAAGTTGAAAGAAAGGCTGGTCCGTATATGATGTAATTAATTGGCCATTTCCTCCCTGCTGCTCATTCCATAGTGTGCCACTCATACACGTGGAGCTGTGGTGTGGGCATGTACTAAACGTGTCACAGGACCAAGCCGTTAAGCAGAAGACACAGTGAGTTTGTTCCTGGGCATTCTTACAAAAAGCTCTGGTGTCACTTAATCCGTGCGCTGCCAGTTGTGTGTTTATCTGTAGCCCCGGCTGGTGCTCGCCTGGCTGCTGTGTGTGATTAGATTGTGCAGACAGGCTTCAGGATCATTCTGGCTAACAAGTGCAGCCCGTGTCTTCAAACAGGTTCCTGGGTAGAACTGCAAATGAACAGCAACGGGAACAATGTAGACAGCAACAGGAATGGGGGCCTGGAACATGTGCCGTCCTCCTCCTCCATCCACAACGGAGACATGGAGAAGATCTTGTTGGACGCACAGCATGAATCCGAACAGAGCAGTTCCCGTAGCAGCTCACAGTGTGACAGGTCAGTGCTGTCAGGGGGCATCTGTTGGGGCACAGTTTATCTTGGTTGTCATTTGGCCATTGTCCTAGGATGTTTAGGGGATTACGGGCATCATATAATGGTCTCTGAGTGGCATAAACATAACGTTCTTCTCCTTACATTCTTTCTTTAGCTTTAAACTGCTTTTTATCTTTATAGTTGTCTTGTCTTTCGTTGTCTTGTGCCAAGCATGCCACTGTGTCCTACTTACTCTTTGTGCCCATTACTAAGTACCCTGGCAAGCGTAATGGCCAGTCCCAGCCTGGAATGCTTATTTATGAGTGGCGAATAAAAGCTCTTGTGAGATTTGTGTGGTGTTATTATTGGTTTGGCACTCGGGGTGTCTGTATATTGGCCAATCTGCTAGTATGTATCATCTACGTGTAATGAGTTTGAGGTCTCTCTAGTGACGGTATATTGAATGTTGCACTAGGAAATTGGGGGTGTCCATTGGTTGACTTCGTACTGACTGTTCTTCTTGACTATCTCTATTATGACCCTTCTGATGCAATATTCTATGTATACACATACAGGTATACAGAATTAGTATTCATCATGCAGCCCTTCAGCTGATACTGCCATGTTTGTGTAGTGACGTTATAGGACGTCTACCTTTAAGTAGCTGTTGATTATTTATGATGTCAGTATGGTGACTGTTATGACACTAATGTATATCTCGCATAGAAACAAGTGTCTATATAGGAGAATAGGGGAAGCGCAGTTTTACTCTTGATGTGTCTATATTCCTTCCATATATCACCTTCCACCCCATGTTAGGCCTATTACAGCTTCATGCCTCCCTTGCCATGTCCACCAGTTAATCTGCCTTTTTCTTCCTCTGCCATGCAGCCCTGTACCCGAGGAAGGACAGATCACCTTCGATGTGGAGATGCACACGAGTAAAGACAGCTTCCAGGTACCAGTCCCATATGAAACCCACTGTACTGCCCTCATGACCACACACACAGTTGTCACTGAGTACCAGGATCTAATTCTAGGACTTAGCACAGAACGTTCCAGCTCATCATTGTCAGCACCCTCCTCAGCAGTAACATTTGGAAATATAGGGGGTCATTCCGACCTGATCGCACGCTAGGTTTTTTCGTTGCGGTGCGATCAGGTCAAAACTCGTCAAAACTGCGCATGCGTATGCACCGCAATGCGCAGGCGCATCGTACGGGTACAAAGCGGATCATTGCTGAGAGATGGATTTAACGAAGAATCCATTCGCTCAGCCGATCGCAAGGAGATTGGCAGGAAGAGGGCGTTAGTGGGTGGCAACTGACTGTTTTCTGGGAGTGTTTGGAAAAACGCAGGCATGTCCAAGCATTTGTAGAGCGGTTGTCTGACGTAAATTCCGGACACGAACAGGCTGAAGTGATTGCAGCGGCTGAGTAAGTTCAGAGCTACTCAGAATCTGCACAATACTTTTTTGTACCGCTCGGCTGGAAAAGCGTTCGCACACTTGCAAAGCAAAAATACACTCCCCGGCGACTATCTGATCGCAGCGCTGCAAAAAGTAGCTAGCGAGCGATCAACTCGGAATGACCCCCATAGATCTCCGAGATAGCATCTGAGGTTCCCATCTGTTCTAGTGATCCCTTGTCCTTCTGCCACGCATACCTGTGCTTATTGCTGCGCTGTGAAACAATGTAAAACCCTTATAGTGTTTAAGGCAAAGGGCAAATACTGATCCTGTGTAATTGTAAAAATTTACAGCAGTTTGGGTTCTTCCTGCAGCACCTTACGTGGGTGTAGTTTGCTGCCCTGACGTGGCTTAGGCTCCACACACTTCCGGATTCTCAGGACAGAGATGGTGAGGAGAACCGGTGCATGGGACTTCCACTCTAGTGGTGACTCTCCCTAAAGCAATTACAGAGAGAGGCGGATGGCCAGGATAACTAAGGGTTAAAGGGGTCGATTCAATTCGGCAACAGATGAATAGCGCCGGGAATTAGCTCCCGACGCTATTTAATTCAGCTAAAGTTAAGTCGGCGAATGCCCGTTCTCGCCGACTTAGCAGGTATTTTTGTCGGGAGAACGGGCATTCTCCGACTTAACTACCCGCGGCGATGCTGATTCCCGACAGAATCAGCCTCGCGGCAGCATTTTTGTCGCTTTTCTTCTCTCACCCGCCAGGGGTGAGAGAAGAATTCCCGACAATTGCGGGTAACTAGTAGCTGAATTGAATAGTGTCGGGAGCTAATTCCCGGCGCTATTCATCTGTTGCCGAATTGAATCGACCCCAAAGGGTTTATTCCCACTGGTGTTTTTTAAATGCGCTTTATATACATTGCGAATGCATTTAAATGCATGGTGTGTCACTAGAACCCATCAGCGTTGCTATACCCACCGGTGTATTTCTGCATTGTGATAGTGTTTTACGGAATACTTCTTCTGTTTGCTGTGTTTCAGTCTGATATATTCCGGGAAGCCTACAGGGGCTCTGAGTGCTGGTAAGGCGCCAGCTGGGGTGTGGCCCATGGCTTCTGTAAGTTTTATGTTGTGTAGCGTGTGCAGTAAAGACTGTACTATGGCTGAGAGGTTAGATCCCAATGCTAGCTTTACTACATGAAGTTATAGAGTTTCACCGCAGGCAGATGGTAATAACCAATCACAGATCATATAAGCCATTCATAATAACTGCACTTTGTGTCTAGATTGCATTTAACGGCTTGGATAAATGACCATTGTCACTAGGCTTATGTCTTACATGTGATGTCACCAAACAGACGTTTCAGTATCCGTGCTACCCACTGTCTGAAGATTACTAATCCACCATCCACATGTGACCATATTACCACACATGCTCTGGATGAGTGAAAGTGACCTGCACTTGACTATAGTCAGTGTGTAATGAAATGCCTAAATATTATGTGGATGCGCTATTGCAGTGTGTTCTCTGTAAGAGTAATACAGTAATCCTTAAGTTTATGGCAGGAATAGATTGCAAGCCATGTTTTCTTGGGGAGAGGTAACTTGTTCACGCTACACAATATATGATGCCAATACTATGGGTATACACACACATTTATTTATTTATATAGCGCACACGTATTCCGCAGCGCTTTACAGAGAATGTTTGGCCATTCACATCAGTTATATATATATATATTTATTGATACACATATATTACTCGTTACTACAAATGTGATCTATGTAGGACGTCACTGTACAGATTTGTTGGTGTCATTATTTAACATTTATCACATAGGATGTAACAGTAATTATACACACAAGTTATATGTAGAACGTTACCGTTCAGATATGTCTGATACTGTCATTGTTATACATAAGCAGCATACACTCAGTGCCTACACTATTAGGTAGACCTACTCGCTCAGGCAAATATCTAACCAGTCAATCATATGGCAATAACTTGGTGCATAAACGCATGCCAACATGGTCAAGAGGTTCAGATGTTGTTCAGAACAAACACCTGTATAGGGGACAAATGTGAAACAAGTGACTTTGACCATGGAATGGTTGGTTGGTTTTGAGTTTCTCAGAAGAAGCTGCTGATTTCCTGGGATTTTCACCCATAACAGTCCCTATAGTTTACAGATTAAAGCGGTGTACACATTTTGCCGATGTCTGGTCCAAGGTGGGGGATGGGGGGCATGATGTCATCACCAGCGATATTCCCCATTGGCCCTAGGGACATCGCTGGTGACATGTGGGATCACGCATATCATGGGTGCACACTAGACAATGTACCTCATATGTCGCTCCGATCCGTGGGATCGGGCAACATATCATCTAGTCTAGTGTGTACCCAGTTTAAGATGAGGAAAACCAGACACATTCAATAAGTGACAGTTCTGTGAGCAAAAACATTAATGGAGGTCAAGGGAGAATGGACAGACTGGTTTTAGCTGATAAGAAGGTGGCGGTAACAGTAATAACCTTGCGTTACATCTGTAGTATGCAGAAAAGACTCACTGAACATACAGCACATAGCAGCTTGAAGTGGGTGGTCTGCAGCAGCAGAAGACTCAGCACAGGTAATAGAGGCTATAGTGGCACAGGGCCTAATTCAGCATGGGCTGTAGTTGTGCGAAATAACGCACAAGTACAACCCATTTCTCTAACGTGTGGGGACGCCCAGCACAGGGCAAGTCTGCCCCGTTTTATGCCGGGTCCTGTCACCCCTTCCCACACTAACAGCGATCCACTTGCATGATTAGGGTTGCCTGCTGCCTACGCAGCCTACGAAGGCACTCAGAGGGCATCCATCTTTTGGTTTGCAGCGGCTGCATGTGACGTCACCCCCCCGTAACCGCCCCTTCCACCGGCTCTTAAACTGTGATCACGTGCGATTGCAGTATAAGACCTCGCCCACGAAGTGCGGAAATCGGCAAATATTGATTTCCGCACTACTGCGGTTCTAGCTTAATATCCAGAGGCTCCTAATGTTTTCTTGTTCCCACAAATGCCGATTGAGCATTATTTAAATTACACAGACTGAGTATTCTTGCTGACCATGTGCATCCCTTTGTGGCCACATTCGATCCATTTTGTAATGGCGACTTCCAGCAGGAATGGGCATTGCCACAAAGCACACGTCGTCACAAGCTGGTTCCCAAAACAAGACAGTGAGTCCTTTGTACTCCAAAGGCCTCCTCATTCACCAGAACCTCGATGCAACAGGGCACCTTTGGGATGTGGTAGGACGGGAGATCTGCAGCATCTGTGTGATGCTGTCTCGTTATCATGGATCTCTAAGGACTGTTCCCAACACCTTACTGAATCTATGCCATGAAAAATCTATGCTGTTCTGAGGGCAAAGGGTGTAGGAGAGTCTAGAAAGGCAATCAGTGTAATTATTACACATCAGTTACTAGGACGTTACTGCTCCGGTATGTCACTGACGTTATTATACACATAGGGCGTCGCTGCACTGGGATGTTGGTCTCGTTACTATACGTAAAGTCTACGTAGAATGTCACTGCCCAGACATGTCACTTTTATTGCTATGGGTAAGGACTTACTGCTTTGTTTTCCATGTCATTTCATTGTTTCAAGGATGTCAGTCTGGTTATATCTGTTCATTACTGGCTCAGATTGTGCACAAGCTCCATAAACAAGTTAATGTCATATATATAAAGATGGATTTCTAAGCTTAAGCTCTTTATAGGCAAGTCTCAAAGACTGAACATTGAATACAGTCACTGAAAGCGTGGTAAAGAGGCATAATTAGCTGGGTGCCTCCCAATATTTACTGACTGACTCAGTCCTGTTAGTGAGGTCTGTCTGTGGACCAGAAGAACCTGCTCAGTGGACTCGCTCCAAGTCTCCCAGCACTGTATTAAATACCAGGTTACAGCGTGTAGCATCCGTTGGCAGATGTCAGGGTGTGTTGCCACATTCTGGTAGAAATGGCATTAGCTGCTCCATATAGAGGACGTTGCGTATCCCCAGGAGTGTATAATGTGTGTGAAGACATTGGGGCAGTAGGGTTCGAGTTTCCCGGAGGTGCGATATGCCGGCCGATCTCGGACGTTTTTTTAAAGCGCCAATCATTTACAAGGCATGGCTTTGCCTTGTACATGACTTCCGCTTTAGAAAAACATGTCCGAGATTAACCGGCATCCCGCACCTCCAGCAAACTCTAACCCTATTACATATGCCCTATTATGTCAGCCTATAGGTAGAGGGTTAAATTGCATGGCTTCATCAAGTGAACCCAAAAACTTAGGATCTTCTGAGTGTGACGTCCCACCACCCTGTACACAGGGCCTGTGAATGTGACATCCCACCACCTTGTACACAGGGCCTAGGAGTGTGTCATCCCACCACCCTGTACACAGGGCCTATCAGTGTGACTTCCCACCACCCTGTACACAGGGCCTATCAGTGTGACATCCCACCACCCTGTACACAGGGCCTGTGAATGTGACATCCCACCACCTTGTACACAGGGCCTAGGAGTGTGTCATCCCACCACCCTGTACACAGGGCCTATGAGTGTGACATCCCACCACCCTGTACACAGGGCCTATCAGTGTGACTTCCCACCACCCTGTACACGGGGCCTATCAGTGTGACATCCCACCACCCTGTACACGGGGCCTATCAGTGTGACTTCCCACCACCCTGTACACGGGGCCTATCAGTGTGACATCCCACCACCCTGTACACGGGGCCTATCAGTGTGACATCCCACCACCCTGTACACAGGGCCTATCAGTGTGACTTCCCACCACCCTGTACACAGGGCCTATCAGTGTGACTTCCCACCACCCTGTACACAGGGCCTGTGAGTGTGACGTCCCACCACCCTGTACACGGGGCCTATCAGTGTGACTTCCCACCACCCTGTACACGGGGCCTATCAGTGTGACATCCCACCACCATGTACACGGGGCCTATCAGTGTGACATCCCACCACCCTGTACACAGGGCCTGTGAGTGTAACTTCCCACCACCCTGTACATAGGGCCTGTGAGTGTGACTTCCCACCACCCTGTACACAGGGCCTGTGAGTGTGACGTCCCACCACCCTGTACACAGGGCCTATGAGTGTGTCGTCCCACCACCCTGTACACAGGGCCTATGAGTGTGTCATCCCACCACCTTGTACACAGGACCTATGAGCGTGTCATCCCACCACCCTGTACACAGGGCCTATGAGTGTGACATCCCACCACCCTGTACACGGGGCCTCTGAGTGTAACGTCCCACCACCCTGTACACAGGGCTTATCAGTGAGACGTCCCACCACCCTGTTCACGGGGCCTATCAGTGTGACATCCCACCACCCTGTACACGGGGCCTCTGAGTGTGACGTCCCACCACCCTGTTCACGGGGCTTATCAGTGTGACGTCCCACAACCCTGTACACAGGGCCTATGAGTGTGACGTCCCACCACCCTGTACACAGGGAATATGAGTGTGACGTCCCACCACCCTGCACACAGGGCCACACTGCATGGATGATGTCAGAGGCTAGGTCAGAGACTCTGAAGAGATTGTGAATTTTCAGCACCCCACATGTTACATGCCAGGAGCTGATATTTCCTGGCATTAAGTGTGAAGCTCTTTTAAATACACAGATTATGGGGTGATCATTACTGACAGTGGCTGTGATGGAGGCGCAGCGAAGTTGATAATTAGAAAAAGGAGTTTGGTAGAGTGAGGACACCCACCTACTATGGACCTGACTTTTTCTGACCATGTCCTCTAATAGGTGATACTGATTAGATGGAATTGGATAACATGAGTAAAGTATACAATTATTATGCAATCCTCAATGTTTTGCTGTGTAAAGCATAGTGGGCCTGTGTAAGAGGCAATGCCCAATGAGGATTTCATGGCAAAATGATTGAGAGGAAGTGACTGGTTGGAGAATCGCTTGCTTGTCATGGCCGTTTTAGGGGTGTGTATCTACCGTCAGCTGCGAGCTCTAACGTACAGAAACATGGCGCCAGCATCGCTAATGCCGTGTCCAGTCTGCGTATTCATAGGGCTACCCTTAAACCCGATGTTTCTTGTTCTTGCGTATAGGCTGCGAATGTGTAGACCATTGCGAATGAGTTGCGATAGCTCTGCTGGACGTCTATTCATTTCATATACTGGATGCACTGTACACATATACTATACACTGAATGCACCTTATAAATAGATACTGGATATACTGTACATTGCATTCACCATATAAATATATACTGGATGCACGGCACACATATACTGTAGACCACAGGTTCTCAAACTCGGACCTCAGGACCCCAAATGGGATGTAATTAATATTCCGGTGGTCGGGATCCTGGCCGCTGGGAATGCCAACAGCTGCGCCAGGGCTATTCCCACTCGTGGGTGTCCACGACACCCATACAGTGGGAATAGAACCTGTGGCGAGCCACCGAGCCCACATTGCTGTGAAGGGGCTTTCAAGTGCTCGCCCCGCTGCCAGCATTCTGGCTTCCGGGATCCCGGCTGCCGGGATTCCATCCCCAACCCCAATAACGTCACATTTTCCAGGTCTCCTCACAGAATCGATAGTGAACTAAATAGCTCCACTGGTGCATGTTTTAAAATGTGTAATGAGTACACCTGTGCTCCTGCTAGGTGACCTGCAAGTCGTCAGCTGTGTGGGGTCCTGAGGACTTAGTTTAGGAACCACTGCTGTAGACTGAATGCAGCGTACACATAAACACAGAATACACTGTACACCTGTACATATGTACACTGGATTTACTGTACACATATACATTGGGTGCAATGCGCATATATACTCTGGATGCTCCATACATATATACATTGGATGCAGTGCACTGGATGCCCTGTACACACATACACTGGATGCACTGTACATGTGTACACACACTGGGTACATGGTCTGCTTGCCAGTGCCATGCTGGGCTTGTCTAGTTAGTGGTTACAATGTCATATTTTTACTGACCTGCCCAGAGTGATGTTTTTGTAACCAAAATGGATTTTATTCCAGGCACCTCAGCCGGCACGCACGTGGTGGCCATATGGCAGACTACATGAAAGCATAAAACTAAACAAAATCTGCTAAAAGCGCCTAATCAGAAATAATTTAAAGTTTGATAATAGCATCAAGAGCGCTGCCAATAAAGCACTGTGTATATGCTTTAATAATTGCTAAAGGCCAAAGAAGAAAGATTGGCTGCGCTTATGATGCTAATAAACAATGTATAAATAATCCTATAAATGGAGAGCTGACAAATCCATGAACAAAAAATAAAAATATTTTATTTAAAATACCAATATGATGTAAGTATGATATCTTAAAAGATAATAAGTAACAATATAGTGTAAATACAATATCTTAAAAGATAATAAGTATAAGAATACTCTGAGCTGACCCTAAAATACTATGTAACAGATGACGATGTTTAAATAATCAATAATCTCATGAGAGATGAAAAATTAAATAGACAAGTGTGTAACAATCAAGTCATTAGTTACTGAAAAGTAAATGTTCACAACAAATTATGGCTGCACGTTCTCTATAAGTACAGAGGCAGCATGTACTTAGAGATATATGGAGAGTCCCGGCAATGAGTTATTTAATTTAGTAAATGAACGAATTACCTCTCCTGGGTTGTCAGAACCGGGCGTCCCCGGTGCGATCCACTGAGGCCCTTTTTTGTATAAGAAAAAGCAGCTGTAGCAAATTAATCCAGACGGGACTGTTTGTATACGCTTTCAAGTGTCTCTGGATGAGAGACTGATTCCTGGAGTCTCCCGTGGGCTGGTGCAGATCCTTTATTATGCCCACCAATGTGCAAGAGGGAGTGAGCCGTTCCACGCCGTTAAATGCTACCAACAGGCTGTTATACCCGATGTGCATAGGTATCGGCTTAGGCTTCCAGGTAGAGTGGTAGAGATTCTCTCTCTGCAGCTGTAATGTCCATATGCGGCAGCCGCCGCCAGCAGCGAGATGAGGCGCTTGATGAGAAGCGCTGGCCGGGGTGATCCGTGAACCGTGGTGTGCAGCCACAGCAAGAATGGGTCAGCAGTCAGCGATATTGGGAGGAGCCTAACGCGTTTCGTCACGATCACGTGACTTTTTCAAAGGAATATCTCCTCCTTGATGTCTCTTTACTTTTATGGTGATCGAATAATTAGAATCAGGTGATAGTAATATATCATACATAGATAATTAATAAAAGAAAAGTTTATAGTCAGCTCTCCATAATATAGAAACTCAAAATAATATATTTTTTTTGATACCTTTTGTAATAAAAATGATACTATAATTGAGTAATTAGACAGTAAAAGAAATATAAAAGAAAACGGGACAGAATATATGTTATGTTTTACAACCACATACCAGTTAGATGTGAAAACTGAAAACAGCTGAAAAGGTCGAATGACAGATGCAACAGTAATTGATTGCTGCAGTTATATATTATGGGACCTATAGTATCCTTAGATGTTTATAATAGTAACATAGGTAGCTACAATATGACAAAATAATTTTAAATAGATATCCTATATATACCGATGGTAGGTTATATTATTCCCCTCCAGTTGCTTTTATATGATCTATATTAATGATTTCTAAAATAGAGAATAAGAGTAAAAAATATATATAAATTTTAAATAGCAGAAAATTGTAGTGAGACCAAAAAAGTTTATTTTACCTAAATTACCAGGTAATTACCTACCCCAATATAAATTGATTTTTATTATTAATTTTATTTTATTTGTATGCTCCTAATATCTTAATTTTCCTAATGGTGGATTAATTATTTCCCCATAATTAAATTGTATTATATTTATATATGTATCCATAAAATTAGAAAATACAAAAAAGAAGATGAGTAATGATCTAAGAAGAAAAAGAGGTGGTGAGACCATAGGATAAAATTGAGTGTTGTATTATTAGTCTAACATTGTTGTTTATATTTATGCCTTGCTAAATGAAATACATTAAAAATGAAATATTATAAATTAATCGTGTATTTAAGACAGGAGCAATATGGCCCCTATCTATATTTATATCTATTCAGACCTTAGGGGTTGAATTCTATAGTCTCATTCAGACCATTGGGGACAAGAGTCCTCAATTTATGGATCCAAAAATTTTCACGCTGGCAGAGCTTCCTGTACCTATCACCTCCTCTTGGGGTAGATGGAATGACTTCTATCCCCATGAGAATAATATCCTGTGGATTTTTGTGATGATATTCGGCAAAGTGTCTAGACACACTATGCAAGAGATGTCCCTTAAGTATGTTACGCCTATGCTCCAAAAATCTGATTTTTAATTTTCGGGTTGTACGCCCCACATACATAAGTTGACAACTACAGGTTAATAGATATATAACAAAATCGCTATTACAATTGATATAGGAATTGATACTAAAGCAAATGTTATCTGTTGAAGAAAAGGTTTTAATTTTATTCTGTATGAAGTTGCAAGTTATACACTGATTGGAGCCGCATTTAAAGCACCCCTTCGTCTTAGTTAACCATTGTGAGACATTCAGAGAGGTATTTGATTGACTCGTTGTTCTTTTGTCTACAAAAAAACTGGGGGCAAGTTGTTGTTGCAGACTAGCAGAGCGTTTAAAGATGATGGAAGGTTTTTCACCAATTTCTGTTTTTAAAATTGGATCAGTTAGTAAAATGGAGAAATTACTAGAAATGATATTCTTAATTTTTGAGGAAGAATTATTGTATTGGGAGAAAAAATGTGGTAGATCCTGATTGAATTTGGAGGTATCTTGTTTATAATGTAATAGATCTTCCCTGTCTATCTGATTTACACGAGTTACACTGGATGCACTGTACATGTGTACACACACTGGGTACATGGTCTGCTTGCCAGTGCCATGCTGGGCTTGTCTAGTTAGTGGTTACAATGTCATATTTTTACTGACCTGCCCAGAGTGATGTTTTTGTAACCAAAATGGATTTTATTCCAGGCACCTCAGCCGGCACGCACGTGGTGGCCATATGGCAGACTACATGAAAGCATGCCTAACAGAGTTCTAATACAGGTTTCTATTTTGCATCTTGTCAGCTGAAACTAACCTCCGCTATATGTTTCTTTCAGTCAGAAGAGGAAGATGGAGTTGTAGAGAAGGATGAGGAAGCATTGAAGAAAAGTGCAGACTGGGTATCTGACTGGTCGAGTAGACCCGAAAATATCCCCCCTAAGTAAGATGTTCTCATTGGCTGATGACTTAATGACTAATATGTGTGACATATCTGTGTAGTCTCTCTGTAGCTGAGTCTCAGTCCTTTATGCTTCTGTAAGAACACACCATAGCTGCACTGTGCGGCACGTTTACAGTGTGATGATGGCATGGGTCCCCTGAGCAATATAATTGTTGCTGAGAATGGACTGTTGTATAGAGCTCCTCACGCACTGTTACTTTGCAGGCCTTTTGTAGTGACCTCCTATTTTTGTTCCCTCTTTATCCCCAGGGAGTTTCATTTCCGCCACCCCAAGCGGTCTGTATCTTTGAGCATGAGGAAGACGGGAGCCATGAAGAAAGGAGGCATTTTCTCTGCAGAATTCCTGAAGGTCTTCATCCCTTCTCTATTCATCTCCCATGTTCTGGCTCTGGGCCTGGGGTAAGTGACTGCCGGACAACCAACGCTAATTGCCTCATTTGAGACACGGATTTACCTATGTAATTCACATGCTAGTGTATTCTTCACTCTCAGGACCCTAAAATGGATGATTTTAAATCTGTGCTCCCGTCATTTGGTAGATCAGGTGCCCCACGTAGTGACAGTCTGGGATTTCTCACTCACTGTTCTGTGTAATGGTATTGCCCGCAGAGCTGTGTACAGTCATTATTATCACGGATGTTTACGTCTTGCACTGAATTCATTAGTTCATAATGAACTCTCTTAAGACCTCTAGTGGTAGTTAAAGGGTACTGATGCTTTTTCAGATGTTTTTTGGAAAGTTGGCCTGCAGGCATTGAAGTAAGGGAAGGTCGGCCTGCAAGTGCTTAGCTGGTGGATGTTTTTTTTCTACTGGTGTTGAAATTGTGGAAAGCTAACCTGCAGGCACTGAGGTGGTGGATGGTTGGCCTGCACGCATTGGGGTGGTGAATGATTGATTTGCATGTGCTAGGTTGGTGGATGGTTTGCCCTCAGGTGCTGAGGTGGTTGATAAATTGGCCTGCAGGTGTCGAGGTGGCGGATGGTTGGCCTGCAGGTGTCGAGGTGGTGGATGGTTGGCCTGCAGGTGTCGAGGTGGTGGATGGTTGGCCTGCAGGTGTCCAGGTGGTGGATGGTTGGCCTGCAGGTGCCGAGGTGGTGTCTGTCTGTGTTTACCCAGTTTTGTTCTATTACTGTTTTTCTAACTGTAAAGCTCAACGTAATATGCAGCGCTATATAAGAAACTGTTAATAAATAAATGGTTGGCCTGCAGATGCTGAGGTGGTGGATGGTTGAT
Source organism: Pseudophryne corroboree (assembly GCF_028390025.1). NCBI lineage: Eukaryota > Metazoa > Chordata > Amphibia > Anura > Myobatrachidae > Pseudophryne > Pseudophryne corroboree. Next base: position 131,335,277 of record NC_086449.1, on the reverse strand, counting down.
CTGCAGGTGCCGAGGTAGTAGATTGTTGGCCTGCAGGTACCAAGGTGTTGGGTGGTTGGACTGCAGATACCAAGGTGTTGGGTGGTTGGCCTGCAGATGCTGAGGTGGTGAATGGTTGTCCAGTAGAAGATGTAAGAAGTTTTGATGTTTCATCCCTTAAACCTATATCCTGCAGTGGATGGATAGTCTATTGGTATGTCATTGGAGCCACTGTTATAAAACATGACGTGACAATGTCCACCATTGGTCAATGGGCTGAAGCTTTGAAATTGTGGCTCTTGTTGAAAGACAGTGTTTTTATTTTTAGAAATTAGTAGTTGTTCTTGCTTTTCAAAAACAAATAATAAGTAAAAAATAATAAACATTTATGTCTGTGTGTGTGTTTGTAAACATTCGAGAAACATATAACAAATACTAATGAATATAATAACATGGCAGCATAATACATACACACAAACGTTTCACATGTAAAAAATAAAAGGAATAACCTCAGAGGCAAATACCATTACAGATGGAGAGGGGTGCACATCTCAGGCACAATATAAGCATAAATATAAGACATTACAGGTATGGGGGTATATCAGATAGTGGAAAGGGGACCTACTAGAGTAGATAACTGTACATCAGAGTGCCGGGGGAAGCACCTGCCCACTTCCAACTCCCATTTCTGGCTAGGTACGTCCCGAGTGAAAGACAATATTTACAGTCTGATGAAAAATATATATCCATGCTGGGTGGCCTGAAGCATTGTCCATTATTATCATTTATACTATTACTAAATTATTATCTATTCATATATAACTTTGTCTCTTCAGTGTTTTTGAGCTACAGGAATAAAGCAGCCGTTATTCAGAGTTCTTGTCACCCAGGCATTACGGCTCGTGTTGCCTTTCAGAGCTTCGGGCTTTTCTGCATGTTACACTAGATGAAGTCTTAATCTGTAATGTACAGCAGCATTTAAATGATGTAAATGTAGCAAGCAGTCCTTAGCAAATATGTAATAGCCTGCAATGTGCAGGCTGTGTTGGTGGGTTCTGCCAGTATGCCTGTATTTTTAAAGCGACGATCGTTTACAAGGCAAACCAACCTGGACTGCTTGCCACATTTACTTCATTGAAATGCTGCTGAGCATTACAGATTAAGACGCAGCACAGAATCAGCTTTGGTTATCTTTTGCATCTCGGCTTGTGCATTTCCACCAAGGCGTCTGTGAAAGTGCATAGACTTACAGCGTAAGATGGCGTTTGCATTGTAGCTGGTTTGCCTCATCTGTTGGGAGACATTGGGTGATTTGAGGACATTCATTGTCAATTAAAGAGTGGGTGCACTGTGCACCTGTGTAACGAGTTCTTAAGAGTGTTGGACAAGGTGCATTTTTTAAGGGGTTATTATTATCCACAGTACGACCATATCTTACACAAGACACTGCAAAAACTGTAATCCATACTATCCATTGCAATAGTATTTGTAGTGGTCTTACCAAATACAGACTTTCATCGCTACAATCCATTCTGAATGCAGCTGTGAGGCTAATCTTCCTTGCTGGACGTTCATTGTCTGCAGATCTGCTCTGGTTACCTGTATTCTACCCTATTCAATATAAAACACTTTTACTCACACACAAGGCTATTAACCCAACAACACCAATGGCACATCTCAAAATATCTCCCAACCCGACCACTCCGCTCTTCACAAGATCTGCATCTCTCATCCACACTCATTATTCGCTCCCATTCACCATTGCAGGACTTTCTTTGGGCTGCACTCACTCTGTGGAATGCCCTCTCACGCACAATGAGACTTTCCTCTAGTCTCCAAACCTGCAAGCGTTCCATGAAAACTCACCTCTTCAGAAATGCTTACCACATTCCGGAACCGCCAACATAACCTTCAGAAACTTTCCTAACCAATTACATCCTCACTGTACAGTCCTCACATATTTTCTCTATTCACTCTCACATCCTCCTGACCCCAGGCCAACATTGCTGTGTAACCATATCATACAGTCTGCCAAGAATCCCTTGCAATCTGGCTGGACCATTATGCAATAGATAGCACCTATCCTTGTGTATCAGTGCCTATTTCCCTATAGATTGTAAGCTTGCTAGCACTGACTGTCTATCATTACTCAGTTTTGGTTTATCATTGTTGTTTCCAGTTGTAAAGCGCAACTGAATTTGCTGCACTGTATGAGAATCTTTTAATAAATAAATAATAAATGATTCTTATCATTAAGGATATGTTAGTGCTTCCACGTTGTTCTTGGGAGGAGAAGCTCCCAGCAATGTAGTTCTGATGAGCCTTCACACTCATGATTATTTAAATCTATAAATGAGGCTAAACTGAGCAATAATTGTGGGAGAGTAGTTTACTAACAATTATTTAGTAAGTCCCTGCCCCAGTAGCGCTTACAGTCTATATTCCCTACCACAGGTACACGCACGCACATAAACACTCGGCATACCGACAGCTGGGCGAGCGCAAATGAGCCCCTTGCGGGCTCGCTGCGCTCGCCACGTTGCTGGCAGCGCGCCACGCTATCTATTCTCCCTCCAGGGGGGTCGTGGACCCCCAAGAGGGAGAAAAGGTGTCGGGATTCCGGCGCCGGTATACTGTGCGCTGGGATCCCGACAGCCGGCAAACTGAAGACCACCCGTTGGCACCATCCCTCTTCCCTCATTTGCTTATTCTTTTCTTACTTTAATAATCTTCAACTGCACCAAATCCCGCGATCTTCTGCCCCCTGATACTTATTTCAGTGTCATCTGCTGATGTAGCTATGTTTATTTACCCTGTACTTGTCCTATATTGTTCTCAACTGTAAAGGTGTGTACACACGGTGAGATCCTTGCTATGGCCGATTTTCACTTTGCGATTTCCCTTGACCTCCCCTGAGCCCAGCACCACGGATTTTGACTAACTTTTCTTGAGATATGTACTATGTGTGCTTATGATTTTGGCTTGTGTGAGATGTAATTGACGCGTGAGATGAACTAGATAGTACACCGATCTAGCAAGGATTGACTTGCCTGCCCAGTCTATCTTTTCTTGCGATGCCGACCTGGCGGGACCGCACATCGGGATAGAATCAGGATCGCAAGGTGACTTTCACCTTGCGATCTGCACTAACTTTTCTTGAGATTTTGACTATATAGTCAAAATCGAAATAAAATATCTCACCGTGTGTACACACTTTAAGTTGCTGTTTTCCTGTTTTATTTGTTTATGTACTCTGTAATTGTGCGGTGCGGAACCCTTATGGTGCCAAATAAATAAACTATAATAATAATCTGGAGGTATGCTGCTTAGTGATTGGGAATCTGTAGCTGCTGCCACAGTATCCGCTTTGGCAATTTTACATTTTTCATTTTTATTGAAACATACTTCTGTGTTATATGAAAGCCCCAAAAAAGCTGTTTAAAATGAGACCTTGACCAACTCTGTAGCTCAACTATCTGAGCTGCAAAAGCAATTTAAAAAACGTTAATACAGATTGAGTATCCCTCATCCAAAATGTTTGGGACCAGAAGTATTTTGGATATCGGATTTTTCCGTATTTTGGAATAATTGCATACCGTAGTGAGATATCATGGTGATGGGACCTAAGTCTAAGCACAGAATACATTTATGTTTTATATACACCGTATACACACAGCCTGAAGGTCAGAGCTGCTCTTGTGATAGACCTCTAGACCTTAGCCAATATTTTTAATAACTTTGTGCATTAACAAAGTGTGTGTACATTCACACAATTCATTTATGTTTCATATACACCTTATACACACAGCCTGAAGGTAATTTACTACAATATATTTTATAACTTTGTGTATTAAACAAAGTGTGTGTACATTAAGCCATCAAAAGAAAACAAAGGGTTCACTATCTCACTCTCAAAAAAATCTGTATTTCGGAATATTCTGTATTTTGGAATATTTGGAAATGGGATACTCAAGCACATTTTTTGGTTCAAGGTATTTAACTTCAAATCCAGTGTACATATCAGCTTAAGATTTTAAAGTTTTCTTCACACCCAAGGCATGAATTAATATACCAAATTTCATTACAATCCTGAAATGGTTCGTTTGAAACCCTGTGTTGATTTGGTGTCGAATAACTCTTAACAGACCTATAAATATTTGTTTGTTCCTTTCTAATGTATCACCGAATGTTTATGTCATTTCAGCATCTACATTGGGAAAAGACTGACCCTCCCATCAACCAGTTCCTATTGATGGAGCATGATCTGGAATTGAACCCATGACCCTGTGAAGGTGTGTTCCTGTCACATTTGTGCATTTGAACTTTGCACCACGTTAAGCATGATTCAAAGCACCCTCTTCCCTTCACCCATCTTTCAAACCTGGAAGCCCTTTCTAGCCATCTCGTGGGTTTAAAGCAGTAATCCCCAATGTGAGGAACCTTACTCACCAAGCAGAGTACAATACTTCTCTTCAGAGTCAGAAGCACAGCGTGTCCTGGAATGGTTGAGTCCATTGTCTGAAGGTGTCCAGCAACATTCTCACTCTTGTTGTCTGTCTGAGGCCAGCAGTGCTCTCACTGTGGGATAACCCATATAAGCAATGAAGAACACCAGGGCAGGTGACCTGTGCAAACAGCAGTAGCTCCAGATCTATGACCGTCAACTTGATGGCCCTGTCACCTTCTGCAGAGAAAGCCCAAAGATACCTTCATCAACCGAAGCGTTGCCCAGTCATGCACCCTGCCCAGCCTGTGGCTCATACAAGGTCTAGAGGTCTATCACAAGAACAGCTCTGACTTCTATTTGGACATAAGGATTATATTCCAGAAATGCTGAGGGATTTAAGAATTTTCTCTTCTAGTTCCATCTCAGGACTTCCACAGAATATTTCATAAAGTGGGAATTTGAGTCTTGATGCTAAAAAATAGTTTAGGAAAAATGTTTTTGGAAGGTTGAACTAAAATAATTAGCCCACTGATATACACATATATAAGATGCTCTGTATACACTTAAATCTAACATAGGCAAAAAGTAGTGTGAAATGTACTGACTATGAACATCTCATTTCTAATAACACTTCTGTCCCTGGGGTTAGTACATAGCTAGCGTAGTACTCAGACACTGCCTGCCCTATATCTATATATATATATATATATATATATATATATATATATATATATATATATATATATATATATATATATATATATATACAGTGATATACACCACTACTTTGTGGAGATTAGAATACATTTTGGGGGCTCAAAACTAAAAGAAAAAATCCAACTGTTGGCTTTCCTGGTGTTTTCTGTTAATACCAAAAAAGCCCAAATTCTGATTGTTGGCAAGAGTCCACATACCGCATTTGTGGACCTTTCACACCACTGGCACTTTAGCAAGTCCCCACTGACCGGATACCTGAATTATGATTACATAGAGCACAGCTTCTATCATTTGCTGTCAACCAGGATGTTTTCTGTATAAGTTTACACACTGCTCCTTACCTAACATGAGTTTCAGGGGGTAATTCAGAGTTGATCGCAGCAGCAAATTTGTTAGCAATTGGGTAAAACCATGTGCACTGCAGGAGGGGGGGACACAGATATTACATGTGCAGAGAGAGTTAGATTTGGGTGGGCTTTTTTGTTTCTGTGCAGGATAAATACTGGCTGCTTTATTTTTACACTGCAATTTAGATTTCAGTTTGAAAACATCCCATTGAAATCTGTCTCTGCACATGTTATATCTGCCCCCCCCTGCAGTGCACATGGTTTTGCCCATCTGCTAACAAATTGGCTGCTACGATCAGGTCTGAATTAGGCCCTCAGTTTGTTTTCCCGCTCCGCGCTTCTCCGACAAAGGATCCTGGACAGGACTCCAGATCGTGGGCTGCACAGTTCCTCACTGGCTTTTCCTTACATTGTAAGCTCTTGGACAGAGCATTCCCCTGATGTCTTCTCACAACCTGTTTCCTTGTCTCTCATGTGCCTCTCTCCAGGATGCGAGAATAGTGAATTTCATCTTTTTAGTATGTTTTATGTATCTGTTGTTGTCTTGATGTATAATGTGAATTTGTATTACTATAATATCCTGAGCCTTTTAATGCTAGGACATCCCCTTGTGAGGATCATATCTTATCATTATGACAGTGCTCTCCCAAGCTAATTCCCATAAAAGTACTATAAAGGTATCAATGGAAGATGTAAGGGAGACTGCGAACCACCTGATAAGCTTTGAAGACCACCAGACCTACTCAGACATTGTCACACAAGCCTGAAGATGATTACATTAGCACTGACATAGACTGGAGAATAACATGAGCAAAACATCACGCAGTTGAGCCTTTATTTGTAACTGTGCATGAGCAAAACGTTCTAAAACCCACACGCCGCATGCGTTACACAGAAAGGTGGCGGGAAAGTGATGGTGTTCCTGGTGGCTAGTAGTGCATGCAAAAATGGTCCGTTCAGTGGGCGCATTATAGACGTGTCGGAGGCTTTTCAATGCAAGCGGCTGCGTTCACTGACACAAGCGTAGGAGGCTGTGGTCAGACGGAGACACTTTTGATGGTGCAACCGATAATGACGCGCAAGGATGCACCAATCGATACTGCAGCATGCACAGGAGCTAAAAGTGGGCGTCTCAGTCCCTGCACATTCGGCTGCACGAATGTACACAAGGGAACAGTTTATAGGCCATTTACATAAATTCACAGACCGTAGACCGCCAATAAACCTTGCTGCGGCTGACTGCATTGTGGAGTGTTGTTAAGCTACCTGTGCTGTCTAGGTGCTAGTTATATGGTGCTTTGAAAAAGTATTCATCCCCAAAACGTTTTTCATTTTGCTGCAGATTCTGTACTTGAAATTAGAATATTTGGACACGGATTTACAAAGTATCAGCTACCATGTAAGGTCAAAATATTCCAGAACCTTTCCAAATTTAGAAATAATTACTTTAGTATTTGTATTGTATAAGAAAAGTGACATTTCCAGAGGTGCAGTACATTATCTCAAACGTCACATGTGAGATTCTTAAAGAAAGATGGACTGATTACACTTTTAAGGCACTGTATATAAAATAAAACAAGTTCCGAGAACTATATACGTAGACTATAAGTAGCGACCGGCGCAGCAGCCAGGGGAGAAGATGTTAGTCTTAACAGACGCAGAGTTGAACATACGCGGAGCATATCTTGCATGAATTTGCAGTGTACATGCCCAGCAGTGGGAGCACACAAAAATAGGTGGTGCAGAGCGGTATTCATTTCCATCACACCTACACTTCTGACCAGTGAGTCAGAACTGGTTGTAAGGGGGCGCATAGGCAGTGTTCAGTGAGGGCTGGTTCACGCTAACACTGGCTATGCAGAGCCTATTTGGAGGTGTACATTTTGGTTTAGAGAAGGTGCAAGTGTGTACTGATGATGATTAGGAGGGCAGATGCGTATAACTCACTATGGGTTAATAAATGCGTTTTCCTGTGCATGCCTTTCAGCATTATACACCTAATTTAATAATGATACTGTTTGAGGCCCATTCTATTTTAAACTGGAGACTGGTAAAATTATAATAACCATCATCCAGTAGTGAGATCTGGAGATCTTAGCAGTGGACCACTAAACAAGGTGCAGTCCACCTCCAAACACCACCTCCCTTCCTTATAACTGCTAAGGCGTTTGGGTGCAGCCCTGTCATAAAGGTAAATGGTTCTACAAAATATTCTATAGTATTTTTACTTTCATACTAATACAGCAATTAGAAATAAAGTTGCAAGAAACCGTAACCCTTTCACTGTATTTTATTTAGACTCTGGTTTAACAAAAGCTGGAACCCACTCTACATGTAGGTCCATGATCCAGTGTTATATTTATCAATGCATATGTGTTACAATTCCACAGGAAATTGTACTCATGTTTACAGGACTAGTGGAGTCAAATCAAAATGGCTGCTGTTATGTTCTGGCCTCTGGCGAACGAAGCCCTAGAGTGCAGCATTTACCACTCACAGTTGGGGTGAGGAGAAAGCGAGAGCTGAGGTTTAGAACTAGCAGCGTTCTCTTTTTAACAAATTCATGTTAGAGTGCAACTTACTGTGTTTGGATATGTTAAACTGCATCGGTTGCCTACACATAATGGAGACAGACATTTTTGAGGGCTTCACTAATATGGCTGACATCCTGGAAAACACATACTGCTTCAGTAGCATCCATTGAACTCCTAGGATGCTTTCATGTATTAGTTCAGCCCCCAAATTTACTGTGTCTCCATTTTGTGCACTCCTCAGGGGCTCACAAGCCAATGTGATGAGGTGTGTATTGAAGTTAACCTTTACACAACTATACCCAGTTTCCAGGGAAATGCCTAAAATGTAGCTGTAATTATTTTGTATCATTAAAGCTCTCACTTTAACCGTGTTTCTGTGTCTAGTCACTTTAGGGGAGAGGCTGTAGAAAATAAGAATTTACTTACCGATAATTCTATTTCTCATAGTCCGTAGTGGATGCTGGGGACTCCGTAAGGACCATGGGGAATAGCGGCTCCGCAGGAGACTGGGCACATCTAAAGAAAGCTTCAGGACTATCTGGTGTGCACTGGCTCCTCCCCCTATGACCCTCCTCCAAGCCTCAGTTAGGATACTGTGCCCGGACGAGCGTACACAATAAGGAAGGATTTTGAATCCCGGGTAAGACTCATACCAGCCACACCAATCACACCGTATAACCTGTGATCTGAACCCAGTTAACAGCATGATAACAGAGGAGCCTCTGAAAGATGGCTCACAACAATAATAACCCGATTTTTGTAACAATAACTATGTACAAGTATTGCAGACAATCCGCACTTGGGATGGGCGCCCAGCATCCACTACGGACTATGAGAAATAGAATTATCGGTAAGTAAATTCTTATTTTCTCTAACGTCCTAAGTGGATGCTGGGGACTCCGTAAGGACCATGGGGATTATACCAAAGCTCCCAAACGGGCGGGAGAGTGCGGATGACTCTGCAGCACCAAATGAGAGAACTCCAGGTCCTCCTCAGCCAGGATATCAATTTTGTATAATTTTACAAACGTATTTGCTCCTGACCAAGTAGCTGCTCGGCAAAGTTGTAAAGCCGAGACCCCTCGGGCAGCCGCCCAAGATGAGTCCACCTTCCTTGTGGAGTGGGCATTTACAGATTTTTGGCTGTGGCAGGCCTGCCACAGAATGTGCAAGCTGAATTGTACTACAAATCCAACGAGCAATAGTCTGCTTAGAAGCAGGAGCACCCAGCTTGTTGGGTGCATACAGGATAAACAGCGAGTCAGATTTCCTGACTCCAGCCGTCCTGGAAACATATATTTTCAGGGCCCTGACAACGTCTAGCAACTTGGAGTCCTCCAAGTCCCTAGTAGCCGCAGGCACCACAATAGGTTGGTTCAGGTGAAACGCTGAAACCACCTTAGGGAGAAACTGAGGACGAGTCCTCAATTCCGCCCTGTCCGAATGGAACATCAGATAAGGGCTTTTTCAGGATAAAGCCGCCAATTCTGACACGCGCCTGGCCCAGGCCAGGGCCAACAGCATGACCACTTTCCATGTGAGATATTTTAACTCCACAGATTTAAGTGGTTCAAACCAATGTGACTTTTGGAACCCAAAACTACATTGAGATCCCAAAGTGCCACTGCAGGCACAAAAGGAGGCTGTATATGCAGTACCCCTTTTACAAACGTCTGAACTTCAGGGACTGAAGCTAGTTCTTTTTGGAAGAAAATTGACAGGGCCGAAATTTGAACCTTAATGGACCCCAATTTCAGGCCCATAGACACTCCTGTTTGCAGGAAATGTAGGAATCGACCCAGTTGAATTTCCACCGTCGGGCCTTACTGGCCTCGCACCACGCAACATATTTTCGCCAATTGCGGTGATAATGTTTTTGCGGTTACATCCTTCCTGGCTTTGATCAGGATAGGGATGACTTCATCCGGAATGCCTTTTTTTTCTTTCAGGATCCGGCGTTCAACCGCCATGCCGTCAAACGCAGCCGCGGTAAGTCTTGGAACAGACAGGGTCCTTGCTGGAGCAGGTCCCTTCTTAGAGGTAGAGGCCACGGATCCTCCGTGAGCATCTCTTGAAGTTCCGGTTACCAAATCCTTCTTGGCCAATCCGGAGCCACGAATATAGTGCTTACTCCTCTCCATCTTATCAATCTCAGTACCTTGGGTATTAGAGGCAGAGGAGGGAACACATACCCTGACTGGTACACCCACGGTGTTACCAGAGCGTCTACAGCTATTGCCTGAGGGTCCCTGGACCTGGCGCAATACCTGTCGAGTTTTTCCCAACGGTTTATAATCATGTGGAAGACTTCTGGGTGAAGTCCCCACTCTCCCGGGTGGAGGTCGTGCTGAGGAAGTCTGCTTCCCAGTTGTCCACTCCCGGAATAAATACTGCTGACAGTGCTATCACATGATTTTCCGCCCAGCGAAGAATCCTTGCAGCTTCTGCCATTGCCCTCCTGCTTCTTGTGCCACCCTGTCTGTTTACGTGGGTGACTGCCGTGATGTTGTCCGACTGGATCAACACTGGCTGACCTTGAAGCAGAGGTCTTGCTAAGCTTAGAGCATTGTAAATGTCCCTTAGCTTCAGGATATTTATGTGAAGTGATGTCTCCAGGCTTGACCATAAGTCCTGGATATTCCTTCCCTGTGTGACTGCTCCCCAGCCTCGCAGGCTGGCATCCGTGGTTACCAGGACCCAGTCCTGAATGCTGAATCTGCGGCCCTCTAGAAGATGAGCACTCTGCAACCACCACAGGAGGGACACCCTTGTCCTTGGTGACAGGGTTATCCGCTGATGCATCTGAAGATGCGACCCGGACCATTTGTCCAGCAGGTCCCACTGGAAAGTTCTTGCGTGGAATCTGCCGAATGGGATTGCTTCGTAGGAAGCCACCATTTTTTTTCCAGAACCCTTGTGCATTGATGCACTGAGACTTGGCTCGGTTTTAGGAGGTTCCTGACTAGCTCGGATAACTCCCTGGCTTTCTCCTCCGGGAGAAACACCTTTTTCTGGACTGTGTCCAGGATCATCCCTAGAAACAGAAGACAAGTCGTCGGAACCAGCTGCGATTTTGGAATATTGAGAATCCAACCGTGCTGCAGCAACACTACCTGAGATAGTGCTACACCGACCTCCAACTGTTCCCTGGATCTTACCCTTATCAGGGAATCGTCCAAGTAAGGGATAACGAAAATTCCCTTCCTTTGAAGGAATATCATCATTTCGGCCATTACCTTGGTAAAGACCCGGGGTGCCGTGGACCATCCATACGGCAGCGTCTGAACTGATAGTGACAGTTCTGTACCATAAACCTGAGGTACCCTTGGTGAGAAGGATAAATTTTGACATGAAGGTAAGCATCCTTGATGTCCCGAGACATCATGTAGTCCCCTTCTTCCAGGTTCGCAATCACTGCTCTGAGTGACTCAATCTTGAATTTGAACCTCTGTATGTAAGTGTTCAAAGATTTTAGATTTAGAATCGGTCTCACCGAGCCGTCCGGCTTCGGTACCACAACAGTGTGGAATAATACCCCGTTCCCTGTTGCAGGAGGGGTATCTTGATTATCACCTGCTGGGAATACAGCTTGTGAATGGCTTCCAAAACTGTCTCCCTGTCAGAAGGAGACATCGGTAAAGCCGACTTTAGGAAACGGCGAGGGGGAGACGTCTCGAATTCTAATTTGTACCCCTGAGATATCACCTGAAGGATCCAGGGGTCTACTTGCGAGTGAGCCCACTGCGCGCTGAAATTCATTGAGACGGGCCCCCCACCGTGCCTGATTCTGCTTGTAAAGCCCCAGCGTATATTGAGGGCTTGGCAGAGGCGGGAGAGGGTTTCTGTTCCTGGGAACTGGCTGATTTCTGCAGCCTTTTTCCTCTCCCTCTGTCACGGGGCAGAAATGAGGAACCTTTTGCCCGCTTATCCACGAAAAGACTGCGCCTGATAATACGGCGTCTTCTCATGTTGAGAGGCGACCTGGGGTACAAACGTGGATTTCCCAGCTGTTGCCGTGGCCACCAGGTCTGAAAGACCGACCCCAAATAACTCCTCCCTTAATAAGGCAATACTTCCAAATGCCGTTTGGAATACGCATCACCTGACCACTGACGTGTCCATAACCCTCTACTGGTAGAAATGGACAACGCACTTAGACTTGATGCCAGTCGGCAAATATTCCGCTGTGCATCACTCATATATAGAAATGCATCTTTCAAATGCTCTATAGGCAAAAATATACTGTCCCTATCTAGGGTATCAATATTTTCAGTCAGGGAATCCGACCACGCCAACCCAGCACTGCACATCCAGGCTGAGGCGATTGCTGGTCGCAGTATAACACCAGTATGTGTGTAAATAAATTTTAGGATACCCTCCTGCTTTCTATCAGCAGGATCCTTAAGGGCGGCCATCTCAGGAGAGGATAGAGCCCTTACAAGCGTGTGAGCGCTTTATCCACCCTAGGGGGTGTTTCCCAAAGCACCCTAACCTCTGGCGGGAAAGGATATAATGCCAATAACATTTTAGAAATTATCAGTTGTTATCGGGGGAAACCCACGCATCATCACACACCTCATTTAATTTCTCAGATTCAGGAAAACTACAGGTAGTTTTTCCTCACCGAACATAATACCCCTTTTTGGTGGTACTCGTATTATCAGAAATGTGTAAAACATTTTTCATTGCCTCAATCATGTAACGTGTGGCCCTATTGGAAGTCACATTTGTCTCTTCACCGTCGACACTGGAGTCAGTATCCGTGTCGGCGTCTATATCTGCCATCTGAGGTAACGGGCGCTTTAGAGCCCCTGACGGCCTATGAGACGTCTGGACAGACACAAGCTGAGTAGCCGGCTGTCTCATGTCAACCACTGTCTTTTATACAGAGCTGACACTGTCACGTAATTCCTTCCAACAGTTCATCCACTCAGGTGTCGACCCCCTAGGGGGTGACATCACTATTACAGGCAATCTGCTCCGTCTCCACATCATTTTTCTCCTCATACATGTCAACACAAAAGTACCGACATACAGCACACGCACAGGGAATGCTCTGATAGAGGACAGGACCCCACTAGCCCTTTGAAGAGACAGAGGGAGAGTTTGCCAGCACACACCAGAGCGCTATATATATACAGGGATAACCTTATATAAGTGTTTTTCCCCTTATAGCTGCTGTATAGTTAATACTGCGCCTAATTTGTGCCCCCCTCTCTTTTTTAACCCTTTCTGTAGTGTAGTGACTGCAGGGGAGAGCCAGGGAGCTTCCCTCCAACGGAGCTGTGAGGGAAAATGGCGCCAGTGTGCTGAGGAGATAGGCTCCGCCCCCTTATCGGCGGCCTTATCTCCCGTTTTTTTTATGTATTTTGGCAGGGGTTAAATGCATCCATATAGCCCAGGAGCTATATGTGATGCATTTTTTGCCATCCAAGGTGTTTATTATTGCGTCTCAGGGCGCCCCCCCCCCAGCGCCCTGCACCCTCAGTGACCGGAGTGTGAAGTGTGCTGAGAGCAATGGCGCACAGCTGCAGTGCTGTGCGCTACCTTGTTGAAGACAGGACGTCTTCTGCCGCCGATTTTCCGGACCTCTTCTGCCTTCTGGCTCTGTAAGGGGGCCGGCGGCGCGGCTCTGGGACCCATCCAAGCTGGGCCTGTGATCGTCCCTCTGGAGCTAATGTCCAGTAGCCTAAGAAGCCCAATCCACTCTGCACGCAGGTGAGTTCGCTTCTTCTCCCCTTAGTCCCTCGATGCAGTGAGCCTGTTGCCAGCAGGTCTCACTGAAAATCAAAAACCTAAACTAAAACTTTCACTAAGAAGCTCAGGAGAGCCCCTAGTGTGCACCCTTCTCGTTCGGGCACAGAGATCTAACTGAGGCTTGGAGGAGGGTCATAGGGGGAGGAGCCAGTGCACACCAGATAGTCCTAAAGCTTTCTTTAGATGTGCCCAGTCTCCTGCGGAGCCGCTATTCCCCATGGTCCTTACGGAGTCCCCAGCATCCACTTAGGACGTTAGAGAAAAACTATTAAGCTAAGATTTTTCTATACAGGTTGAGTATCCCATATCCAAATATTCCGAAATACGGAATATTCCAAAATACGGAATTAGTGAAATCTTTGTTTTTTGATGGCTCAATGTATACAAACTTTGTTTAATACACAAAGTTATTAAAAATATTGGTTTAAATGACCTTCAGGCTGTGAGCATAAGGTGTATATGAAACATAAATGAATTGTGTGAATGTAGACACACTTTGTTTAATGCACAAAGTTCTAAAAAGTATTGGCTAAAATGACCTTCAGGCTGTGTGTATAAGGTGTATATGAAACATAAATGCATTCTGTGCTTAGAGTTAGGTCCCATCACTATGATATCTCATTATGGTATGCAATTATTCCAAAATACGGAAAAATCCCATATCCAAAATACTTCTGGTCCCAAGCATTTTGGTCAAGGGATACTCAACCTGTATTTCATAACTGCACTTATAGTGAGTTTGATAAGATGTCTCTGAATCCTGCCAGATTTAAATCTAGTGTTTGGTCTTAGATATCAATCCAAGGGAGGAGATTCCTACCCCTATCACACCAAAAAACCTGGGTCCAACCTGAGTTATTGAACACTGTTCCAAGTGATGCCCAGCGGCTTGAAACCCTGTTCACACCACATGCTGGACCCATGTTATTGCTGGGTCTTCCCTTCGCCGGTGCTTGAAGATGGTCATCCTGCTGTCTGTGTGCTTTTAGCGTGACCCGGGTCGGAAAACCTAGGTCACACCATTCACATTGCGGGCTACCCAGGACGGTGCCGGGTTTGACCATGGTAGCTACCAGGATTGGATTCCCAGGTGACACAACCCGGGTAATCCCTTTCTCACCCAACCTGCACCCCGGTTGCCCCTGGCAATAACATGGGTTATAAGTTTGATGTGAAAGTTTAATTCTGTTTTAAAGTTGGAGCCCTTTCACACATGAATTAAAATGTGTATCTAAAAAATAAAGTGTATTGTAATAGATGAGTATTAGTTATAATGAGTTAACACTTCTACATAATAACTAATGTGCGTTTGACACTGCAACCTATATTTTGTTTTTTTCTCTTAACCCAGATCACAGTATAAATCAGATTTTGGCATTTTTGAAATGGTAAAAAATGTCATGAGTTTTTTAAGTCTGCCCCTGAATCCATTCACATATACCACACTCCATTCATAGACCTGGATAACTATGTGATTTAGCAGAAAGTAATTTTAGGGCTAGATCATCAAATATTACAGTGACAACTACAGCAGTTTGTGGTATTTGTTATACAAGTGCCACTGTAACCACTTTTACTTGAACTGCCGTTTCCAATTTACCACTGCTTCCCCTAAGTGCCAGCCTGGCCTTTGGTGGGCTCTTTGCTCTGGCCACAGCTCTCTACAGCTGGCCTTAAGCACTACAGTGATGTTGGCACAATGTGCTGTTCCGTAAGAACATATTGCCTACATCGCTCAGTGTGTACGGGGGATTGTGCTCTCCCGCAGACACTAGCGACAGACGCTTGGTTGTATGTTCTGCACATAAAACCAAGCATTGACGCTAGCGTCCTGTAGTATGCTAATGAAAGACAGAACATGTTTGTTCCGACCTTCATTAGCATCGCCCCAGTGTGTACACACCATCTAGGGCTGACGTGGATTCGTTCCAACGTCGGAACGAATCCCCATTGCTGTAGTGTGTACCCACCATTACACCTCAAGATGATCTGTCCACCCATACAACTAGTTGGCTGGTTGGACAATATGGGAACGTAAAGGGAGCAAATGATAATCGACCATTTGCTCCCAAACACTGGAAAAATTTACAAAAATGGTTGTTCAGATAGGGGGTCATTCCGAGTTGATCGCACGTAGCAACTTTTTGCTGCTCTTGCGATCATCCTGACGCCGCCTATGGGGGAGTGTATTTTAGCATAGCAGGGCTGCGAACGCTTGTGCAGCCCTGCTATGCTAAAAAAGTTTCAAGTAATACAAGACCAGGGGTGCAGTTACTCACCCAGTGCGACGGATCCAGCGATGAAGGTCCTGGTCCTGACGTCGGACATCCGCCCTCGAAACGCCTCGTCATGCCTGCGTTGGACTCCCCACGCCTGGAAAACGGTGAGTATCCGCCCCGGAACGCCTCCTGCATGTCTGTCTTCTTGCAATCACCGCAGCGATCACATTTCTCGCTGGCGGCGGCGTTGCCGCGCATGCGCATTTCCGACCCGTTCGCACCGCAGCGAAGAACCACTGCGTGCGAACGGGTCAGAATGACCCCCACAATCCGTTTGATTTAACCAATTTGTCTGAGCTCCTACACATTACAAGAATGTCGTTCCAACCAACCAAGTAGTTTGATGATTGGACAGTTAATGTGTATGGCCAGCTTTAGGCACTTCCTTGGCTACCTCTTCTTATCAAGATCAACAGTGTCAGTAGTTGGTAGCGTGAGGTGGCATTGGTGAATTACAGTTGCCAAAAGCAGGGTTTTTTTCAAATGTCACTCTACCTGTCTGACTAATTACCATTCTGATGTGTGCCGGTTGCATAGAATTTACAGGTTTGTCTCTGGAAATGTCTATGTATTTCAGTGTCACCTTCTTATATAGACATAATTAATTTCTTAGTATTTACTTTAAAATAATTTTTAAAATGCAAAGAATTGCATTTCATGCATAATCCAGTTATCTTGTTGTGACAGGGATTGTAGCGCCTCACTTCCTGCCTGTACTGAACTGTAGGAGTTGCGCAAAAATGCTTTCCCAGAACTGTAAAATCTTCCCGAAAGCGATGCTCCAATAATGAGTGGCCACATCCGCGGCTAGCACTTAGCAACAAGAGTAGGTAGAACTTGTTTATAATGCCATAACTCTTAAGATTCCTGGCCCCATAAGATGGACTTAATTTCATAGGATCCCAACTCAATTGGATTCCCATCATATAGGGCTCGATTCATGTTTGTATGGAGTTGCACAGCTGCAAGTAAGCGGCTGTGCAATTCCATCTAATTAAAATTCTAATGCAGCAGGAGGCATCTATAGGACATTGATCCTCACTAATACTAACAGGAGGCATCTGAGTGCTGCGTCCTTGGGGCCTCATTCCGAGTTGATCGCACGCTGATGATTTTCGCAGCGCAGCGATCAAGTTACTACTGCGCATGCGTATGCACCGCATGCGCGTCGTACGGGTACAAACAGCATTGTTGCTGTGCAATGCTTCTAACGACTATTCCATTCGCACAGCCGTTCGCAAGGAGATTGACAGAAAGATGGCGTTTATGGGTGTCAAATAACCGTTTTCTGGGAGTGGTAGGGAAAACGCAGGTGTTTGCAGGGCAGGCATCTGACGTCAATTCCGGGACTGGACAGGCTGAAGTGATTGCAAGGGCTGAGTAAGTTCAGACCTACTCAGAAACTGCAAAATACTTTTTCAGCCCGCTCAGCTGCACATGCGATCGCACACTTTCAAAGCGAAAATACATTCCCCGTGGGCGGCAACTATACGTTTGCACGGCTGCAAAAAGTAGCTAGCGAGCGATCAACTCGGAATGAGGGCCTTGGATCACTGTGATTCACGAAAGTTACAAGCACCGGCCAGCCGACGACACATATCCTGTACCCGTCACGCCTTCAAAACAGGGGCGACACGCCCCCATTTTGAAGAACAGTGCTGGCTGCCGCCCCTGCAGCATGGGGATTGCGAGCGACATCACAAGACCCATTCTGCACATGTAGACCCCCAAACATTGCATTTGTATGCAATATACAAATAAGAATCAGGCCCATAGTAACATGCTGTTCTGAAGTGCCATTCAATATCGCAAGTAGGAGTCCAGAAACAGGGAACCAGATAAAGGTGCTAGTGCCTCCTTCTACGAGGATACTTCTTGCCAACGGCATTAGCAAAATGATCTGATTGTGACACTGACACTGCTTGGACTGCCTCCAGAAAAATACTTTAGGATTAATGTATTAAGCAGTGAAAAGGTGGAGAAGTTGCCCCTAGCAACTACCGTCTGCTTCTCATTTTATAGAATATACTTGATTACTACCTCAAAGCTGGTTGGGCTGCTATGGCTGACTTCCATCATCCTGGTTTACCTAACAAAAGTGAAGCTTTCTTGAGCCCTTGAAGGTGCAAATATGGATGCATGTATTACGTTTTTGTTTTACTGTGCGTTTTTCTGAGAGAAGGAAACAGAATGTGCTATTTATTCCATACTGTATATACACAAGTTATCCACTTACCATCACTCACATTTCTCTAAAACATCTACACTTCATCCTGAGCCTTAACCATTGCTGGTGTATTTCATTTGAGGACCTGCTGAAGAGAGTGGCTGGTGGAGTGTCAAAGATCTTTGTAGGTAATGCTGTAAGTGACGCCAGTGTAGCTAATTGTCTTTACAGGAGGTCATAGAAGAAAAAGCTAATTGGGGGACTTATGAGCATGCCAGTCTAAGTCACTTTAACTTCTGATTTTTACATCAATAGAAGATTAGAGAAGATAGGGCTATCTTACATGATTAATTCCCATGTATTGATGATATAGGATTCCACATTTGCAGAATTTGATTGACTGCCTTCTCAGAATCATAGGTTCCAAAATATCTCTGATAAGAAGATTGCTGATCATCTGCCTCCCATTAGACCTTCTGATTATCCCATTAAACTTCTGCCAAGACCTGCTATACCTTTCAGTTGTGTTCATTTTCTCTCCAAAATAGAGTTAAAGTTCTCAAGAAACATTTGGTTCCGCCTATGCAGTTGGACTATTTGTAATTTCTCTTACGTCCTAGAGGATACTGGGGTCCACATTAGTACCATGGGGTATAGACGGGTCCACTAGGAGCCATGGGCACTTTAAGAAATTGATAGTGTGGGCTGGCTCCTCCCTCTATGCCCCTCCTACCAGACTTAGTTTAGAAAATGTGCCCGGAGGAGCCGGTCACACTGGGGAAGCTCCTGAAGAGTTTTCAGCATTCATTTTCTTTTTTATTGTGTTTTAGGCAGGTCTGGCTAGCACCAGACTGTCTGTTTCGTGGGACTTAGGGGGGGAACGGCCCAACCTCCCTATGGTTAATGGTCCCGTTCCCCGCTGACAGGACACTGAATTCCTGAGGGTCCTATTTGCAAGCCCCACCACGGCGAGCGCACAGACCCGCAGCACGCCGCCACCCTTAACAGAGCCAGAAGTCAGAAGAGTGGTGAGTAGGTGGCCGGCGTCCCGGTTAGTGGGTCGCCGGCTGTAATGGCGGCACAAGGGTAGGAACGCTGCGCTCCAGGCTACAGAGACACTGTAGTGACCGCTGTGAGGGGCGAGCTGAAGCCACTACTGATACCCACACTAGCAGTGCACTACAGGGGTTTTAACCCACTGTAGAACAGAATAATTACCTCAGCCAGTATAAAAAACACGGGAAGACCACGCGCCATTAAGGGCGCAGGGCTTCACAATGAGCGAACCCAGCAGCTCACCAGCGCCATTTTCCCTCTGCAGCTATACACAGGCAGATTGACAGGGAAGCGCAGCTCCTCCACAAGGACTCTAGATCACCTCAGCGGTATCAGTGGGTCATAGCAGGGGTGGGGGGGAGCAATATTTGGTGTACTAAGCCCTATTAAGGGTGCTTAGTTTGCGACCCAGCTAAACTTGTTATTTAGCTCTAGGGGTGCTGTGTAGCTGGCTCCATTATACTTTGTGTCTCCCTAGGAGGGCTCTGTGTGGGTTAACTGTGTTTTTAACCTATTTCCAGTGTGTGTGTGTGTGTGTGTGTTCTTTCACATTTACTATGTCTAAGGAGTGTGTATCATGCACAGCAGAGTGTTTTTCTCAATCTGGGGGATTACTGCCGTGTACTCAGGATAGTACACATTCTCAGGCTAGTGGATCTGAACCAGTATGGTTAGATTAATTAAAAGGGAAGATTTCAAATATTTCGAATAAATTATCTCAAAATGAGGAGACGCAATACCTAAGGCAATCTGTTGATGACCTGATTAATAGAGATTCAGTCGTCATTCCAGTGTCTCAGACCCCTGCCATTTGTCCACAGAAGCGTACTCTGGCCCAAATCATGCAGGCTGATACCGATGATGTATCAGACCCAGAGGAGGGTGAGGAGGACAGGCCCTGATAGAAGCTATTAGAGAGGTTCCTGATAAGGTGTCAGAGGACGAGGAGGAATCTTATTTTAATGTGAAAAAGAAATCCTCATCTACTTTCCCTGCATCTAAGGAATTAAATTCCCTATTTGAAGCAACTTGGGTAAATCCTGACAAGAAATTTCAGGTCCCAAAACCACATCCTTCCCGTTTCCTCAGGATGACAGGAAAAAATGGGAAAACCCACCGATAGTTGACGCATCGGTTTCTAGGCTGTCTCGTAAGATAGTTTTACCTGTTCCTGGGGCAGCTTCCTTGAAGGATGCTGCAGACCGCAAGATTGAGACCACTCTCAAATCTCTGTACACAGCTGCGGGGGTGGCCCAGAGACACACTATAGTTTGTGCATGGATCTCTAGGGCCATTGCAAAGTGGTCAGGTAATCTAATTGACGGGTTAGATTGCTTATCCAGGGGGGAGATAATTTTACTCCTACAACATATACAGGATTCTGCTAACTTTATGGTGGAGGCCATAAGGGAAATTGGTTTACTCAATGCACACACAACTGCCATGGCAGTGTCAGCACGCAGGGGCTTGTGGCTACACTAGTGGACTGCGGACGCAGATTCCAGGAAATGCGTGGAAAGCATACCATTCACAGGTGAAGCCCTTTTTGGAGACGAACTGTATATGTGGATATCCAAGGCTAAGGTGGGTAAGTCTACATACCTTCCTTCCGCAGCTCCCCAGGCTATAAAATCCTACACTGCTCCAACTCTGCAGTCCTTTCGGACGGCGAAGATTAAAAACAAAACCAAAGGTTCTTCTACGGCCTTTAAAGGCAATAGAGGTAAACCCAGAAAACCAGCAGCTGCAGGTTCACCGGAACAGAACCCCGATTCTGCTTCCTCTAATCCTTCAGCATGATGGTGGTCTGCACTGACTGGAAGACAGGCAGA